>NC_135413.1:28996111-29301861 GCF_051991245.1 Festucalex cinctus
CCATTATAGCAATAAAAAAAATTAATATTTTGTCTGTAATTAATTTGATACTTTCATTATTTTTCACGTACAATTGGTGCCTTTAAAAACACATTTTGCAACTTGCTGTCGACTGAAAATGACATCACAAAGGCTCAGGTAACCAATCACAACTCACCTGTTGTCTAGGTTTGGTCATGTGACATTCACAAGCTGAGCTGTGATTGGTAACCTGAGCTCTTGTGATGTCACTTTCAGTTGCAAAATGTGTTTTTAAAGGTAATAATTGTACGTGAAAAATAATAAAAATATCAAATGTTAATGTTTGACTGCTAAAAATGGCTACTTTGCAATCCTACCCTGAATATTCAATTGTTGTTGTTTTTTGTTTTGTTTTTTACACCTTGACATCTTGTCAAAGTGAAATGTTTCATTTGAAAGGGACATTTTATGGAAAATTGATATTTGACATATTTGTATGCAAGTAGTTGGCAATTGGTGACGTGCTCGTCATCCTATTAAGCGTAAAATTAAATCACCAAATAAATCACTACTATAATGTCATTATGAATACGTCTATAATTCTTTATCGTTGGAGTATTTTTTTTGCTATTAAAGACGCATGGCAACTCTTTTAAATTGTGAAAAAAAAAAGGCAAATATGTTTCCTTTAATATTCCCACAAAAACACTTTCAGAAAGAATATGAAGCGATTTAGTGAACGTGAGCACTTGCGTGTACATTAAATGTATTTTCAAGTTCATGTTCACAAGTCAAGTCAAGCGCATCCAAACACTTTTGGGACAGGAATAAATAAATACAGCATACGTGAGAGGATAAAAAAAAAAAAAAAAAAAAACATTCCCAATGGTCTCTGACAATCTGACAACGGAACGACTTGAGAGTTCTTGTTCGTCACCTCACACACACACGCGCACACGCGCACACACATCGGAAGATACGATCTGTCACTCGGAGTTCTTGTAATTGGTGAACAGGTTGTAGAGGACTCTGAGGGTGGACTTGAGGTTCAGGTTGACCACATCTGCACACAAAAAAAAGTAACAAAAGGTTGGCTCATTTCTCAAGAAAAAAAAATAAATCAATTAATGCAGTCGTATTGAGCACAAAGTAGGGCAACAAAAAAAAGAATTGACTGATAATTACCATAAGATGCATTGCGATCGCGTCCACAAGGATTATTTGCATATTGTAATTTTTCCGTGCAGAAAATAGGTCTTTGGAAATAAATTGTTTTGTTGAATAATATTAGAATGGGCTGCAATTAGCATTCAAGGTTAAACATGTGTTGGCCACAAAAAAAAAAAAAAAATCCCCACAGACGTGTGATGCTGTGAGTATAAGAAAAAAGATGAGAAAACAAACTTGTGATTGTTTTGCTGCGTTGTTTTTCCACCCGCGTGGATCACGCCGAGCGGCGACGCGAGCGCCTGCTGATGATAACGTCATAAAACAGATGGAATCGCTTCATCTGAAATGACCTTAACGGCACAAAATGTTGATGAACCTTTTTAAGCGGCACATCCGTCATGACTATTAGATTGCTTTTCAACCTAATATCGTTCTATTCTATTATATAATCAATTTATGTATAGTGATGCATGACGTGCTACAGGCTGCCCGTGCTTCATTCAATTACACAGCAAAAGTGATCGGCAAGGCCCATTTCGCTTGATGCTGGATTTTAACGCGACGCGAGGCTTCCCTCTAGTGGAAAGGAGCTCAGGATTGCAATCTATATATGCTTAAATATAATAAATATATATATGTTAATATATCTAAAAAATAATATATATATATATATATATATATATATATATATATATATATATATATATATATATATATATATATAAAATATTTATTATTATTATTATTATTATTATTATTATTATTATTATTATTATTATTATTTTAAATATACGGAAAAAAACTAACAAACTAAAACCCAAACCCCTGATTGAAAACATAATTTGAAACCCGGACCCTAGTTCAAAACACTAAACCGAGTTTGAACCCGTACTAAACAACAGCACCCAGATTAAAAACCCGAATCTCATACCTGACTGTAAAACGAGATAAAACGAGAGTATCGGGGTTATTCTATTTCCTCCAGGTTACACCAACTATAGTTTAAACACTAATTTGACAGCCTAACAATAGTTTAAAACCTACTTTGAAACCCTGACCCCAGTTTAAAACCCCAATTCAGAAAACCCCAACAGAGGGTTGAAGTTTCCTTAAAATAGCATAGTAAAATAAAACTCAACAAAAATATTGGCGCTACAAGAAGTCGTAAATTACAAAATGAAAGTTGTAAAATTTGCATTTGTATTTTCCCACAACGAAACGTGCTATTCGTGTCGTTTGCGGCTGTGGATACAGAGACCACACGAATCCATTATTTATACACCTAAAAATTTTAAAATTTAATGAATTGATGGAGTTTAACCGTCTCAAAATAATGTTTAAAGCCCATCATGAAGGTTTACTAATTAATATACAAATTGAATAAAAAAAAAGAGAAGGTGAGTACAAATTAAGAGGAACATATATTTTCTCTAAAACAAAATATAGAACAAAACAAAAAGAACGAAGTATTCAACGCAAGGAGTCAGTTTATGGAACAATCTGGATTGTAAAACAAAATCATCCCAGTCGATCTGTATCTTCAAAAACCTGACAAAAGCTCAATTACTGAAAAAATATGTACAGCACAAGGACATGCTACTTAATTCTTACACAGAATTGTTATATTGAAAACATTTTGACCGATTGGTGTCATTTACTTTGTGTTGATTATTTTTTTGTTAGGGGCAGATAACATAAGTTTTACTTCTACTTTTTTTTTTTTTTTAAGTAATGAAATAAATTGAATTGAATATTTTAAATTTCAGATTTCAACTTCATTGCATTATTTTTTTCTTTGTGGTGTAGCCCGAATTATCCTGGTGGCAAAGCACCAACACCATTACGACTATATGACTCTTTTGTTGCTAGGCAGAACTCATTGGACACAGTCAATTTTGTGCCCCCATCCCCTCAAAAAACTATTTTGCCCACTCTGCCAAAAAGGACTATATATCAGCAATGTGAGTTATCGTAAATATAAAAAATATATTTATTTTTTTCCGCTGTAGCACCATCTACTGGATATGTTGCGGATCTTTACCTTCCGGTCTGGCTTTGGGCTTTTTCAGGCCGCCGTCTTGCATGAGCTCAAAGGCGAACGCCACGTTGTGGACCTGATTAAAAAGACGTCACCTCAGTTATATGTGACATCATTCATAACGCACTGCGATAATGACAAAAGTTATCTTCGTGATGCGCAAATCACCTTCTGGTCGAAGTTCTCGGGGGTGAGGAAAAAGTTGTACAGAGGCACGAAGTAATCCTCCAACAGACCCATCAGGAGGATCAGGTAGACGCCATCAGCAAACTAAACACAACAGACAGAAGTTGTTTATAATCGGCGTATCATATTGTGTGTTAGCAATAAGCTAGCAGACATTTGTAAGCTACAGTCTTGTGGATATGTGTAATTCTCTTGGTTTTATATTTAGTTTTCAAGTAAATTTCCACCGGAAATGTCAATAAAATGCTTGAAGGTGAAGGTGTTCATGTGCTATGATAAACTGAATACCTGCGATTCCAGCTCAGTGACTTCCAAGTTCAACTTGTTCAAGTGCTTGTTCACAAAAGTGATGAGTGACTAAAGTGACAGCAAAAGGATCATTATGCGAGAAATTCATTAAAAAAAAAAGTTTGAATTTGAAATGGTTCCATTGGTAGAAAAAAAAAAGAAAAATGTTTCTCACCGTTTTGACCACATTGAGTTTGTCTGGCGCGTGATCCAGAAGCGTGTCAAAAGCATCTCGTTCTGTCGGAACAAACATATAATACACTTGTGGAAACATTCAAATGTGTTAATGCTGCTTATTTGAACCATTAAAAAAAGTTAGTTTAGCTGTTTTTTAAAAGTATTCTTTATTTTTCTCAAGATTATGTGACTTACTGGCATATTGGATATATTTATGCTAATTTGTGCTAATCCTAATGTTAGCGAACATTAGCTGATGTGGTTGGTTTTATTGTTGTGAAGTTGCTAGCATATTGGATACACTGTGACTTGCGCTAATCCTAACATTAGCTAACATTAGCAGATTTTGTATTTTTGTCACGCTGTGGTGCCTTACTGGCATATTGGATGGATATATTTATGCTAACTGGGGCTATTCCTAATGTTAGCTAACATTATATGATTTGAATTCTTAATTTTACTAAAGCTGCTGTTGCATTGCTGGCATATTCAATATAGTTATGCTAACTTGTGCTAATTCTAACATTAGTCAATGCTAAAATGGAATTGGTTTTTCTTTATTTTTTTTCTAATGCTGCTGCGCTGCACTTGTGCTGATTTGGCAAAATTGTGTCGTTGCATTTGCTAAACTACTCTAACCATCGAAAAATATTAGAAAAGTTGACTTATTTTAGAATTTGAAATGAAAAGTTAAGAAACTCATATATTACACACGAAAAATAACAAAAAACGAGATAAATACTTACCAAATCTTCCCATCATCATTCTGGAAAACAAACAAACCCAAAAAAAGGACTATTCAGTTTGCTACTTAAATCAGTGCAAATTTGTAAATGCAGTGTTACCTTGACTTACAAGTTACAATTTTTGAGATATGAACACAAAAACTCGAGTTACTTGTTAGTGCTTGCTATCATGGCAGGGAATAACAGGTGAATATTTGAAAATAAATACATAAATAAAAATACGCTAGCTCAATGCTAACGCAGTAGATGGACGGTCTTCGTTTTGAGAGGCTGGAACAGATTAACGGCATATGCATTTATTCCAATGTAGAAAATGATTTGAGATATGATACTTGTAGTGTAAGTCAAGGCCCCACTGTTCATCTAGCACGTTTTAGAACAAAATCCATTAAAAAAAAAAAAAAAAAAAAAGGTAAGAAAAGGGCAAACGGGATAATCACAGATAGAAAGATAGACGAACGAGTTCTCACTCGGTGGTGCTGGTCAACTCCTTGTTCACAAGGGCAGTCTGCAGCATGCCCTCTCGCTTCTGCTCAAACAACAACGGCGGGTGAATATCCAAGTTGCAAAAAAGTCACGTGATGTCATCGGTATCAGGAGCGGGCTTCACCTTGACCACCACCACCTTGACCGAGACGTGCTCGGGCAGCCTGATGGCCGCCTGGAAGTGCATGGCCAGCGACACCAGCAGGTACACGATGGCCACCAGGTTCTTGGAGTGGATGGCTGCAAAAACAGTCACATTCAATATGTACACTGCAAAATATGTGCATATGTTGTTTTACTCGACATGAATATGGCTATATTTAGTTTTAGAAATCATGGACAGCTCGATTGGATTGTGTCGGTGTACCTAATAAAGTGTCTGGTGAGTGCACATTGCGTGCCGGCTTCAGGAATGCAGACTTCCTCTCTTTGCCAGTATCACACAGCGTTGGTGGTATAGTGGTTAGCATAGCTGCCTTCCAAGCAGTTGACCCGGGTTCGATTCCCGGCCAACGCATGTGATTTATTCTTTTTTTTTAACATCTTCCCCCAAGTTTTTGATACTAGTATATTATTTAATTTCATTTGTCAGGCTTTTTTTTATTTATAGTTTGTATGTCTTTGTGAATGAATGAATTTGATGGTAAAAATGATTTCTAGTATTTGTATTGTTTCTTAAAGGCGGGGTCTTCCGTTTTCACTCAGGAAAACGCACAATATAAATACAGGATGTATACCCATGAACTCCTTCTCAATCTACACCTCTGGGTTTTTGTTAATGTGTGGTGGTGATTTTTTTTCCCTCTACCCCCAGCCGCCCCAGCCTGTATTTTGCCATTTTGTGTTTGTTTTCTCAACAGCGGGACGTTTCTGTGGACAGACAGTTGTTTACTCCTCCAGCCAATCGCACAGCGGGGGGGTGATGGGGGGGGGTTACTCACTGTAGGCAGATGGGAATTTGTCGGCTGCATGACGTCACTCCCGTTTTTTTCCCACTCACTCACTCACTCACTCACTCACTCACTCACTCACTCACTCACTCACTCACTCACTCACTCACTCACACAAGCCTGGGAGACCATGTGACTTCCATAAAGTAAGCTTGTGTGAGTGAGTGAGTGAGTGAGTGAGTGAGTGAGTGATTGAGTGAGTGAGTGAGTGAGTGAGTGAGTGAGTGAGTGAGTGAGTGAGTGAGTGAGTGAGTGAGTGAAAAAACAAAACAAAACCGTGAGTGCTGTCAAGTTGCGGTGGGAGTGATGTCATGCAGCCGACAAATTTGCCCGGCCGGCCCCATCTGCCTACAGTGGGTTACTCTACACCCCCCCCCCCCCCCGCCCCCCGCTCTGCGATTGGCTGGAGGGGTAAACAACTGTTTGTAAACAGAAACGTCCCGCTGTTGACAAAACAAACACAAAATGGCAGAATACAGGCTGGGGGGAGTTTAGGAAAAAATCACCACCACACATTAACAGAAGCCCAGAGGTGTAGATTGAGAAGAAGTTCATGGGTATACATCCTGTATTTATATACTGCTTTTTCCTGAGTGAAAACGGAAGACCCCGCCTTTAAGGAGGGAAATAAAAATAACAACCACCGACATGTGAGCAAATCGGTCTTGGCAATGAAAATTGAGCACTCACAATCCACACTCCACTCGATGGACCAGCCGTGAGGACGCAGCAGCTCGTTTACGGCCTCCAGAACAGTTTGCAGCTTCTGCTTCTGGCCGATCTCCGACTGGGTCACCTCGGCCACGTTCAGCTTCCGGCCCGACAGCTTTTCTGGAAGGAGGGGAACGATATTTCAAATAGATGCTCAATGAAAATAAGATCGCATCCATTCGACCCACGACGGGACGAAGAGATGAGAACAGATTCAATTAGCATCATATTAGTATGCACAGGGCTCTGTTGAAAAAAATATTGTTTTCTGAAGAAAGTTGAAATAATAATAATAATAACAATAATAATACTAATACTAATACTAATACTAATACTACTAATAATAATCATGTTTATTGTTGCGAGAATAAAGTTTAATATTACAAGGGAAACTATCCAGTGTTAAACAAATAAAGGACATAATATTTTAGGACATTTTTTAATTTATTTTATGAGAAAAGTGTTGTAATATTCCCAGAAAAAAAGTCATAATGAGAAAGAGGTTAATTTTTAAAAAAAAGTTTAAAAAAAAATAAACTTTTAAATGCTGTACATAATAAAGATCACACATTTAAAAAAAAAAAACAAATACAATTTTACTATGCCAAAAAAATAAGGTTGTTCATGACAAATAACCACATATTTTACTTATGAATAAAAAAAATGTAATAAATAATAGATAATAAATAATAAGCCATAAATAATAATTGAAATATTACAAGAGAATATGTATTGTTAATATCACAAGAAAAAAAAAGTCATATTACAACGAAAATGTCATTATTTTACAAAAACTGTTGCATTGTAGAAAATAAAATTATACTCTTAAAAGAAAAAATTGCAGTTATGAGAAAAGTCATATTACTAAAATAACGTTATTAGTTAAAAGAAAAAATGCCATATTGTTACCTGCAGGGAGTCAAAATATTACCACAGAAAAAGTTTTAATGTTATGAGAAAAATTTGTAATAGTAAAAAAAAATGAAAAAAAATGAAAAAGTTAATTATGAGAAAAAAAGTATTACAAGAATTAAGCCATTAGATCACAAGAAAAAGAAAAAAAGTTGTAATACTGTTGATGTATAAAATCGTAATTCACTAGACATCACATGACTAATATAAATCCCAGTAAAATAAATTAAATATGATATTAGCAATGACACATAATGGACACAGGGGGGAGTCCAAGAGCGTAAACGAGTGATGACGACCTCCTGGCTTTTTTCCTCTTGTGACTCACCAAAAAGCTTCTGCAGCACTTGACCGTCATAGCAGTCCTCCTCCAGGTCCTTCACGATGATCCTGTCCTCCTCCAACTCACTGTTGATCCAGTCAATCAGCACCTGTACACATGTACGGTAGATAGAAAAAGTCTACACACCCCTGTTCAAATGCCAGCGACGTGTGATGCAAGGTAAATCAGTTCAAAACTGTTTTCTACCAGTAAAATGAATACAAGTTGTTCCATTCACATTAACAACAGGGATCATGCGGTTGCGCAAGTGTGCACACCCTCGAATAACCGTGGCTGCGTTCAGAATTAACCAATCAAATCGCACACCTTGCCACAATTTCTCGTACGCAGCTGCTCTAGTATCCATTTTGTGGCACTTCTTTTGATTTCGTTAGCATGCTAACGC
Source organism: Festucalex cinctus (assembly GCF_051991245.1). Taxonomy (NCBI): domain Eukaryota; kingdom Metazoa; phylum Chordata; class Actinopteri; order Syngnathiformes; family Syngnathidae; genus Festucalex; species Festucalex cinctus. Next base: position 29,004,465 of record NC_135413.1, read on the forward strand.
TAGCAAATGTTACCTTGAGCAAATCTTTCAACTTGGGGTCGTCTCGCGACGTCGGGTCCAGCATGATCCGCTCGGCGTTCTCCTCTGGCAAAGACAAAGGTGAGAAGAAGCTTTTTTCAAGTGTTATTATTATTTTTTTCCTCTCCCCTTCACACTTATTGAGCGCAGACATGTTTTAAGTCCCTCGTGAGGATGAAGAATTGCGAGCCGTTAAAAACGTCAGGAGCCATTTTGGCTGCTAGGGGGGGAAAAAAAAAATAGCGCAACATCTTCTTTTCATTTCCTGCTCCTCTGCGGCCTGACACAGGCCACCTTAAATTAGAGATAGACCGATAAGGTTTTTTCGGGCCCGATACCGATACCAATTATTAGTAGTGAAGGATGCCGATAACCGATATTTGGAGCCGATATTCATTTTCACTAAAAAGGGACATCAAAATTTGGAAAAAATACAAACTCCAGCTCTTATCTTTTATTTTTTTTATTTTATTTTTTTAAAGCATATGTTTATTGAGCAACTTTTAGGGTTAGTAAAATATTTTTAAGGGTTTTTTTTTCTACACGAAATAAAAGTCTTCCAAAATTTAAAAATATCCAAAGTATTACATTTTTACTTATCTCAGTTTTAATTTCAACCAAAAACAGAAGGTGCAGAGAGTTCCCAGGGTCGACAAAAATGAAAATAAAAACTTTTTAAAAACATTTACATTTAAATTAGTTTCCTGAAGTTAACACTTAAAAAAAAAATGGATCTATTATCGGCCATATGATTCGTCAAAATGGCCGATGCCGATATTTCTCAAAAAGCTAAATATCGGCGCCGATAATCGGCCCAGCCGATAATCGGTCTATCCCTACCTTAAATTCACTCCCAAGTAGTCGAACTCAGCATGGACAAGTTGAGGTGAAAAAAAAAAAAAATGAACGGGTGTGCAAACATGACATGAAAAATGTATTGCTCATAAAAGTCCAATAACGACTGTATCTAAATATTTAAAAACAAGATGAAATACAAATGTAGTTATTGTGCATTTGTGTGTTCGTACGTACCCAGCAGAGTGTCCTCGGGATGGACGTTGGTCCCGGAGGGCAGCATTGGGGCGTTGATGGCATTTTTGCCTTCCTCGTGGAGGTCACTCACTAATCGCACAAACACACAACACAAAACACGCACAACAATGCACGATTAGCCGTGTGAAATTGCAATAAAAATGAATTAAACAAATAATTATTTAGGATACTAATACTGTATTGATATCTACTGTGGTACTTTGTAGTGTTTCTCTTGGATGTTTCCAGTTCGTCTATGTCAAGGATGGGCAACTGGCGGCCCGCGGGCTGCATGCCGCCCACAAACACACTCAGAATGGGCCCTCAATAAATTCCCCTCCCCCCGATAAAAAAATAAAATAAATAAATAAATAGATAAATAAATAAATACATTTTAATGTGGGCAGGGGTTATAACGTAAAGTTTTTTGTATATTTTTTTTTAATAATGGACAACTATTGAAAGTTCATTAGCATTAAAAAAAATAAAAATAAAAATGGGGGTTACCCCAAAATTATTATTATTTTTTTACAGTTTCGATGGGGTGTCAATTATGCCTGCATTTTCACTAGTCTGGTTCATAATTATCCAACATTTAGTTCTAGGCTGCAATATCACCATTCACCACTAGATGGCAGACACAAGCTGGTCCGGGATTGCATGGTCTTATGTGGCTCTTAAAAAATGGTGACCCCCTACATCATTTAAGTTGCACATCTCTGATTTATGTCGACGTTAGATTGCTTGCTTTGTCCAATCAGATGTCAGCCCATTTCCATGTAATCTGCCCAAGGCCTTCACTAGTGAGGCACCTGTATACTTCATATTAGCAATGGGACTATTTATTTATTCATTTATTTATTTATTTAATTGGGTGGGCAAGATAGTTGTCCCGGAATGGGGTCAGCCTTTTTCTGTCCTCTGATTGGTTGATCAGAGAAAAACTTGTGAAACTGCCAACTTAGACTAAAAACTTGGACTGGTGATTATGTTTTTGTCATGTTACTAGATATAAATATTGATTCTGAACTGCTTCGGATGATGCACAGCAGATATAAAAAGTCTACACACCCCTGTTCAAATACCATTTTTTTTGTGATTAAAAAAAAACAAAACTGACGTGAATAGCTTAAAAACTTTCACTTCTGAGATAATGTGGTTGCAAAAATGTGCACACCCTCTTATAACTGTGAATGTGGCTGTGTAATATATAATAGCTAGGGGTGTTAAAAAAATCGATTCGGCGATATATCGCGATACTACATCGCGCGATTCTCGAATCGATTCAATAAAAAAAAAATCTTTTTTTTTTTTTTTTTTTTAAGAGCTCAGAATTGTTCATTCGGTAGTCTTACCGATTCAACGTCTTATCATCATTGCCTTTTTTTTTTTTTTTTTTTTTTTTTTGTGTGTGTGTGTGAAAATCGATTTTTAAACGTCCATTTTTAATGGAAAAATATTCAACAAAACGTCTGACTTCGGGTTAGGATTCACACCTTGAGCATGGAAGAATGTTATATGAACGGAACATTAAGCCTTCATATTTTATTTTAATGCTGTTCAAACATGAAACAGATTACAACCTCGATAAGACTGAAATTTCAGATAAATAAATAATACATTTTCATATAAATCTTACACTCTACAAGCTTACTGATTAGTATTTTCTAAATTTGAATGAAAAAAAATCGCAACAATCGACTTATAAATTCGTATCGGGATTAATCGCTATCGAATCGAATCGTGACCTGTGAATCGTGATACGAATCGAATCGTCAGGTGCTAGGCAATTCACACCCCTAATAATAACTATCAGCAATCACATTCAAACTCATGTTAAATGGGAGGCAGCACACGCCTGCCACCATTTCAAATACCTCTGATTAATTAATAAAGCTAAGATGTTCTTGTAGGCTTTTTTCTGACTTTTTTTTTCTATTTAACTTAAGTTTGAATGCGATAGGTTAAATCTGAACGCAGCCACACCGCCAGGTAAGTTATAATTGGGTGTGCAAATGTAAAACTAAATTACCTCAGTTGTTTATTTGTTGTTTACACACATGATCCATATGTAGTTTTTTTTTCCCTAATAATGGGTATTTTATGATTATCATTGCACACTTTTTCGTCTTTGTTCATCTATTTTCGATGATAATGTCGTTGCTTCTGTTTTTTTTTTGTTTTTTTTTCTCCCCCCACACAGATTTTCAAAAACTGCTGCCAGCGAGAGACACTTGCTCACTTTTTCCACGGGCCACATGACGTTCCATCAACATCTTTATCTCTTCGTGTTTCCTGTTTGGCCACAGAAACGAAACCTTCAGGAATTTTGCTCAAAAAAAATTGGGACGTTTGAGTGCTGCTGAGATGGCGGAAATAAATCAAAGCAAACACGAGCAGGCATGAAAGATAATCAATACCTGAATTCACTTTGAAAGATTTGACTTTTCCCGTTAGTTCATTTGATAAGCCTCCATTTCAATCATCAGACATTTATAGTGTCCAAAAAAAAAAGGTGTTATCACTGTATATAACGTAAAGCAAACACAAGTTGAAAGCAGTCATTTACGTTTGCTTGGGGGGGGGGGGCGTCCACTCCACATTTCCAATCTGATACTGCAGTCACTTTTAGCCCGGAATCTCCTCATGGATCAACATTTGGCTGCATAATTACAGAGCAGGATTGCCGTATTTCATTCCTAATTGCGCCGCTTTCCTCCCCCGTGAAACATTTGCCTGCATTACGCCCGCTCCTATGTCAAGTACAACCTGCACTGGGCAGCAAAATTCAGCACAAACATCCACCTATTGACAAAAAAAACTAAAATACTGTACAACACGTGCTGATTTGCAAAATTTGCGAGCCAGAAGCCACTTCTTATTTCTAGAAAAGCTCATCAACGCGTACCTGGTTTCTTCCTCTTGGTTCCACAAAGCAGCCCCGCCATGTCCCCCACTTTCTACTCCGGATGGAAGTGAGCGCACGATGCAGTAAATTGCACGCACAGTATATTCAATGTGTGTGTCAATATGTGTGAGTAGGGCCGAACAGTAGCAGAAGGGGGTGGGTGGGTTGGGGGGCGTGTTTATTTCTGTCACAAACCTCCTCCCCACCTCACAGGTCTAGTTACTGAGCATGTGTGCGTGTGTAACGAGTTGGACAGTGGAAGTTAGTGTGATGTAATGTTTGGAGACGATCACCAGTCGTCGAGCTGAATGTGTTACGCTATGTTTAGCACTGTTGCTACTTTTATTTTGCTCGCTTTCTATTTCCTGTTTTGGTCCCACTACCATTGGCTTGAAAGTCAATATCGAGCCTTTTTTTTTTTTTTTTTTTACATTTTCATGTTTGGCCACTTCTGTATTTCAGCCCCTTCCGCTAACGTGCACTGCTTACTAGGGCTGGGAATCTTTTGACTGTCTCACGAGTCGATTCGATTACGATTTTTGGGTCTACGATTCAATTCGGAATCGATTTTCGATTCAAAATGATTTGATTGACACATGATTTCTGCTTCAAGTTACAGATATGCACAACATTGTCATGATCTACTCCAGTCTTCTTTGCAAGACAAAATGACAAATAGAGACATTAAAGTGTCTTCTTTTTTTTTTGTTTTTTTTGGTTTAACCATTCATTCATTTTGTATTGTAAGTGCCTTTTTCCACAAAAACAGCATGTAGGCTACAACTGCCTTTTACCCTTCTTCTTCATTTCTAATTTAAATAAAATCGATTTTTGGATGTTAAATAATTTAGAGATAGACCGATAAGGTTTTTTCGGGCCCGATACCGATACTAATTATTAGTAGTGAAGGATGCCGATAACCGATATTTGGAGCCGATATTCAATTTCACTAAAAAGGGACATCAAAATTTTGAAAAAATACAAACTCCAGCTCTTATCTTTTTATTTATTTATTTATTTATTTTAAAGCATACGTTTATTGAGCAACTTTTAGGGTTAGTAAAATATTTTTAAGGTTTTTTTTTTTTCCATTTATTCAAAATCTTAGTCAATAGACAAGTTCTGGGATCTCCCAGGTGCAGTAGCATGCTTTCAAAAGTTAAATAAAAACAAAGAATTATTTTCTACACAAAATAAAAGTCTATCAAAATATCCAAAGTATTAAATTTTTACTTATCTTAGTTTTAATTTCAATCAAAAACAGAAGGTACAGAGAGTTCCCAGGGTCGACAAAAATGAAAATAAAAACTTCTTTTTATTTACTTACATTTAAATTAGTTCCCTGAAGTTAACACTTAAAAAAAAATTGATCTATTATCGGCCATATGATTCTTCAAAATGGCCGATGCCGATATTTCTCAAAATGCTGAATATCGGCGCCGATAATCGGCCCAGCCGATAATCGGTCTATCCCTAATATCGATTCGATTCGATTAATAAATGAGAATCTCGATTCTTTTATGAATCGATTTTTTTGGCACGCCCCTACGACTTACACTAACAACATTGCTGTGACGTGTGAACAGAAAGAAGCCAGTGTGTTGACAAGTTGTCAATTTGGTTGCTATGTTTATTCTTCTTTCTAGAAAAGCCTCTAAGAAGCAGTGAATGCGAGCTGAATCAGTTTTTCATTTGACAAATCATATTCTTCATTTCTTATTTGTCCTCGCGAATGCAAAAAGTTTAGCATGAAGGAGGTCCTGCCTTAGCTTCATAAACTAGCCGCTAACTTGCTAGCTGCCACAAGCTAGTCACTCGTGGTCAATCAATTTATTTCACACATTGATTTATTTGTATACTCGATTGAAATTGATCTTCATTGGAAATGTGCTTTTGAAAATCAGTCATCATGTTTCTATGTAACCTCCCCGTCCAAAAAAAAAAAGGATTCCACACTGTTTTTCTTCTTCTAGCCTAGCTGACTGTCTAACTCAGCATAAATGTCATGTTTCAATGAGCCGCCAAATGAAGCCTTTAATACGTCTTACTTGCAGCAGGCAATCAATCAGGCAGTGACTCTATTACGGCTAACACAATTACGCTAATTCAATCCAGACGAGAGCTAGCTGGTAACCCAGATAGAACATTGAGTTTTTTTCTTTTATTTGTGGACTTCCTTTTTATATATTCTGTTCCAAAACATTTTTAAAAATATTTTTAATGCGTTTATTGCAGTATAATTTAATTTTATAGAATCTAAAACATAAACAGTTTGTGCATTGTGGCATTGTGACGCTCCTTCTGGTGTGCCTGCCTTGGCCACCAGGGGGCAATACGGACACTTCAGACATTAATTTGATAATGAAACACAGAAGAAACTGTCTCAACTACGGTACACTACTATAATGAGTAAAATCCAACACACATTCTTATCATAAACAATAAAAGTAACAATATATAATTAACTCATTGACTCGCTGCCATTTTCACTGAAGCAACCCCCTTCGCTCCCGGCTGGTTTACCAGGTCCCCAAAATATTTCTGTTCTATTTTTATAAAAACATGGAACCTACCAAAAGAACGATTAGTCTCTTCTTTCATTCGGAAAAAAAAGGTTTTGCAACAATTAGTATTAAAGTATAGCTAAGTTTTCATCATTATTCACAAACCGAAAAACGAGCTCAGGATGATCTCTTATACTCTGCTTCCACCTGCTGGCCGTTTTTTTTGCAATGACTACCATTCCTTTAAGCAACCTCTTCATGTCCGAAACTATATGAAAGCCTTCTGTATGCTCTAGCATTAAAAAAAAACAACAACAACAACAACAAAATGTATAAATCCGTTTTTGGGAGCGCAGGACAAAGTATTAAAAAACGCATTTATACGTTTTTGGGTTTGAATGAGTAGCTCCTGCAAGAACTATGCTGCAACTATATCGCGGCATAGACCTATAAGATAATATTGTACTACTGAATAAACCCTATAAAAATGTGTGGGTCAAAATTCTCCAAGAATTTGAAGTATAAGACCCTCCAATGAATGTGTAAGCTTTCTACAGTTTACCATTCAAAGGCAAATACGTGAACAGCATACCAAAACAACAATGAAGCTAAAGCGAGCCCCCATTAGAGCTCTTGGACGGGAGGGGGGTGGGAGACAGTCAGGATCTAAATAAAGCGGCAGTATATGGAGGCGACAGACTGGCTCTTAAATATAGCGCCGGTTATTTACACCAGCACGGGACTGGGGAGGAACACAAGCTGACAGATGACAGAAGAGGGGTGGGGGGGGTTCTGCATATTTTTATCGTGTCGAATAGAGAATGCAAATGGGGGGAGGCCGAGGGGTGAATACGGAAGACACAATGGAGAAGTATAACGGTTGAGTGAAGGCTAAAAATTGATCATAGACGTGAATCCTTGTTTATTTTTTATATTTGCCCTGTGATTGGCTGGTCACCAGAGGATGCGCACAACAGAAAAGGGATAGGTGGATGTTGTAAATATGCCCCCTAGTGGCAGTGAGCAGAAAAGGTGATTCATATGAATTATTGTCTTTTTAACTCTTTTACTGCCATACATTATTTAAAAAAAAAAATAAAAAAAAAACTGGCAGCCGATTTTGAGCATTTTAACTCATCTTTCAGGGCAAACAGAATATTGTGTACTTTTACTACATATACAATGTGGGTACCAAATGAAAGATCGCATTCCATTCTTTCATTAGAAAAAAAAGTATGTTTCTACCTTATTCCGTTCATTAGTAATAATAACCATTTGAAACGAGGTCATTAGAGTGACATTGAGCAAAAATTGAAAAGTTGAGAAAACAAGCTTTTTGTGAAGATACATTTTCTCCACAACGGTCACTTTGACACAAAATATTTTTGTTTTGTGACGCTCTGCAAATTAGGTTTAATGTGACAAAGGCTTTGATCATTCACGCCATCCTTGAAAACGTTTGATTTCATCCAATTTCATCAGATTCCGCCATGTTTCATTGTTATTCCGTACGCCGGCAGCCCCTTGAAAAGAGATTCAATGCTGCCATCTGCTGGTCATAGTTAGTGTTTTTGATTCCACAATCCATTGACCAGGCAGCTCTCCACTTAGATGTTGATTTTAAAAAATTAAAATAAAAAATGTAGTTGACGTCATTTAACGTTTCTAGCGGCATACATCGCGATCTTACTTATCGTTATTAAACGTTCTTGGCAGTCAAAGAGTTAAAATGGCGATGTGGGGGTAAGTTTTTCATTCGGACGAGTGTTTCTCAACCTAACAAGAAACTTTCTCATCCTAATGTGAAAGTTTTCTCATTGGAACATGAAACTTTCTCGCTAGGATGAGAAACGTGAGAGCGGTAGCTTATTTAGCTGAGTACAAGACTTATTAAGACGTTCTAAATGTCTCTCATACACAACATAATAGTGACGAACTACAATTTTGTCGTAACTCACGTAGTCTATCACTAATGTCCTAACTAATACAGTCATGATGACTACAGTGTAAAAAAACAGAACTTACTATTGGCAGTCATCATTGAAGAGCAAGCGAGCAGTGTCGTACAAGTGAATGTCAACCGTAAAGTGCAAGATTATACATAGTCAGGATGTGATGACCGCTCGTCCCTTATTAAGCAACTCATAGATGTGACAGATCGTGGCACTTCGGCCTTGTCACAAAAACACACACTTCCTGTCAGCTTAACCCAAGAAAACGGCAGCAATCTGGACCATGTGAGAGACTTTTCACTACTAAATTGTGCCAGAGATAACTTGGAACTCGACGAGGGGGGTGAAAAAAATAAGAGGATTACAAAATGCTGACATGGAAAATGACTTTTCAGCAAAAAGTTACGCAACTTTTCCTGATGCCACTCATCGTTTGGGTGTTTCCTCTTGAGAATAAAGTCACCACACCCGACCGAAAACCACAACATCTGCAAGATGAGACGTTAGAAAACATTACCTTTGTAAGTTCATATGGTGGATGCCCAAAGAGTAGTAATAAAAACAAACTATAAAACAAATACATATTTATTTACAGTGTATAACCACCAAATAACAGAAATATGTATAGTTACTATAAATGAATTAGTGGGAGCATATGATGCAATCAGCACCACTGGTCCACGGGCCGGTACCGCTAATATATTAGCAAAAATATGGGTATGCCTATTATCATTTAGGGACACATTGTTTAATTGTAGAATAGTAGTCACATCTATAATGGACTTTGGACAGTCCTCTACCAACTTGTAGACCACCCTCAGTGAATACACACAGCTTCCTGTTTTACCACACACAAACTAGCTCAAAATAAGTTCAGACAAACTCTAACAAGTGTGTTTAAAATGTAAATAAGACCATGCACCTTTCTTTGCTAGCGTCCTATAGTGACGTTCCTACACACGGGTCTAGACACAAACATGAGTTAGATAGTTAGACCCTTTTCAAATCTTTAAACAGTTACAAACAAATATAGGGCTAATATGAAACTGACGTCATCGATATTGTAAACAAGCCCGCATTTAAGTAGCGTTCACGTGATTGCAGCGCAAACACAAAATAAAACAAGGTGTATGACCAAAATAAAATAATTAAAAAAATAAAAATAAATAAAAACTATAAAAGATATAAATGAATGGCTCACCTTCTTTGGCTTTCTTCCTCCGAACCAAACTGCCCCCGATTCTGCCCAGAAAAGATTCGTCCTTTTTGCTTTTGGCAGACTGCGAGCTGGCGGACATCTTTCACGCAAAGCGTGTTAACGTTGTGAGTGTGTCGCTCTCACTCACACACGCACAATAGTGATGACAATCAGGGGACGGTGCACGCAAAACACGCACACACCGGCCAAGTCAAGGGCAGACGGGCTGGGACGACGCACTACTGTGTGTATGACTCACATGGACCGGTGCGTCAGCTCACAGCGCCCCCAAAAGGCTGGATGTGGAAGTACGCACGGTAGACACATGATGGAATGAAAGTCCATTATTATAATTTTGTACAAAAAAGTTGCATTAAAAAAGTATAAAAATAAAAAAACATTTTAGGTTCATTGAAGATTTTTTGTTTTGTTTTATTTTGTGTGTGAGAATGCGTCCACGGTGGGTGTACTCGCCTCTCGCTCAGATCAGCTGGTACTGGCAGTAGGCCGTCAGAATTGGCCACCAGATGTCGCTGTTCGACGTTCGATGTTTCGAACGTTGCTTCCAAAAGATATTTCACGTGATATTGTACTGCAATGTTGTGAAAGTGCCCAATGAGGACAGGAGTTGAGAAATAACTTAGCTAGAACCTCGATATTAAACATTAGCTGCAAGTTTGTAACTGTTTAAGCCTCCCTGATCGTATCTTCGTACGTGTGGCATGTTTACACTTTCATTATTCAAATATCTTATATTGATATTGCTATAAATTGTGATGCTTTGTCTCCCGATAGACCATCAATACGCCTACGCAAGTATCGTGATATTTGTAGGTAAACTGCCACTATGTCTCCATTCTTCATGAATAATTGAGCAATTACTTAGCAGGCCGCTAGAGGGCGCCCCTCATAAGAGTGGCGGGGAAATGTACGGGAAGTCTTCAGGCGAAGAAGACCCATCAGCTTACTTTTATTTGTGTAAGACATTTATCTGACTTTATGAAGCATACAATTTCTGAGCGATATTGATTTAAGTAATTTTATTTAGTTACAATGTTACACAAAAAAATTGTGTCAGTTTCTAAAATGAAACAATTGGCTATGTAACTGACTGACATATTGCATGACAGTAGTGTTTAAGAAAGACACAAATTTGTTCACGGAAAGTGGTCTCTTGTTAAGAATACATTTTTATTATTATTATTTTTTAAATACACTAAAGTACTCACTGTAGAAAATACACCAGTTTAATATTGTGTTTCAGTTATGACACAAAAATAAACTATTTTCTCATTGAAAAAAACATCAGTTTATGGCTTGAGTTGTTTTATCGTAGATTTATTACCTGATTAATATATCAATAATCGTGGTGTTGTCATATCGTGAGATAATCGTTATCATGAAGGACATGACAAAAATAACCACTGTACAGTGGACCCAACCTATTCATGCTCACAAATAGTGAAAATCTGTCGATAATTAAATGGAAAAAACAGGAAAATATAAACTTTAAAAATCCTTCCAAAAACAATAACCCCTAATGTGCGTTTCCTCGAAAATACGGTGGCGCCACTATGTCCCAAGCAAACAAGAGCGGCTCGTCCCGGAACTGACGGCCATTTTGCATTCAGCTGAGGTCCTCAGCAGCATCCAGTCGGCCTGAAGGCGGACTCTCAAGCGCTCCACTGCCTCAACATCTTCAACTACTGGAGCAGGAAGTCGCCCCAGAGGGGGCGCCGGACTCCCACAGAGCGATGATGCCGTTGGCGTCACTAAAGCCTCGTCGCCCTCCTAAAATGGAAGCCGTACATTTGATCAATTCCACATGAACATTTACGACAAGGTAAAAAACCCAAATGGCGTCTACTACCACAACACATTTTCAGTTATATCGATACCTGTCCACCCAGTTGTTGTCGCATTGTAACCACCCTAATCTCCTCACCTGCACGAGCACAAGCATGTGACCCCAAGCCAGGCCCCGCAGCAGGCCGACCAGCTGCTGCCACGCGCCACCGCCGAGGCCGCCAGCGCCAGGAAGTCGCGCCAGCAGCACCAGAGCGGGGTCGTACTCGTAGGCGAGCGGCAGGAGGACGCTGAAGATGGCCTGCGCAAACCCCGACGTGTCCCCGAGGCCGCTCTTCAGACGCACGGGTATGGAATGTTTGCACCTCGGCTCCTCTGGCGCCTCCTTGCTGATGTGCACTGTAAGTGTCCTAAAAGAGGAATAAGCAGTGATCACGCTTGATCATACAAAGACTGTTGATATATTACAAAAGCAGCAATAATATTCACCCATCTTCTGGCAGGTGACTCGGGACTTCAGTGCCTCCAACGCACACACCCAAAACGCTGCACAAAACGGTAGAAATGGTCGCAAGTGCTAATCGGGTTACAGTTGAATCCACTTTAGTTGTACCGTTGCTTGAGAGCGGTCGCACGCTGCATGACGGGTGCCATCGCCATGGAAACGTCACCTACCACGGCCAAAGCATTGCAGATCTGGGCAGGGGAAGAAGAATGTCACAATTTTTAGGACTCGAGTGATGATACACAAATAAAATTCACTACATAAAAAAGGTATTCTTTTTATATTGTGATGAATGAAGTAGCTAAAGAAAGGTTAGAGTCTCTTCTTTTATCAGGAAAAAAAAGGACATTTGTATCTGTTTCTATTTTGCAGCAATTAACATTAGAATTGAGATAAGTTTCATCAAAAGTCATTCACAAAAACAGCTTATTGCAACATGGTCCTTATTGCAACAATGTCCTGGGTGATCTCTTATACTCTGCTACCACCTGTTGGCCGTTTTTTGTAATAACTACCATTGCTTTTAGCCACCTCTTCACATCAGAAGCTGCATCAAAGCCTTCTGTATGCTCTTGCATAAAAACAAACAAACAAGCAAAACAAAAACGTATAAATACGTTTTGGGGAGTGATGGATAAAGTATTAAAAAAACATATTTACACGTTTTTGGGTTTGAATGAGTTAATCGGCCAATTAATCGGTTATCTGAATTTTATAATGCCAAATTGACATCAGCCTAAAACTCCCCAAAAATCTTTATCGGTCGGGTCTTATGTTATGATGGCCACAGAGACATTAAATTTCACTTTACACAATCACTCGCAGATATTTCCACTGAAGTAACCCCCTTCACTCCCAGCTGCTTTACTGGATTTTGACTGATTTTCCAAGGCCCACAGAATATTGTGTTCTTTTGCTATTAAAACATGGAACCTACCCAAAGAAAGATTAGAGTTTCTTCTTCCATCAGTAAAAAAAAAAAAAAAAGTCGTTTCTATCAGTTTCCATTTTGCATCAATTAGGATTAGAATATAGCTAAGTTTCATCATTATGCACAAATCTTTTTAGAATTGTGGGGAAACAGCTTGTTTTCAACATGGCCCTGGTTGACCTCTTATACTCTAATGCCACCTGCTGGCTGTTTTTGTAATTACTACCATCAAAGCCTTCTGTATGCTGTAGCATAAAAAAATAAATAATATAAAATACTAAATACGTCTTTGGGAAACTAAAGACATTTAAAATAGAATGTATTTATACGTTTTGTGGAGCAAATGAGTTAATACGATTATGTTGAAATATCCCCAAAAATTAAGCAGTTCACATTTAAAAAAAATATATATATATTTTGGGCGTACCTCATTCTTCTCCATTTTCCCAACTAGCTCAGTGAGACTGGATAACGTAGGGACAGCATCGCCATCAAAATCCTCTCTTATTGGGGAGAGAGAGCGGAAAAGACAATACACGTGACTCCAGCGGTCTATTTTGGTTGTTTTGGGTGAAACCAAAAAGGAGTATCGCACTTTTCAGCGAGCGAGTCGGCATGTTGGGACAAGTTGGAGCGTTTGCATCCGTCGGGACAAGCCATTTCCTCGGGGATCAGCACCGCTGTGCGTACGGGAGGCAAAACGCACGCGTGAGGCTCGGGCCACGTTATGCCATCGGCTGCTTCTCCGCTTTCAAACTTGTCTTCTTTTTCTTTTTCCTTTTCTTCGAGCTTGGTGCTGATTTGTGAAGGGGGTGCTCGGGCTGGAAGTCATGTAGAAAAAAACAAACAGCAGATGGTTGGAAAAGAAATGGATGTTTAGCAATGAAGTGGTGATATTGATATTGTACGAGCACAAGGCTGACAAACTTTGAGAGTTCACTTCATGTCTCATCAAAAAGTGTATTTACAATGGACTACTCATCAGTCCGCTCATACCTGCATGCTCGAGACAGGACCAGGAATTCCGATGGGCTGCGCGCACACATTGAATGGATTCGAGCGCGCTGAAAGAGAAGCAGTTCCACTCTAAATCAAGCCGTCTCGTACAAACCAAGGTTATTTTAGGTTAACGAAAACTAACAAAACAAAAAAAATTACAGCTGAAATTCAAACAAACAATTTTGTTAACGAAATAAAATAAAAATGCTTTTTAAAAAATGGAAACTAACTGAAACATTTTATGTTCACAAAATGATTATAGCAAAAATGTATTTTGTAATTAATTTAATAACTTTAATGGGCCTTTGGGGATGATTTTAAAGATGTTTGAAAGCGTGTCACATAGAAGTAATCAAGCAGCAATTAACACTTTTACCGCCAAAAACGTTTAATGGCGTATGCTAAAATCTCAACAAATGACGCCAAAAACGTGAACTGACGTTAACTACGTTTTAAAAAAAAAAAATTTGGGTCTCTCAATGGGCCGTGCAACGTTTTGTGCGGCGCTAATTTGTGAAATTTGTGGCCAGCAAATGGCAGCATTGTATCTCTTTTCAATGAGCTCTCGTGTATCAGATTAGATGAAAACATGGCGGACCTTAGGATGTCGAACACTTTCAAGGATGTCATGAATAATCAAAGCGCTTGTCACATGAATTCTAATTCACAGAGCGTCAGGAAACAAAAAATATTAGTGTCAGTGTTGTGCAGAAAATGTAGCTTCACAAAAAGCTTGTTTTCTCCTTTTTTTCCCACCATTTTTTCACTTGATGTCACTCGACCTATTTTCAAATAGCAATTACAAAAGAATGAAATAAGGTAGAAACGTACTTTTTTTTTTTTTTTTAAATGAAAGAACGGTATCTTTCATACGGTATCCACCATGTTCATATAGTCACAGAACACAATATTCTGTTTATCTTGAAAGATGAGTGGAAATTCCTCAAAAAGAGTAAAAGAGTTAACTAAAACTAAATTAAAATTAAAATTTTTAAAATAACTAAAACTGCTAAAAACTAACAGAACCACCCTGAAAACTAATTACAACCAACTAAAAAAAACAACCTCAAAACAGAATAAAAAACTAACTAAAACAATTCTAATTAATAACCCTACTACAAACTCAGATTGGCAACACGGTGCAGTCGAACCTCTGACAGGGGCCTTGGAGGTTGGCGGGCCTCGGCGCCGGATCACCGAGTAGAGTTCGAACTGTCACGCACACGGACTGGCTGAGTGAAGTCAAGTTGTATCCTCCCTGGAAAACGTTGAGGATGCTATCAAAAGGTTCAAGTGCTCATTGAAAATGTACAGGAAATGTCTGACCTCCAGCATTAAGCACAGTTTTCCCCCAGCGAGGTTCATCAGCAGGTGGGTGAGGTGGGCAAAGATGTCTGGGGTGGCACACATTTCACCCTGGGAAAAATCAGAGCTCCATTAAGAAATAGTGAAAAAGCCAGATAAACTGGCTACCAAATGACCCAAATTATTAGTATGTACAAAATATACGGTAAGTACCTCTGGGTCCCCAATGGCAGAGTCGAAGCCTGCACACACCAGCACCAAGTCTGGGCAAAACTGTGACAAAAGTCAGTCAACGAGCGTCTGTTACTTCATCATGTCATTCGTCTCACCTCGTAGGCGACCGGCAGAAGGACGTGAAAGAAGACCGCAAGATAGTCGCTGTTCTGCATGCCAACCTGGAAAGAAGAATTACACACAAACCATTGTACAAAAGGTGGAAAAGCCGATGGGAAGTGAATGGAATGAGATCAGGCTGGCAAAGTTAGCAGAACGACTGAAAAGTTTGAAACTGGACCATTTTGAAGCATAATGCAATATTGACCGTTCCTACAAGACTAAGTCAAATGAGGCTCCCTGGCCTAGCAAAGCTCTATATTTACTCATTTAAATATAAATATTACAATATCATAAATACTTGGACCAGACTGGAGAGGAAATGGCAAAGTTTGCAGCTGGAACATTCTAATCTAAACAACAAAATAAGAAAAGTTTGCTATGAAATATGCAACATAATATGAATTATTAATTAATTAATATCACATTTAGCGGCATTACGGTAAAATGCAGACTGGTGGAAAAGTGAAGTTCAGGTTCCCCAGCCTTGAAAAATTAGCTGGCCTATAGAAAAGTTGTCTGTCAGACCATTTTGAGCTTCAAAACATTGAAGTTTGTGAAAACATAACAAGAACGTACGCATCTACAAGGCCGACTGCATTGAGAGGGGCTCCCTGGGCAAGAAAAATTAGCATCCCCAAGGCAGGGGCATTTTGTTACAGTTTTACCAACGGCAATAATATATATCCACAACATATGAACAACAACGGCTGGAAAGTTAATGAAAAGTGGTTCCACAGGTTGGCAAATTTAGAATATCAATACCACACGCTGACCTTGTTCCATGGCACGTTGATATTGAAGCCAGCGCCTTTGTCCTTGCCAACATTGTCATAGTCTGATTCTCTGAGTCCAGGCCAGAATTTCTGATGCTCGTAACGGTGCCAAGAGAAATAAAGCACGCTGTGGAAGGAAAGTAATTGAAACTGATGACAAAACATAAAAGACATTCAGTACTAGGGGTGTGAATTGCCTAGTACCTGACGATTCGATTCGTATCACGATTCACAGGTCACGATTCGATTCGATACCGATCTTCCATGCTCACGGTGTGAATCCTAACCCGAAGTCAGACGTTTTGTTGAATATTTTTCCATTAAAAATGGAAGTTTAAAAATTGATTCACACACACACACAAAAAAAAAAAGGCAATGATGATAAGACGTTGAATCGGTAAGACTACCGAATGAACAATTCTGAGCTCTTAAAAAAAAAAAAAAAAAAAAAAAAAAAAAATCGAGAATCGCGCGATGTAGTATCGCGATATATCGCCGAATCGATTTTTTTTAACACCCCTATTCAGTACACACCTCGGATCATCCTCGAATGCATATTGCACCCCTTGACCGTGATGTATGTCCCAGTCAACTATCAGCACCCTGAAAAGAAGAACACGTTTAACCATAAAATGTAAACAAACCCCGAAATGATGCATTTCACCTTGTAACCGTGTTACCTTTGAACTCCATACTTTTGCTGCGCATATTTGGCTGCTATGGCGACATTGTTGAACACACAGAAACCATTGGCAGCACTGCGCATGCTGTGGTGCCCCGGTGGTCTATTCAGAAGAAAAAAACCAGGGCGGACAATGCGGTAAAATGGAACCGAGAGATGGCCTACAAGTTCTTACCTGACCAGAGCCAATCCATTTCTTACCCTCCCGGTCATAACGGCGTCCACCAACTGCACTGCGGCTCCCGCTGCCAGGGTGGCGCAGTGGTAGCTATTCTGTAGCGCAAAGTGGAAGCAAACTGAAGGACTATAATAAATGCTCGCCGAGTGAATTAGAACCACAGCAAATATTTTAATGGTGCTCCATAAATGACTGTGGCTCTCCTTTCTCACATGTGAGGGAAATGCAGTACATATTTGATAGCTATTAAAAAAAAATGTGCAGACAGAAAATTTGGAATTGAGCAGTGATGCGAATGATGAACATAAATACCACTTACTGGGTGGAAGTAGACGTCTCCATATTGCAGGGCGAATTCCCTCAAGTCTTCCAGAGTCATGTACGGCGTCGTCTTCACTGCTTCCAGGTACTGCTCACTAGAACATTGTCATAGTGTTTCAAAAAAACAAAAAACACATTTGAACATTGGAGGTTCAGGACTCACCTGTGAATCAGGAGAATGTCGTCGTCAGTGGCCTGGCGGACAGGTATGGAGACACATCGAGCAGCCAGACCGCAACTGACCAACGCTTCATGACTCGCTGTCAGACGCTCGGGCCTCTCGAGCTCACAGTCTGGACTGGAAGCAGAGGTTTTAAAATACATTTCTTAAAATAATAATAATAATTTTAAAAATTAAATAAATAAATAAAGATACATTTTTGTTGTTTCTTTGTTTTATTTAATATTTTGTTCTTTTCCAGTCGAACTCTACAGTAAGAAGAAATCATCAAACGTATATGATAAAAAATTAATTGACGCTATTAATAATGTAATAATAATCATGTAATTAATAATTATGTAACGTGTAGGTGCACTTTACAAAATATTGGAAAACGTCATATTCTTCAGATGAATCAAAGCATTTAAATTCATATATGGATTCACACCACATATAATGAAGTATTTTGTGATGCATTTTTTTTTTTAAATTATTATTAATTATAACATTAATGTCGCCAAAAACAGCTAATGTGTGTGCATGCGTTCCCTAGTGGGTTGTGTAAGCAGCAGCAGCATAAAAACATATTGTAACTTAAATAAAATAATCGCGTTTTAACTTAAAAATTGTTACGCAACGTTTCAAACGAAATAATGTTAAAAAAAAAATAAAAAAATTAAAACAACAACAACAACAACAACAAAACAATATCGGATGTATTTATTATTTTGAAGAGGTTTAGGCAAAGTTTGGCTAAATAGTACCACTACCAGAAACATCGTGCTTAAAAAAAAAGGTTCCGTCCATTTAAACTGTGTTCACACATGCTAGTGCATAATTAACATTTGATCACAACTAACAAATACATTATCTTCACGATTGTAAAACAAATACATCAACTGATTAAAACGTATGGCTAGATTAAAAAAATATATATTGGGCAACGGGCTTCCACTAGGGTGCAGCAACGTAACTTATCCGAGCGGAAACAACATCCTAAAACCACTACACACTTTAACAGCCCGCAGTGGCAGGCTGGCAGCAAACAATGCGTTATTTTCGGATATGCACGCTCAGAAACAAAACAAAACGAAACAAACAAACAAACAAAAAATGCACAGCGTATTGCGGTAATTTTGAACTAAATCCAAGAGACTGCTAACTAAATATCGCTCCTTGCTGAAACTTGTCGTTCATTCTTGTTGTGTTGATGTCTGGACCAGAAGTGTTAACAGCCAAAAAAATATTAGCAACACAGAGCAAAAAGACTTGCGAGGTTAGCTAAACTACTGTTTATTTGTCATCTCGTACTTACTCTAACCACAGCAGTTTATAGCGGGTCATCTCCTCGTCGTATAGCAAGGCTGTTCCCATCTTGGATGTTCTGTTGACCGGCTTCTGGAGTGAAAACTGAAGACTACCGAACCGAAATCTTCCATCACCGTTACGAAGCGCCACAGCGCCGCCTTTGGAAATATTTTTTTTTCATTTTTTTTTTTTAATTAATTTTTAACTGTGACAAGTTAACAAGGTTTGTATTGTGGTTACCGTTTTTAGTTGAATTTGTTCAATTATTAATTTTTATTTTAACTAGCCCCTTCTTCCATATTACGCTTGTTCTATGTCCATTCCAGTCTCTTAAAATGAAATATAAATAAATCATATAAAACAATATAAATATACATATACACAATATATATATATATATATATATATATATACATATATATATATATATATATAGTGTGCTTATAAATAAAATCCATTTATACTTAATGACGTGACAAAATTTAAAGATTTTATACATAAAATTAATATTTAATGCAATTCCACCAACTAAATGGAAACTATGAAATAGATATAAAAACGTGTGAATATAATACAGCTAAAAAATACAAATGCAAAAATAAAGTAAGACACTATAAAACAAATGGGCATGTCTTTTGCACCATTTTATTTTTCATACAAAAACAACGAGTGCAAATTTATATGAAAAAAATATATACTTACTGGATAATAAAAAGTTTAAAGTATTTTTTTGTATGAAAGATATATTTGCAAGTAAAAATGAGAGACTGCATAAAGCAATATTCATTGGGATTTCATTGTGGGGGTTCTGTATACATACTTTTTTATTATTTATTAAAATTGACAAGTGTAAATAATGTGATGGGCCAGATCTTGCCCATTGTTTTTCACGTCTCTCCCTCGTCACTTTTCTCCCTCTCTGTCCAGGTCAAGAGTCGCTTCGAACTTTACACTTGGTGCCATGAACCGGATAATCCATTCTAATGTTTACGTCTTGTCCGGGTCTGCTCACCCCTCAGTGATCACGTCCGCTTCCTGAGTCTTGCCTACCGTTTCGTTAGGTGTTCTCGTACTTGTAGGGCCGTCGGAGCTTCCCTCCTCTTTCGGCGCCTCCCTCCTTTTCACCTCCTTCCTCCTCCACGCGCCACACGGCGGCAGGAGCGTCCGCCTACATTTCTTGCGGAAGGACGGGTCGCAGGCGGCGTAGAGCAGCGGGTTGAGGCAGGAGTTGAGATAGGCCACGCAGGTGACGTACGGATGGGCCGCCAGCAGGATCCGATCCAAGGTGCAAGAGTACGGCAGAAAGCCGAACTCCAGGAGGAGGGACAACGTCTTGTTGACGTGCAGAGGCAGCCAGCAAAGGAAGAAGGCCAACACTAGCGTCACGATGACCCTGAGAAGCCTGCGCTGGTGGCGACGGCGTCGGTCGGGTCGAGGCCCGCGGCCGAAGTGCCTGCTGAGGAGGCGGGCCAGGGAACAGTAGCACACCAGCAGGACGGCGAGCGGAAACAGGAAGCCGAGCAGTGTGGATTTGAGGCTGAGAACCGCCGCCCACCACATCTGGGCGCGCTCGCGCTCGTCCTCATCCGGCTCGTCTCCGATCAGCACGGAGTAGTCCATCTGGCACGCGATCCAACCCGACTCACCCGGCCAGTCGGACTCCTGCGCCGAGCGCAGAAGCAAGCCGGGAAGTGCCAGCACCACCGCCAGCAGCCACAACCCCGCCAGCGGCCACGAGGCCCGGCTGAGGGGGCGGGGCCGGCGGCGGCGGCGGCGGCGCGGGCACCCGGTCAGGACCCAGTAGCGCTCCACACTGAGCGCGCTCAGGCTGAAGACGCTGGCGTACATGTTGAGGGCGGTGAGGAAGCTGCTCAGCTGGCACAGCGTCCGCCCGAAAGGCCAGTGGTACCCCAGGGCCGTGTACGCCGCCCACAGGGGGAGGGTCACCAGGAAGCACAGGTCAGCTAATGCTAAGCTAGCTATCAGAGAGTCCGTCAGGGAGCGGGACGGGGGCGGGGTCCCGGGAGACGAGGAGCAAGAGCTGGAGGAGGCGTGTCTTCTGGATGGAGAGCCGGACTCCTGCTCGGTTCGGCAACACGGCCTCCCAAATCCCACCGGGTGACTCCTCCTCCTCCTCCCGTCGGCTCGGTTCAGGTAGGCCCACAGCACCAGACCGTTGCCCAGGCAACCCAGCACAAAAGCCAGCAGGTAGACGGAGGGGATGATGGAGAAGGAGGGAGACCAGTCCGTGTAGTCGCATTGGAAGAAAGGAGGCGGCGAAGGGGAGGTCAGGGAGTCTGCGTTTGACATGTTGGACTCCATTCAAACGATCTTTCCAACTCGGATTAGTTGCTCGCTCTTCTCGACTTGGCCGTGCTGATCTATGAGAGGAAAAACAGTTTGCAGAAACATTCGCTCATGAAAAATGTTCTTTTAATTGTTTTACATAAGAGCGTGGGGTGGCCTAGGTTATCGGGAAAAACAATGTAGTGTGGTTGCAAAAGTATGCACACCCTAATGTAATAATTGGGAAGGTGTCTGTGTTCAGAATTAACCAGTCACATTCAAATTTAGGTCAAATGCAAGTCATCATTTTAAGTGCATCTGAGGCGTTATTTTTTCCTTTCTGGCAGAAGTCTGACTGACTGCTGTTTTGAACTGTTCATAATTCCTACCACCTTGTGTAAGGCCCCAATTCCAGTTGAAGAAAAAACAGCCGCAGGACATGATGCTGCTAATGACTCGTGTTGTTCAACTTGTTTTCATCAAACATATCTTTCTAGCCAAAAAGTGAGTCGGTTCGCTGTAGTTTAATCACAAAGTGGTGAACCGGACGCTCACTTACCTGCACAAACTCCATCAGCTTGAATTGAAATCCTTTCCGGGGGGTGGGGGGGGAAAATCAGCTTCTCTCCTAGTTGTAGTAGCTTTCTTCCTAAAATGTGCACGGTGAAGATGGTGTCTCCTCTATATGAGCTTTGACCCATCTCCCCCCCCCAAACTTGTCCTCATAGCAGACCACACCGGTGGGTGTTACGAGACCTGCAAACAACACCCCCTCCC
Organism: Festucalex cinctus; assembly: GCF_051991245.1. Lineage (NCBI taxonomy): Eukaryota > Metazoa > Chordata > Actinopteri > Syngnathiformes > Syngnathidae > Festucalex > Festucalex cinctus. The sequence continues at coordinate 29,026,444 of NC_135413.1, forward strand.
ACACAACTCAAGCACATAGACGCTTCCCAGGAGACACAATAAGGATATTGCTTACACAGACACACACAGATGCAAAGCAACACCAATGCATTGTATCCAAATGCACGTCCATACAAATGTGTGCTCAATTTGTTGTTTCTCCCCCACGCAGCTAACAAACACTTAAAAGTCAACACGCAATCGAGAGCAGCCCAAGAGACCTCACGAGACCTTTCATACCAAACATTACAATTCTTTCCCAAATATTAAAAATTAAAAAATAAAATACTAAATTCCAAACATTTTATAGTTTTCTGAATTTCACTTCCTGGTATCCTTCCAATGTTAAATTTTAACTTTAAACAACTTTTTTTTATGAGAGGACAAAATGGATCAAATTTTTTTTAAGACTACAACTTAATGTCTCTAGATGACATTAGCTTGGCCTGGGGTTGCCGTGTAAACAGCCCAGATGCTCCCAACAGTAAACAGCAAGTGCAGAGGTCACGTTAGCGTCGAGCTGTTGTTACGGGAACAGATGCTTCGGCATACTTTCCCGTCTTTTCTTTTGGCTAGTCAACACGCACGCACAAACAGTGTAAAAGGAAATAAAAGTGGAGCAAATACAAGCGTTTCCATGGCCCAAACAAGGCTGGCTATTTGAGTGGGGAGCGCCCAAGAGGTTCTGTATGTTTTTATTCCACATCCCGTGCAACATTAATGATCACAGATGACCACGATACTTCCGTCCAGCCGTTTGAATTTTTTTGTGATTTCTAATACACACTTGGAAGTAGGGCTGGGTATTGATTCAGATTTCCAAAATCGATTTGATTCGATTCAGAAGGGCCCGATTGGAGTCGTTATTTGAAGGAAAAACACTCCCGAAGTCAATGCTAACTTTCCGTTAGCATTTACTAACTTCCTGTTAGTCCTAGGCTAGCAATGTTTTAAAAACGAAGCGTGTTTTGTATTTAAATATACAGTGGATTTAGTCCTTAACGTTGTGCATTTAGTTTTACAGTTAACTCCAACTGCGGTGTCATTAAACAGCTTCGGGGACAGCAGAATAACATGCGCTACACATTTGCTAATGCTACGTAAGCAAAATGGTGCAATCAGGGTACTTTCACGTCGTCGGAAACTTCGGCTTTTTTCAATGACATTTCAAGGGGAAAACAATCGGCCATTTGTTTTGGCCATTGCTGTATTAAAAGTATCAATTCATGGTTTTATGAATCGATATTGGGTTAAGAGAAGGAATGTCGATTTGATATCGATATTTTAGACCCAGCCCTACTTGGAAGACAGAACAATTAAAAGTGTAGTTACTCTAAAAAATGATAAAGTTAGTGAATTAGTTTTGTTGATTTTATTGACTTGTGAAAAGAAAAAGAAAAAAAAAAGGAAAACGGAAATATTAGCACCGACCAATTAGAAACTTTTGATATAACTTAAAAAATAAAATAAAATACTAGTAGCCTATTAGGGATTATGGTTTGAAAATTTCATGGAAAAAAATAAAATAAGATTAAACATGGGTAAAATGAAAAAAAAAAAAATCCAAGAATAAAGTAATAAATAGGAAAATTTGGATACAATTTTGACTTCACAAACAATTACAATTTAAACATGAAATAAAGATATTTTTATGAATATTAACCATTTTGTCAAAGAAAAATTGTCACATTTTCCCAGAATTTTACATTTTTCAGTGTTTTCCTTAGTATTAGGAGTGCAGTACATTTTTCCCACTACAAACACTGGCAAAACATTTCTTTGATGACTTGCAAAGACTCTAGAGTGTTTTATACCAAAACAACAACAACAAAAAAACACCAACAGACTCAGCTTCTCAGTGATTTTAATTGATCCTCTCTGCCGGAGCCGCTCGTACATTCAGTTGAATGTTATTCTTAAAAAAGAAAGCAAAGTCAAACTTTTGTACAAGCAGATAAGAAAATCCCCATCTCTGCACTGAAGTAATTTCAAAAGAAACATCAAATATAAAACACTTATCAGTGTGTTTCGATGGTTAAAAGAAAACAAAAAAAACTAAACAAAAACGAGCCAATCTCATTCACACCCTGCAAAAGCGAAGAAGTGTTGTTGCTTTGTTGAAGTGTCCAAACAATTTGCTTGTGCAGATGTACCTCATGTTGAGGCCGGCGTCCCGGCGTCAGTTGAGCCAGGTGGTGTTGAGCTGCGTCTGTTTCTTGATGCTGGTGTCCAACTTGAGCACTTCCCGTATGGCCATGGTGGCGTACGTCGAGGGCGGCAGCGAGAACTCCAGCCGAAGAGCGCGGTACTTCCCTTCTGTTATGAGGTTAAGTACAAAAATTAACAATTATTATATGTTAATTCGAGATTTTATATACACAAAGCGTTGCTTGTTGTTCACAGCAATGTTTCTTCTGAGTCCTGACCTTTGTTGAATACCGGTGCTGGTTTGTTCTCAATTTTCTCAAAGTCAGTGTGGACCAGGGAGATCTTGGGGTCATCATACTCGATCACCTCCCTACACAGAAAAGACAGAGTGAATTGAATTTTAAAGGGATAATTCACTTATTTAGCCCATTATAGCAATAAAAAGTTAACATTTTGTCTATAATTAATTTGATATTTTCATTATTTTTCACATACAAGAAGTACCTTTAAAAACACATTTTGCAACTTGCTGTCGACTGAAAATGACATCACAAGGGTAACCAATCACAGCTCACCTGTTTTCTAGGTTTGGTCATGTGACATTCACAAGCTGAGCTGTGATTAGATACCTGAGCCCTTGTGATGTCATTTGCAGTCGACAGCAAGTTGCAAAATGTGTTTTTAAAGGTACTAATTGTACATGAAAAATAATGAAAATATCAAATTTATTATAGGCAAAATTTTGACTGCCAAAAATGGCTAAATAAGTATCTGTTTAAGTGGTCTAGTCAAGTGCTTTGGAAAATTATCCAATTTAACAACAATACTACTTTACTGTAGCATATTTACAATGAACCAGTTTTTCCAGTTCTTGTGATATATTTTGCAATGTAAAATATGTCCCTTGGCTCAAACGCTTGTCTAGTGAACCTTTGACAAATAAGTTAGTTAATATGTAAACAAGGTTTTTCTTGCATATCAAATTGCACTATGTTGGGTGTCATTTTTAAATGCAGTATGTAAAGGAGCGGAAATAAGCTGAATAAGACACAGTTGAATGTTAAATCAGCACATGAAAACAATTAACTGTAAGTGTTATGAACAAAACTAATGGCTGTTTCCCTAAACACAATCGCTTAAAATTTGCAATAGAGAAACCATATTTTGATAGCTTTACCCCTCTGGCACTTAAAACCCATTTAAACTTGGTAGAACTCTCTTTTACAACATTATGTACAACAGTTGTTTCATTCCATATAATCAGCTAATTCAACGTTTCAGAATCTAAAATGGTGCACCGCTACCCTCTGCTGGCGGCGTGGATCATTACCGCTCAAGCGTCAGGTCTAGTTCAACCCACCATCAGAATACAAAAAACATATCAGACGACGCAACGTGACCTTGAAACTCAGTGCTTTGGTTATAACGGACAACTTACGTTGTTCTTGGGAGTTAATGCGTTATCAACAATATGTTAATAATTAAATGGTCAAAAGGAGTACCCACCAGCTGACATCGCTGGGCCTGATGAGGACGCGTCTGTAGGCTCCAGCCAGCGAGTAGTCCTTAATTTTGTGACGCATGTTGTCGATATCCAGCCCGTCTGCGCTCAGCATCTCTCTGTAACCTTTACCCACTGCCCACGCACACACATTTCCCCATGTTGATTTGTTTTTACAAAGCAAAGATGTTGCCTTCTTACCGTGGTGAGAAGGGTAGATGACATCGAAGCCTGGGAGCGGCATCACGATGTCGTGTATGGAGTGGCTCTTTGCCTCTTCTTCTGACAGGATGTGTGCTTTGGCTTTAGGGAAACAATTATTCATTCTCGGAAAGACCAGAATTATAGTACAGGTAGTCCTTAACTTATGAACGCAGTGGGTTTTGAGAGGTTGTTTGTAAGTCGAATCACTTTCAATTTAAAGGCGTATTCAAGGATCTTTTGTCGCTGCGTCTTCCGGTTGGATCATCTCAATGATTGGTTCCCGATCCCGTCAATCAGTCTGACATAACGACGTCACGCGTCCTCGTTCCGAGCTGTGCATGCGCACTTCGAGTGTTTGTAGCATGTAGCCGTTGAGCTTCGGATTCAGCCATTCATCGTTGTAGCTCCACCCATCTCACCGCATACTCTGAAAATGAGTGAGAGCCGCAAGAGGACATCCACTCGCACGTTGCCGACATTTGACATATCAAATGTCAGGATTTGCTTGAAAAAAATCTAGTAATGTTTTTTCATATCAGAAATTATACTTAAGCTCCTTCTAAAATTTACTTGGAATTTTTGAGTGCAACTTTTACTAGGCATTTTCAAGTAAATCTCACTCCCCATTTTTGCAGTGTAGGCGTTTACTCCGGACGAGTAGGAGAGCTGGCAGGATGGTCTTCCGCATGCGCACTTTTTAAAAAGTGACAAACGGACGTTTGGCTTTTATTTTCGAGAAGATCCTTGAATACATCTTTCAAAATTCATTTTCATGAAATTATTTTTAAATAAAAAAATTAAAATATGTTAAAAATAAAAATGAAATTCTGTACAGTATATACTGTCTATAGAATATATGAATTAAATAAAAAATACATTTTAATATTATTATTTTATTATTATTAAGTTATAATACAGTGTTCCCTCATTTTCCGCCGGGGTTAGGTTCCAAAAAATACCCGCAATAAATGAAATCCGCAAAGTAGTTAGCTTTATGTCTTACATTAATTATGAATATTTTAAAGGGATACTTTACTTATAGCCATTTTTGGCAGTCAAACATTAATATTTTGCCCATTTTAACTTTGATATTTTCATTATTTTTCATGTACAATTACTACCTTTAAAACCAATTTTTTTTTTTTTTTTTTTTTTTTTTTTTTTTTTTTTTTTTTTAAATCACTCACTCACAAGCTTACTTCATGTAAGCCACATGGGGTCTCCCAGGCAGAGGACCGAACCCGCGCCAACTGGCACAGAAGGTGACGGTTCCACTCCTCCACCTGGAGCCCCTTAAAAACACATTTTGCAACTTGCTGTCGACTGAAAATGACACCATAAGGGCTCAGGTAACCAATCACAGGTCAGCTTGTGAATGTCACATGACCAAACCTAGAAAACAGGTGACGTTCGCAAGTCGAACGTCCGTAACGAGAGGACTACCTGTATATGACATAGTCAGCTATCCAAAGGACAGATACTAACTTCCTCGGAGCACCAGGTCGCCCTCCACGGCTGTAAGCCCAAAGGCGTCGATCCGGCGGCTAACCATGGTGTTCCACACCACACTTTGGTAGCTGTGAATGTACATCAGGCGGTTGTTCCGGGGGATCTGCATGAAAGGACACAGAACAGCACAACATGACCGAGGGGCCTTCGCTCCAAATTAAAAAAAAAAATTTCACGAACCAGTCCGAAGGCAGTGACGATGTTATTTTTGCCGTGCTGGGACAGGCCCCGCAGCAGCTGGCCCTCCACACAGCGCTTGTTGGGCAGCTTCTTCAGGGCCGCGTCGGGGTCCTGAGTCTTGGCCCACTCCTCCCTGCAGCGCACCAGGAATTCTTTCTCAGCTGCGGGGAGACGTATGACGGAAAACGTTAACAGCGCCGCAAAATTCCACTACGAGCGGTTTAATGAATGCCTTCGCACCTCCGGGACGAGGCTTCAGAATTAAATCCACCACTTGCTTCCAGTCATTCTTCAGGATGGCCCTGTTGCGGCAGAAGAAGGAAAGTGGATTGATTAGCATGTCGTGTGAGCGAAGGTGGCGCGTGCGCGGCACGACGTTACCTGCCGACTTGCTGCGTGGGCACGGCTGTGGTGCCGAAGCGTTGCATGCCGTAGTAGTTGATGAATCCCGTCTGCTTGAGGGACGTCATGGCCTGATGGACCTGCGTGTCGGTTCCCGAGATGTTCCTGGTGTGAAGATGTTATAAGTGAATAGGAAGCAGGGTTGTGATAGTTTTGGAATTTTGCACATTAGTTTTGATTCCGTTTTGAGGTTTTTTTTGTTTTGTTTTTTTAATTTAGTTTATTTTAATTAGTTTTCAGGGTGGTTCTGGTAATAAATGCTTTGTTTTAATTTAGTTTTAGTTAGTTTCAGTATTAGTTTTTTATTTTTTATGTGTATTACTTGTGCGCAATATTTAAAAAAAAAAACACCATCTGAAGGTGCTTTTCTATTGGCTCCTGCGAGATGACGTCACTTCTGTGTGACACACTTTCAAACGTCCTTATTCCGGTTAAATATCAAAATAAAATCTACCGTACTTAAAATCAATTATGATGATTTAAAATCATCCCCAAAGGCTCATGCATAAATTAATTACTAAAGACTAAAACGAAGGACATTTTTGCTATAATTATAGTGAGTTTTGTAAACATAAAAAAGTAGTTTCAGTTAGTTTTCGTTTTTTAAAAAGCATTTTTGTTTTTATTTTGTTCACAAAATTGTTTTTTTTTATTTTATTTATTTTAGATTTAGATTTTTAGTTAGTTTTAGTTAACTAAAATAACCTTGCTAGGAAGTAGTCAAAACTGAAAAAATAGGAGTCACTTAGCTAAATACACATTACATCAGTTACATCAGTAGAAATACAGATGTATGCATAATACAATATATTGTTTCTGCTGTCAGAAACGGTCTGTTTGGGTTGCCAAAATCCAGGAATATGTACGATTTTACATGCCTTCATAGCGAAGCACAACATTTCACATACCGAATGACCACTGTGAAGTGATTCCCCTGCAGCTCCCCCAGCTTGAGAGGGTGATTCTTGTAGGAGAAATTTCCGACCTTGAGGTTCATCAGGCACTTGTTGAGGTGGGCCAACCTCTCTGCTGTGATCCTGGCCACAGAGACAGAAGGTTCCCGATGTGAGCGACGCATCCGTCGGCCGCAGACCGCCTACCACCTATTCCGCACTCACTTGAGCACAGCGATCTCCTGCACAGTGATGGCCCTCTTGTCCTTTGTGCCCATGTAGGAGAACATGTTGGGTCTGAGCCTTTTAAAAAACAAAACAAAAAAAAACGGGGAGTCAGTGGAGCTTAGACCAAGAAAATACACAAAACTTTGCGGCAAATGTAGTAATAATTTTATTTGAATAGCAGCTTTACAAACATCTACATCCAAAAAGCAAACATTAAGGTACAACATCGTTCATGAAACAATATGTGTATTAGAGTGGAGTTCATTTTCTGAGGTAAAAAAAGTAGGTCGAGGTGTTTTTATTTGATAATGAACACTAGAACAACCCGCATTTTTTTATGCTAGGGAACAATTTGGGGGAAAAAAATCTGATGAGTTAGATTTTTATGCTGATTAATACTAAATAAAGTTTTTTTTCTCCACAGCGAAGCCTCCAAATAAGCAAAATTGCTTAGCTAAGCTAAGCTGTAGAAAGACTAGTAAGACGATTATGCGATTGTACTTAACTACAGCTTTTTGTCAACTTGTTTGTGCAGTCACAATTCAGAAAGTGCGGTGAGAGGTATGTGCAACGCCCAATTAAGTCAGTACTATCAATATCTGCAAACAGAAAGCTAACATTGTAGAAATTAAGAGGTCCAGACCTGGCTTTTCTCTTAACCTTGTAACCATGGTAAGTTCCATTTTGGTTTTTTTGCGGTTTGCTTAGTTCTCAAACCTCATAAATGAGACCAGTTTTGGATTTTGCACCCACAAATTTGTTAGAAACAGCTATCGGACCTAACTCAACAAAAATAGTGTTTTCGAGTGTTAACGGAGAACTTCAACGACACTCATACCTGAGGAACTTTGACAGCACATTGATGGCGTCCATCGTGTCCTTGTTCTCCTTGTATAGCACAAAATGGCAGAAGCTGCCGCGGTTTTTGGGCCAGAAGTGTTTCCTCGGTGCTTTTAAACATACACGGGGGGGGGGACAACAACACATCAAATGTCTAAAATCATATTTGAGACATTCGCCTTGAGATAATAAAGTCTACTTCTCCTTAAAAGTAACTGTTTACAGAATGGCAAAATCTGCTTTCACACTTGACATCTCCTGTGCTTACTTGTGGAGAGGAACTTCTTACCTGCTGATGTCTTCACCTCTATTCCAAGAATAGCAAAATATAGACAATAAAAGAGTGTTACTGAGAATAAGATATTTGTGAGCGAGGAGCTGAGGCGCATGCACAAACGAACCCACGACTGGACTGTGGTTTGAATGGACGGGGAAAAAGGATCGAGCAGGTGAGCGGATGCGTCGTGACTCGTGAACCACATCAGAACGTCAATGAGGGGTTCACATCCTGAGAAGTCATGCTAGTGCTTCAGGCTGGATTTACACTCCAAGGGTCAAGTGACAAGTGACAATTCAGATTTATTTGCTCTAACTTTAACGCATCAGATTGGAATCAGGCTCCTTCCAAAAGCTGCGGTGATCAACTATTTATTTATTTATTTTTCTAAATCAAGCATTCTACTGATTATCCCATCAATGAATCAACCAATCGACTATGATCTGATTTTGCATTACTAAACATAACAACATATGGATGAGGTGCAGATATTTTTGTCCACTTACAATCGCCGCCATCATGTTTCACTGTAGTATCTTTGATTTTGAGCTTTCAGGGTTTTTTTGTTTTTTGTTTTTTGTTTTTTTTTTAAAGGCGGCAACTGTCCTGGTAAGTGACATGGGTGCCAGTTAATTAGAGTCTAGAGTTGGCTATCTGTATACTTTTTTTTTTTTTTTTTTTTTAAGCATTTGTTTAGTAAAGCAAATGGATTTGAACAAGATAGCCAACATTAGTTCCTTAATCTTGGTGATGATAAATGTACTGTTTTGGTATGCAGTCCATTTCAATTCTTCCTTGTCTAGTGTTAAATGAAGCCCAGTTTAGGAGATCTTTGCATTTTACCATCTCCTCCTCTCCATTTCTACAGTACATGGAGGAAGGTCCACGTGACTGCAGTAATATTAGACCGTGTGGAAAAATGATCCCTGTGGTTATTAAGTTATTTCATTAATCACTGAAACCATTACTTGAAATGTACAAGGAAATATATCAAGTATAGGCAAAGAATCGGGATTGGCCACTTTGACCTGCAGTGTAATCCAGACTAATCGTCATGCATTTAACAACGCATTTTGTTCACTTGAGTGACTTAAAATGTTGACCAGAATTTCATTACTTCCAATGGAAAACACTGTTGCGAAAGATGAATTATATGGTTGTGTTGGACCATGGTGGTTGCACTCTATTAAGTGATTTAATGCCTCCACTCACCAGCCAGAGCCTTCTTTCCAGCAGCGTGGTAAGCCACGATGAACTTGCGACCATCTTTCTCCTCCGTCTTTGTCTCCAGGCCGGGAAATTGAGTTTTGATGGCCTTGTGAACCAGCGTCCGCTTTTCCTTTGACTCATCCCCCTATGAAATAGATAAACAGGGCGTGATAAGACATGGTGGTGCTAACCCAACATAAGGATCCAGCGAATGTAAAAGCACCTCGATGGAGACGAAGCTCTCTTTGTTCTTGAACAGCTGTAGCTCCCCGAGCTGCTTCTTCTGCTCCTCCGTCAGCACGGTGCAATCAGGCGATGGACTTTCTGCTGCTGCTGCTGCTTCCTGATGGAGCGAACACACACAAAACAAACAATGCACAGACAGCTTCACAATTTCACAAACTTGGAATAATTAGGGAGACAAATTCTGGAAAATTTACTTTAAATGGCTTGTAGACTAATAATTGTGTCTGGGGTGCCTGGCCACTCATTAGGTGCGAAATTCATTCAGTAAATATTTTGCTCCCTGTTTCTAAAAAAGGGTCTGTTGGTGTTGGGGTAGAATGAATTGACAGTACACAAAGATAACAAAAAAATTCCAGTCGTCATAGTAACGAAACCCATATGCTGCATGTCAATTCAACTTCAGTCAACTTCTTTGACCAGAGTATTTATCACGAGTGAATGTTTGGCTTACCTGAACCTCTTCAGGAATCGAGAGGTCATCTAAGTGCACAATTTTTCCTTCTTTGCTGATTTCATGCACCACAAAATCAGAGTACCTGAGTAAAAAGTGATCACAAATCAATAGCTGTGCGAGAAAGGCGGCGGAAGAACAGCGTATGATCTTCGAGAACAAACCTTTCCTTCAGGATTCCCGAGAAACCCTCGTGACTGCTGACATACTTGCAGATGCCCACATCCAGCTCGGTGAGGCCGTGCTTCATCATGTCGGCAAACGTCTCGCCGCTGCCATCTTCCTCCTCCACCTCTTCCTCACCACCGCTCATTTGTCCCTGAGGAGCGCCGTTCTCGTGTTCATCCTCAAGTTTCGCTCTCTTGGTCACGGCCGCTTCGTCTTCCTCATCCTCCGGGCAGCCTCTCTTCTCCCCAGGGACGACTGGAGCCGATTCCGGCTTGGATTCATCCATTTTAAGCAAGCTGGGATGCATAAAAAAAAATAAAAATAAAGACATTGTGACAGACTGGAAACTTTACAGGAGAATCCACAGAAAAGTATGCAAATAAACCAGGAATTTAGGAAATTGAAGGTTGGTGCTTTTAATAAGGAAATAAAATATAGTTGGGGAAAATAGATACTTTTTATATCAATCCATTCCTGACAAAAACTAACTCTGGCCTTTGCATTTACTAGTAAAAAGGAACAAATAGTCAGCATGCACTCACTGGCGAGAGCCAGCACGCTGTTACGCCTCATCGAAGAGATTCAGCACTGCTGTCATGCATATCCATCCATTTTCTTGACCGCTTATTCCTCACAAGGGTCGCGGGGGTCATGCATATCGTTTTCAGCAAAATGAAGAGAGGTGAGCTTGCCCAAAAAGCCACTCTAGTTGAAAAGCTTAGTTGTCACGGTAACGAAAGCTTGAATCGCCATTCGCCATTGGCTGAGCAGTATTTTTATTTTTTTTTTTGGGGGGGGGGGGGGGGGGGGGGGGGGGGGTTCGAGCACTCGGTTGAGACAGGCATTTCAGCAAGACAAGAATTAAGTGTGTGCAAACTAAAGTGTTCTATAATTCTTGATCCTTTGAGGATTTAGACAGATAGCTTTAAACAATTGTTATATTGTGAAAAACACTGCATGTCTAATTCTAGTCACTACAGAACGATGGTATGACAGTTGTTTTTTCTCCTCCAATATCGAACAACGAATGAAAACAAAGATGAACACAATTATGCTCAACCTCTAAAACAAGCTTGCCACTTGCCCTTTAAGAAATGTTAACATTGAAACGAGTAGCTTAGCATCCGCGGATGTTAGCACAAGGGAGAAATAGGATGTGCTAGCCAACACCTTGGCAGCGTTAATTATACGTTAGCAATATATTATCTACCCAAGAATGGCGCTACATGGCGAAATAAGTGAATAAAAAAGGCTCTATCCCGAAAAGCTGGTTCAAACTACCTGAGTACGGAGACAGCAGCACAACATCAAGCGAGCCAATCTACTACCGAACACGTGCGTAAACATCAGCGCATGCGCTGATTTACTTCCGGGGTTTTACGATATACCCCGCCCACAGCTTAAAATAATAATAATAATCATCGGACAGAGATCTGAAAAGGCGAGATCAAAGCATGCGCCGTTCACGTTGCCCTCACATGACGCAAAAATGTGTTTCTATGACTAAGACATTTGAGTAATTGGTGCAGAATCAACCAGATTACGTATAGCTGGAGTATCCGACTCACAAGCTATGAGTTTACAGTGTACTACTGTACTTGTGTTTCAAGCAGTAGAATGTGCATCAACGGGTGAGTGAAGATATTTGCGACAGAGGATACTCGTTTACGGCCATTTTATACTCTTATTTCGTGTCTCTTTAAGGTATATTTAGCGTGTTTTCACAATATTTAAGTGTTTTAATAATAATAATAAGTTGAAATACTTAAATCGGAGTAACCTGGTAGGTTAGTTCTCCTAAAGAAAGCGATCATACTAACTGTCATAAAAAAAAAAAGCTTAGCCGTTTGTATCAATGCCACAATAAACAACAAATTTGTATCTATTTAAGTAAATACTGGTAAAAAAAACAAAACAAAACAAAAAACATTCACTTCGAGTGCACTTGTTTCCTTGAGTTGCTTCCAGACGAACGTCATTCACACAGTTCAGTATCAAAAATAGTACGGCAGGTTTGGTGGTTGTTCAACCATATGTATTGAAATGTGAGCGGTCTGGGCACCGGCGCCGTGGCTTAGTTGGTTAAAGCGCCTGTCTAGTAAACAGGAGATCCTGGGTTCGAATCCCAGCGGTGCCTTTTTTATTTTTATTTTTATTTTTTTTCGTAATAACACACACGTAAATAATTCATATGAAACTCCGTGCATAAAAATGAATCCGACTAAATTTAGCATTACATCAGGAAAAGTAGTAGAGAATGTAACAAGGAAGTACGGTGGCTGCTATGGACTAGAATGTATTTTATGAACTTAATCTCTATTGTAAAACGTCCAAATCAATACATTCTCAGTATATTTGTTTTGAAAGTGCAAACAGTATTTGCTACTATATGTTTTCTTTACAAAATGTGCGTGCTGTGCAAAGGCCACAATTGGCTCTTTTTTTTTATGTATGTTTTAGCTATATATTTTTACAAAGCATAAATTTAGCCATATAAACCAGTAAAGTAGTTTAGGAATCACTGTTCTACTGAGTTACATTCTAGTTTTACTTTTTTTAAATTATTATTAGGTAATTTGGTTCTCATCTCTTCCAGTGGATTAAATAAAATCAATTTAGTTTTGCTAACCCATTCAGATAGAATTAAAATTTGTATTTGAAGTTTGCCCACTGAAAATGTTTCTAAAAAAGAGAATACAGTTTACACAATTTGAATTTAAGAAATAAAAACAGTTTATTATATAAAGAAGAAAAACAATTGCTCATTTCCTTTAATAAAACCCTTACTTCAGGTCCCAAAGGTTAACCAGCAAAAAAATTGTACCTCAAAATTAAAAAGTTGGTCCTCAAATGAAGTCACTGATTAGTAAAACTGCTCTTCAAAGAAAAGGAAAAAAAACATTTGGAGCCTTGCCTTAGTCGCAGAGTTTTGCTATTCATCATGACAGGGCTCAGCCCCTATTATAGCTAACGTACACTGACTGTACTTTCTTCTTTAGAAAATTACTTGGGCTGTGGAGTCATACGGCGTTTCATAAAAAATAAAAAAATAAATAAAAAGTGTAAATAGCTGGATGGATAGATTCCGCAGTAAAACACAAATCAGTGAATTTGTGAATGTGCAAATATGTGGCGCTTTCACAGTGAAACAGCAACTTAAATGGTTGACTTTTGCACAGTACTGTAATGTGTTTCAATACAAGGGCGAGTTGTTTGTGAAATCAACATTCTCTTCGGGGTTGAAGCACCCCTCAATTCCAGATGCTACAATCGTCCCTGAATCATACTGGAGTCGAGTAGTAGTTGCACGCAATTCCCGTTTTGACCTGCAGAGGGAGCCAAGAAAAAAAAAAAAGCACCGTGTGGATGTAAGAGTGTGCGTGTCTGTGCTGGCTGCTGCCCAGAGGAAGAGGAGGAAAAACATGATCTCCAGGAAAGGTGCGTGATCTCCCGCAAAGCCCCCCCCCCAACCCCAAACCACACCGCTTCCTTGCTTTTGCGCCTGTGTTTGCGCCGAATCGAACCGGAAGTGGCGCCGGAGATTCATGCCTCGTTCTGACGTGTGTTCTCTCTTCTCCCCTCTCATCCTCTGCTTCCTTGCACCCTTTTCCCCTCGCATCGGGACGTTGCTCATGCCATGCTCGGTGTCAACTCACTAGTGTTGGCCATGCAGTCCAGGAAGAGGAGGCCGAAGGGGAAGAAGGAGAAGCCGGGTCCTCATCGGAGGTAAGCCGGGCAGTGGGGGTTGATATGAGGGGTGTGAGGAGCGTTTTGTCTGCCGTCGTTCGGTGCCGTTCTATGCACGACGCCCGCCGGTCTACACCGTGTGCATGTTTGGATGCTGCAGATAAGTTGCAACTGGGTTGACACACTACTGATGTGCATTTTATGCAGAATATTGCAAGATGAATGCATTTTGTTGAAATGTCAACATTGATCTTGGTGCTGGGTGTGTGCGATTCTGGTGTGGAGAATCTTATCAGTGTCTGCAGTGGCTGTGTAAAGTGCATGCGAATTGGAGTGTGTGTGTGTAGTGAGTGGGGGCTCTCCATGGAGGGTTGGGATTGACGTGACGTCACTCACTGGCACCAACAGGAAGTTGTCTGTTTTGGTCACACTCTCGTCTTTGCTGTCAATGTAACTGGAATCGACCCACACACGACTTTAAATGAAAACGTAGCACGTAGATGAGATAACTGAGGAAATATCCCTTAATGAAAAAGCAAAAACTAAGGAAAAATTAACACCTCGCCCAACGTGGGGCTCGAACCCACGACCCTGAGGTTAAGAAGCTTGCCGCTAGCCGGGCTGGCTACTTGAAGTAGAAACAATGACAGCAAAAAAAACAAACAAAAAATAAATAAAATAAAAACGGCATTTAAAATAATCAACGTTGACTTGTCAAGTCCTAACAGGATTGGACTCGTACAAGAATCAGCCTTTTTGGTTTACACCGGTCCCAGTATCAGGCTGTCGACAAAGCTTTAAAGGGGAAGTCAAGTACAAAATAAAGAATATGAATAATAATAATATTGCATTTATGGAGTATGAATTAAGTAACAAAATACACCTGCTTTTTTTCATCGCAGGGGTGGCCATTTTGCCAATTACTGTTGACTGAAAATGACATCACAGTTGCTTAGAGATCAGGTAATGGCCAATCACAGCTCACCTGTTTCCTAGGTTTGGCCATGTGGCGTTTGCAAGATAGAATTTTTGAGGAATTTTGATAGGCTGTGGCAGCGTTTTGGTGTTAGCGCAATAAAAGTTACTTGAGTTCTAAAATCTGTTATGACTCAGTTGGCAATTACAGCTCAAATTGGCAATGTCGGACATGTAGTGTGCTATGACGGCAGTGAATGGGCACTAAATGGCAGATGTCTCCCGATGGTGTTGCTACGTTTGGTCTACAGTTGGCCTGTTGCAACTTAATCCCTTCTGTCTTCACTGCTTTAAGACTGTTCCCTAAAATAACGTCCCACCATGCCTTTTGCTGTGTGTGTGTGTTGTGTGCATTACCATGGAAACATGTTCTCTACCAGGCCAAAATAAGGCAGTGAGCCTCAGTCAGTCACTGTGATTGTACTCGTTCGTCGGGACAAGGGGAGTCATTGCGCCGCTCCTTTTTTCTTTTCATCAACAGCGCTTCCGTTGACCCGTTGTTGGTTCAGTGGTGGTAAGTTGACCTTTACAAAAACATTTAAAACAGTGCTGGTGTGCTCTTTTTGATGGGATTTCCATGGTAGCTCTTTGTAAGCCTCCAACTAGTTGGGCAATATAGCGTTATAGAACCCGTCCCTGACTTGTAGCAATGTTTCACTTTAAAACCAAGGGAGAAAAAGATGAAGAAACTTAAACAAAATAAACACTCTATTATTAAATGTGTACACTAAACCTATTCTTGAAATCAACCAATATGTTTTGATTTAAAAAGTAAATAAGTCTTAGAGATATTTAGAAGCATCGTGGAGAAGAGAAGCTCAGCAATTGGTTGGATACATTTGACGAGGTTGATGATCGGTTGGGCTAATTGTGGTATAAAGTCCGGTCAGTGATTGGTCGAATCCTGGCAGCACAAAGATTGGTTGAATTTAAACTGAGCGATTAGTTGGAGAAATCTTTGTAGGTGGCACTATTGTGATTGGTTGGACACATTTTAGTTGGAAGGTCGCACAGTGATTGGCCAATAGTCGTAGGAAGTAGCTCAGTGATTGGATGGAAGAATTTTGTAGCAAGCACCTAGCTGGCAAGTTGGCCTATTCCTTGTTTGAGGAATTTATGTTCTTTTTAAAATTGGTTTTCTATGGCATTTACATTTAAGTATCCAACTAGTCGAGGCTGATATTGATTGCGCCCACAATAAGGAAAATAAATTCCACAGTCACAAAAAAAAATGGTGCTTTGTCATACTGCTGCAACAAGCAACTGCAGAAGAAGCTCGAAGCTTAACACGTTTATTTATTTATTTATTTATTTATTTTAATGTTTTGAGTAAAGTCTTATACGGCCTTATTGTTTATCGACTGGGCCGCCATGCATATAAACATCCCTTCCTCTCCGCCGACCAATAATGATGAATGCCGGCGCGGGTACAACACAGTCGATACTCATTCCCCTCACTTTGAACTGCTCCGTCTCTGCTGCTTCCTTGTTTGCAGCCTACTTAGGTTTTACTTGTGTGTGTGCGCGCGCGTGTTTTAGTCTGTCAGTTTCATTTTAGTGAGGCTGCTGCCATTGTGATCATTAAACAACAGTCTATGCTTTCAATGTCATGCTGTGTAAGAACTACAATTATAGCTGTTAAAAAAATTCTCATTACACTATTGGGGGCAAAACTATTCATGGCAAGTAGTGAAGAACTGCTAACATTCACGCTTAGTTGTGTGAGTGTACATGTACATGCGGTGAAGACTCTCCATAACTTCCTCCTAGCAACCAAGGCTAAACTTAGCTCACCCCTGACTAGCTAGTCTCTCAGTAGAGATGTTTCACTTCAATCAACATACAGTTATTTCCTTTACACCAATGTATATTTTCCTACGAGGCAGTGTTTTGGTGCCATCTTGTGACATTTTAAGGCATTTCAGACAGAGTGCAAAAATAGGAATAAAATCAAGGGGGTAAAAAAAAATAAAAAAAAATCTTTTTTTGTTGTTGTTACTGGTTATGTATGTGTCACTCATTCTAGCCGTTAGGGGGCAGCAGTGTACTGTAGACTCTTTAGGTAGAACTCACACTGCAAAGATAAAACAACACCTGTCTCCATTTTCAATAACACTTCATAAATATCACGTGCATGCTCCATAATTTCCACACTGTAGACGTAATCCCCTATTTCTTTTTGGTATAATTAGTAAATGCTTCGGATAATGGATGGATAGTACACAATTGTTGAGTGGTGTGTAAGCAAACTCCCGTGTCGTGGCATCCATCTTGTGAGAGGTAGCGAGGTAATAAGCCCTTACTCAGCAGGTGAAGTGCTATGACTCTCCTCCACCCGCTTCCCCTTGTCTCCGGTAGCATGCTGCTGCTATCTGAAAGCAGAGTGATGACCCACATTTGTAAACAAATGAGGTCATTATGTGTGTATTTATTTGCTGCCATTGCAAACAACAGAATTCGTCGACGCAAAGGGTTGGATGGACGACTAGAGGGCTACGTTTCTATTCCTCCCTCATTTGAGGTGCTCTTGAGCAAGCCTACCGCTACTCTGTGTCATAATGAGTGTCATAACTGGCAGTCACATCATTTGTTTGCGTATGGTTCCCCTTCATTATAATTTATGACTTTCTACACTGGGTAGCAAAACAGGAGAACAAAAAAAATGTGTTATGTCTTTCTTCCTCGTTTTCCATCACCTGGTAAGACACACCTTGGAATGGAGATTCTTTGCTGCACTTTGGGCTCCATGTCAAGGTCATCTTTGTACAGATTGCTGTTGTTTTGTGTCTAAATGTAAAGTTGTGATTCTGCTATTGCGCTATACAGGGGCGGATCAAAATGTACTGGGATAGAGGGCCACAGGCCACCCTGACAAGCTGTATCAACTAGCTTGTCTTTTTTTTTTTAAATAAATTTTGCTTATCCGTATTTACAATAATAGATTAGTTTCATGTGTTACATAAATTGAAGGTCAAGAATGTCTAAGTGGCCCTTGCAAGAAAAAAAAAAAAGGACACCCTTGATCTAGACTATTTAACGCACATAATTACTCCTACACTGTCTGCGTGTGTTGTGTGTACGTGAGTCTTTTTCCACTTGAGGGCAGTGTGTAACAATTAGAGACATTAGAGCTGCTGACACGAGCACGTCAGCGTTAACAGGAGCAAAAGAGCAACGCACATATCGTCTGCGTTTGTCTTGCTTTGATTCGTAGCTGCTTTGTTGTGTCCAAGAAGTAGGTGTGTGTTTCTGTGTGCATCCTCTCTCTCCCCTGCCAGCATCCACCAGGCAGTATGGGGAAGTAGGCCGCTTAAAGATAGCTCGCGGCAGCCTCAATACTGGCTCCTAAAATATATCCGCTCATGAGAGTCATCAGCTAACACCCCCCCCATCCCTCTCCTCCCCTCTCTTTCGTCATCTTTTGGAGTGAAATTTGCACATGGACTTAAGTATTAGGCTCACCCTGTGTGCGTTTTTTACACGTGATTGAATGTTTTGAAGTGTCGTTTCTCCGATTAGGGAATCTCGCTGAGCAACCGTGTCCCTATAACGCTTGCCCCCTCTATGCCCCTGACTTGACTCAGGAAATGCTCACATCGAGCACACGTGAAGGTGATTTTTAAAATGGCATCATACATTGCAAACTGATGGTTTCAGTTCACTTTTATGAAACGATACAGTTGAAGGATGGAAGTTATCTTTATTTGGTATCTAAGTCATGTAAAAAAAAAAAAAAAAAAAAGGCTTTATAGTTCTATGTTCTTTGAGGCCCCACGAGTCAAAACACGATATTCTGATTTAATACTGCGTTTATGGAATATCAATTAAGCTGCAAAGTCCAACTCTTTTATCCATCAGGGGGCGGCCATTTTGCCACTTGCTTTCGACTGAGAATGATGTCACAGTTGGCTCAGTGCTCCGGTTACGACCAATAACGGCTCCGATGGTTTCTGACTTTAGTCACGTGTCATGTGACGTTTGCAGGATGACCTGTGATTGGTCGTTACCTGAGCAACTGTGATGTCATTTTCAGTCGACAGCAAGTGGTAAAATGGCCGACCCTTGAGATGGATAATAACGTGCGGATTTTGCTGGTTAATTTATATTTTACAAATACATTATTAATCAGAATACCGTGTTTAGACTAGTAGGGCCATATAGAATATATTATTGTAAATGAGCAAAATGCAGTCAGTGATCTGTACAGTATCCAGTTTTACTGTTTTCACATTTTGCTCTGTTATAGCCATGTTCCAAAAATAAAGAAATTATTGTTTTGTTCCAAAAATAATATTACTGTTTTCCTTGCAAATTTTACACACAACACCTCGCAATGACAATGCGCTGAAATTCCTAATTGTAATCACTTTTTTTTTCTCCTCAAAATAAATAAATAAAAACAAGTAGCTACAACTCAGTTATACACTGCCAAGAGGTTCTGAGTTGTCATCTCCGCTCAGGCCTTCCTGTGTGGCGTTTGCATGTTGCTCTCTCCCCGGTTTCCTCCCACTTGCCGAAATCATGCATGATAGGGTCACTGAAGACTCAAAATTGTCCATTGATGTGATTGTAAGTGTGAATGCTCATTTGTCCGTGATTGGCCAGTTCAGAGTGTAGTACTCAGCCTGTGACCTCCCCCCAAAGTCAGCCAGGGTTTTGTTCACTGAAGTTATTCCAACATCATCATCATCATCAGTCATGTGATCCCCAAAAAGTGGATATGTGAAAATAAATATGCAGAAGAAACAAGCGTGCATCGCGGCGCAAGTGTTGCTCTGGTGGTAAAGATTCAGTTTGTTCTTTGCAGCCGTTGGCCCACGTGAGTAGAGAATGAGGACAAAAGTTTGGCCCAGAGACATGATGTCGTTCTTTCATGTGGGAAAGTAGACGTCGATGCCTTTTTTTTTTTTTTTTTGCAACATGGATATCATTGCTTTTAAGCAGGCAGTTTTATTATCAAGACTAGATACCTTTGTTAGATTATTTTGCTGGTATTTCATAAGATGAAAAAAAAAAAATCAAGCATGCACTTGTACTGTAATTGGAAAGTGGGTGATAAATGAATTGTTAATTGCCGACCTACTTGCTGTCCATTTACAAACGCTTTGACATTCAAACTAACGATTTGTGTAGCAGAACATGTTTTTGACATGCTCGATTTAAAAAGCTTGTTTGTTAGCGAATGCTTTGAAAATAATATTCCCTAATTGCCTTGAATTGATGTTTATATGGTGACATTTAAAAGGTTGGACACATTCACATGAGTAGAACTGACTTGTGAGCGCCTAGGTGAGTGTAGTGAACATTGACCTAAACAAGAACCTACATTTAATCAGATAATTACTGGTTTTTACTATATGACCATATTGTCATTTTTTTTTTGGGGGGGGGGGGGTACACAGCACATGTTTTTGCTAAATAATAGTACTAAATAAATAAAAATACAATAAAAATCATCCAGAATCAAGTATTATACATGGACATTTATTTTTTTTTAGATATTTAAAAGCTAGCTAAGACCATTTTATTTTCAACTGTAGGTGGTAAAGTTGTCAGGTCACACCCATGGGGGATGTGGGTTTTACAACCACCCACTATTTTAATTAATATATACACCCAATAGCATTGGTGGTATAGTAAACTCTTATTTTTTGTGTATGCCGCGGGATGCTACAGATATCATCAACGGGCCTCTAATGGCCCACGGGCCATGCTTTGTACACCCCGGTCTAACCTTTTATAGGCAGTTGTTCCATTTTAGGAGGGACATTAATTATGTTTTGTCGCTATTGGTGGCAGAGCTCGGTTTCTTCTTACCTTTTTAAAGCAATCCATTTTATATCCGTGCCACATTTCTTTGGTATCTGGCTGTCTCATTACATTATGACACTGCATCAATGCATCTCCTTTTTTTTACTCCCCCACATTCCTACTCTATAGAGCTTCCCACTATGCACTTTGAGTATAGCATTTACCTCAGGATTCCCCATACACACACCTACATAAAAACGCATCGGTGCACCCACAGACTAATATTGAGGTCAGACTGAGGGACCGAGACAGAACCCCACCACCACCACCCCCCCACACGCACACTCAATAACATCATGGCACACCCTCTGGCTACCTCACAGTGAGCTGATCGCTCATGTAGAAGTGCACCCATCTGCCCATAAAATAATGCTCCGAAAAAAAAGAGGCAGCAATGAAGATGAGGTTTAGGGAAAAGGCAGTGATTTTGCCAGATAACGAGGCGAGGGAAGAAGAAGGGGGGGGGGGGGGGGGGGGGGTCAGATCTGTGTCGCGTTGCCCTGAGAAACAGGATGTCGTAATAAGGCAATTGGGAGAGAGGGAGAGCGAGTGAAAGATGGGGGAGGGACTAGGTCGGAGGTGGAGCAAGGGGAGGGGAGAGTGAGTGCGCCAGAAGGGGAAAAAAAATAAAAAATACATTTATTTCCCTGTTGCTGTCACAAGGCGACACCCCTCCACACGCGCACGCAGTGGAATGTTCCGCCGGGCTCTGGGCTCTGTTGTTGTGCAGAGCTGCAGAAGGCCTGGCACAGGCGGTGGGGAAGGACAGCGAGAGGTTCAGGAAAAAAGAAGGCAGGCACATACACGGACGTCTTTTTTTTTTTCTTCCGGAGGGTCCTCCTTAGCAGCTGGTGGACCAGGGGTGCCTCAGGAGGGAGGAGAACGAGGCAAGGTGAAGGAAGGAAAAGGGAGGGAGGGAGGGAGGACGGAAGGTGGTCCTGTCATCATCTTCAGCTCTCGTTTTTGTCCTCCATCCTCTAGAAAGAGGACAGAAGAGGAGGATGAGGCGGAGGGGAGAGAGACAGTAACCCTCTCCTCTCCTTTCACTCAGAAACCTCACCAGCAAGATCCGAACAGCAGGGAGAAAAAAAAAGGCGCCTCCTCTGTTCGCTTCTGGTCCCTCGGCCAGCGAGCGGCTAACAGGCTCCGCTCATGTCAGTGAACTCGGAGAAATCCTCGTCCCCGGAAAGGTAACGTCGTCATCCTCCCCCTTCCTCCTGCTTCTGCGTGTGTCCGCCAGCATGTCCTCCTCATGTTTCCCGTTTGAGCACCTTGCATGCTGCAAGGCCTTCTGGCTTCACGTCCCCGCTTGTCTGCTTGGTTTCTTCCATTGTCTGGGTCAAAAAAGCAAAACAAAACAAAACAACGCATGCTGCTGATGGATCAGAGCATCCTTATACAATGGATGCAGAGCCTGAATTGTCTGGCTCACACACGCGTCCACCAACCATCCATTTTTCTACTTGTCCTGTTCAGGGTCATGGGGTGCTGGAGTCTATCTCAGCTGATTTAGGGCGAGAGGCGACGCACACCCTGATAATTGCAGAACCGTCACATAATGCTAAGCGAGAAACAACTTCTCCTTCAAGTCTCTAGTGAAGCTACTGTACATGTTTGTTTGTGTAAACATTAAAGACTCCCGATTGTCTTTAATACACCCTAAATTGCTTTCATTGAAGACTGTAATCCCAACATGTATTTGTCGACACTGATCTTCAAGGACCCTAATACACAGTACATGATTTTGTAGACAGTCAAGACAATTTGTAGTCTACCTGTCCATGGATAACTGCAAAATGTATTCAAGGTTTACAAAAATGGGTAAGTTAAGGTCATTAAAGATTGTAATGTTTACAAAACACTTAAGACCGTAAGACCGCCTTATAGGTTAATCGAAAGTCTCTAACTGTATTCAGTGTTCACAAAATCACATACAAGTTTAGTTTAAGACTAATAACATTTACAAAAACGCATATGAAGACTGGTCGCACCTCACTTTACTGAAGACTGACATCTTTCTGCTACGGATAGGATACGCAAAAGAGACAAACCTAGAGGACGTTGTAATTGGTGATAGGTTTGTGAAGTGCGGTCTCTCGGCGGCACTGTAGTTTGAACTTAGGTCACTGGCATTCTATTAGTTCACCCCTACATGGCAAAAATTTCTTCACACTGTCCCTTTGTCAATTAAGTCCGCTAAGGCAGTAGTTAGCACTAGCTGCTAGCTAGCTGCAGCAGTTCGGAAAATCATCATGAGCCAGAGAGAAAGGTCTTTGTTCAGAACAATTTGTCACTGTCGTTAATGGAGTTTATTTAGTCTATTTCCAAAAACCTGTATGTTAGCTTGTAGGGGTGTTAAAAAAAAATCGATTCGGCAATATATCGTGATGCTACAGCTCGCAATTCTCGAATCGATTCAATAGGCAGCCGAATCGATTTTTAAACATCCATTTTTGATGGAAAAATATTCAACAAAATGTCTTACTTAGGGTTAGGATTCACACCTTAAGCATGGTAGAATGTTATATTAATGGAGCATTAAGCCTTAATATTATATTTCAATGCTGTTCAAACATGAAACAGATTACAACATGTTTGTTAAATATAGTGGCTCACAGCTATAAGACTGAAGTTTCAGATAAATAAATAATACATTTTCATACAAATCTTACAGTATACATGTACAAGTTTATTGAATAGTATTTTCTAAATTTGAGTAAAAAAAATCACAATAATCGATTTACAAATTTGTATCGGGATTAATCGGTATCGAATCGAATCGTGACCTATGAATCGTGATACGAATTGAATCGTCAGGCACTAGGCAATTCACAGCCCTATTAGCTTCATTAATAACAGTAATGTTTACATAACATGTCTGATAGCTTAATTATCTCTAAACCTAACATGTTTTGTATACACTAAAGACATTTTAGAATCATTAATGAGCGTACATATTTTTATAAGCAATATAGACTATGTCAGTCTTCAGTGAACCAAGTTGATGCATTCACACAGTAGTTATACGATCCATGGAGGTAGCATGGACCCATTGCACAGCAAGACTGTCAACATTAGCGGCGTGGGTTCACTCACACGACCCCCCCTCTGGTCAGACAATGAGGCAGCTCCTCACACAGCGACGTTCTTATCTGTTGAGAATCGCCATGAGGCAAACAATGTGGCATTCTCAGCTGCTCTACTTCATAACAGACAAAGAACGGTAATAACGGAACATCTCACAACACGTGGGCGGGAGTAAATGCAGCGAAAATATCAGATTATTAATACTCTTGTTTTGAATCTGTATCATTCGTTCTTTACATTCTCAGTTATTAAGAGCTAAAATGAAAAAGTAGGTATGTTTGATACCATTTTTTTCAGGCTGAGACAAGAACAAGTGTTACAAGCATTGTCACACAACAATTTAAAATTGTATGACAAGGCACCACTCTATTTACAACCCACATCTATTTAGATACAAGCTGACCGAGGCCTTAAGCGTGCTAGCGTTGAAAGATCTCGATCTGACGGGCACCGCCTCGGGCAGAGGAGCAGACAGGATGACTCAGGTAGCTTCCGATGGCGTGCCAAGTACAATCAGGCGGCCTTTACGCCAGGCCCTTCAAACTGCCACAAGCGCAGTGTGTGCACAAATTTTCACATCTATCATCTTACTGAGATACAGTACTGTATTGATGCAGCAGACTCTCCGATCGGCACTTTTTCATGTTCCTTCTACCTCCATCCACTTCATACTTATCTTGTTTAGGGTTCATGGTCTTGGTCACTGGAGTTTATCTCAGCTGAGTCCACAACGCGGTATACGCGGCGTGTAGTAGGGGCCGCGATATAGCGGGGGAACGCTGCGATCTGATTACCTGACGCTTTGTCAGAGTTTTTGTCAATATGACGCCTTGTGCACGAGGCAAAGGTGAATAAATGATGGATCTTTGCGACAACCTTGACATTCGAATTTGTGACTGGTGGTGACTTTGAATTAGGTGTAGGCCGATAATCAGCCTGGCCAATTATCGGCGCCAATAATGGGCATTTTGACGAATATCGGTATTGGCCTTTTTTTCAAGATCTGACGGCCGATAAAAGGTAATGCTAAAACCAATTTAATGTCGGGGAACTATTTATTTAAAATTTCCAGGTAACTTTATGAGATGCTGCTGACCCTGGGAACCTTCAGAACCTTTTGTTTTTGTTCGACATTAAAACAAAGGAATGTGAAAATTTAAGATTTCAGGGTTTTTAAAATATTGGTAAAAACTGAGCTATGGTATATACCAGTGCATCTTTTCATTTGACTTTTTAAGACGTACTGATAACTAGGGGTGTGCTCAAAAAATCGATACGGCAATATATCGTTGCGGGCCTCATTACAATACACGTATCGATACGCAGGCGTCAGAATCGATATTGCTGGTTAACTTTAAATAGGCTGTTAACGTTTGCCTTTGCAGCTTGCATTGTACCTAACAAATAAAAACCAGCAGCGTCTTTGAAGTTAATTGCCTTCAAATAATGCAAAAATAGCTCACCAGTGATTGGACACTGTGTCTTGCTGAGAAAAATTCAAGCAGAGGAAGAATATCAACATGTATTTACTTATAAACTTAACATGGCATGTGTCTCAATGTACCAATTTTCCTATATTTTGGTTAAAAAACCCCAAAATAAAATGTGTCTTATGTGGGATACATATAGCAATACGTATCGTATCGTGGACCCTGTATCGTGATACGTATCGTATCGTGAGGTTGGCGGCAATACCCAGCCCTACTGATAACCTTGAACATTTTTTTTTTTTTTTTGAAATTTAATATGAAGTACATTGTCTAAGATGGAAAAATAAAAGTAGTTTCAATTGTACTATAAGCATTAATGCTTTAAGACATTACAACAAAGTCAAGATTGGCAGTTGAATTAAAAAAAATTTGATGCCAATATTTTCACCCCTTTTTACTGAAATTTACTAAATATTCATTGGTTTCAAATATTGTTATCGGCCTCCCTTATGACTAATAATCGGCATTGCATTGGCCCTGAAAACCCCCCAAAACAAAACATATCGGTCTATCTCTACTTTGAATATGCAAGAGATTACGGTATTAAGACTGGAACTATCAAATACTTTTACAGTCAATTATTCTACCAATTTTCTTGCTGATTAATTGGGCAATGGGATGCTTGTTTTGTATGTGATACAGAGTTGGGGAATCCAGCTCAAGAAAGTAAAAACCCTACAAGAATTTGGCTTTAGCCACAGGTACTTCTCGTAATGACCTCGTTTATTTGCCAGCACCTGTAGCTAAAGCCAAACTGTGGCAGGGTTTTTACTCTTTGGACCTGGATCTGAATTTCCCATCTCTGATGTGAGGTGCAGATATTACTGTTCTACACATCTGTATATTTGAATAAGTTGTGGCTTTAAAATGCGCGACCTGGCCTGGTGAGTTACGTGGGAGGCAACAAATGCGAGTGTAAAGTTGGCTGTTGTGAGGTCAGGATAGACTTCGTTACCTGTTACCCATTAGGTAGTTTGCGTGTTAAATGTCTGGGCTTCACTTGTGGTGGTGATGTGTATGAACTATGAATGTGCTTTTTTTTTTGCTTTTTTTTTTTTTTAACGTGTTTTACTACAGTTTGTTCAATATTAGTGATTGAAAATGCTCCAGCCACTTAGACCGCATAGAATGGAATTATTTAAGTCATGTCTACAGGTGAACCTTGTATTGTCTCAATAAACTCGGTGCTTGGTGCTATGGACATCCGTGTAGAAGAGGCTGAAGGTTTAACCCTAATTATAATCAATAGGAATTTTGGAATCCGTGCGTCACGCCGTAATCACGGCCTCATCTCTCCGTGCCGACATTGTTGGACTCGCACTCTTCTGACTGTAATTAAGAGCTAAGCGGAGCTCCCATTGTCGCTCGGCTGCTGTTGGCCAAGAACTACACTCGCAGTGTTGATGCTGCCCTACA
Organism: Festucalex cinctus; assembly: GCF_051991245.1. Classification (NCBI taxonomy): domain Eukaryota; kingdom Metazoa; phylum Chordata; class Actinopteri; order Syngnathiformes; family Syngnathidae; genus Festucalex; species Festucalex cinctus. The sequence continues at coordinate 29,053,145 of NC_135413.1, forward strand.
TATCGAATAACAACACAGCCCCGTGTCTGTTTTCCCTACGCACATCGGCCAGTTTAGGAGCAGCGTAACAGTGTCGTGACTGCAGGGGGTCATGAGGGCTCATCCCCGATTGTTTTTTTCCTGAAATACCCAACAAAGATGTATTCATTAGAGCAGGACTGGAGGGTGTTAGATGGAGAATTTCGGTTGTGTCTGCTGATAACTAAACATAGACCGGTTATAGTTTATAGAAGGAAAAAAAGCATACAGTATCAGAGGGTAACTGATTTGGAAAGGCGGATGAGACCGGAGCGTTGCCGTGTATAACAAAAAACTGCAAGCAATTACACCTCCACGACACAACAGACAATTTCACCCTGTGGTGCTTTTAGAGTCCCGATTAAAGTTGTGACAAACTTTACTTGGGATGTTTTCTTTTTGGGGTTTTTTTATTCAACATGGTGCTTGTGTCTACAACTCCATCTGGTGCTAAGGCGCTCGGATGAAAGGTTTGTTTGCTGAGAGTAAGGCCCGACAGATTGGGCGATTTATGTGTGTCGGAGCAAATTATCGAATGGATGGTTGAACTGATTTGGGTTTAGAAGGAGTGTCCGGCGGAAGATGATGCCTTTTGTCGTCATGGTGGGTCTACCAGGGTTCGGATGAGGACTGCAACTATGTCGCTGCGACTAATTTTGCTGTGATTTGAAATTTGAATCACAAGTGAATGGTGTCACATCACAGATGTAATTGTCAATTTTAAAAAAAGTGTTGTATCACATGAATTTTCACAACAAAAATTGTTTCCAGCAACCAAAGCGACATCCGGTTACCCCGGGTTTTCACCGGATGCGGTTGCGGTGCGGTGCGGTTGCGGTGCGGTGCGTCTTGACTGCGTGCTCCGGACGGGTCAATTTTTTTGTCAATCCACACCGGCTCCGCACAGCTGCGGTCCGGCAGCTCCGTCGCCGCCCACTTCCCAACGTGTCTCGCGGGACTGCGCGCGCGCGATCATGTGGCATTTCACAACGACAAACATACAGAAAGTCTGTGCTCAACAGAGAAGCAGAAAGAGAGGTGGACTTCTTTTGATTTAACCTTTTCTTCTTCTTCTGCTATGAGATTCCATGCAGCATCCTTTTTTTGGTTGTCCTTGTAAAGTATATTAATAACGAGAGTCGGGTCAGTGCGGGTCCACTCTTTATTTCTGTCTTCCGCGTCCGGCTGCCGCTCAGTACGGCAAGCGAGACGGGCACAACAAGCAATCGCGAACATCAAACTCACAATACATTACAGTCCTTATAAAAAGGATGTGCCGTGTCATATATTATTTTGTGGTTTTCCACCTCCAATATAAACCTCTCCTCGTCCATGTTCGCTGGTGTCTAAACCGTGAATGAGCACATGGCCCGGCGACGCCCACGTCACGTTTTGCTGAAAGCTTGCAAAATAGGAGCTGGCGAGTGTTTTATTCTGAAAGGTAACCGGAAAATTTATTTTGAAACTGCCTCGGTCTTCCTGTCCCGCTCGATGTGTTTTGTGCTAGCTTGCCATTTGCCGGAGGCCGACCGCTGCGGCGTCCGGCAAAAATAGAAAATAGGTCTATCCTTGCGGAAGGCTTGCGGCACGCCGCAGGCCTTCCGCAGTCGACACGCAACGCACCCGCAAGCGGTCTAAACTGCACCATTCGAATGAATGGAATCTAATTGCTTGCGTCGCCGGACCGCACCGCAACCGCACCGCAACCGGTGAAAACCCGGGGTAAGATCTAAGCTAAGCTGTATCAATATGTACTGTACTGTAACTTGTTCGTGATTGTTCAGTTGTATTCGAGTGTGTTGCTCAGTGTGCCTCAGCATACCATATTCACTAAAGGTTTGCGTCGCCTTTGCACGGCGCTTACCGGTAAGAATGGAGCAATCCGGGAACGCCTAATTTACTAAACACGCGCAGATGGGGAGTGTGTAGAAAAATTGTAAGACCAAAAGTCATTTTGGAAAGAAACATGACGTATACGCACTTTATATACTTGAATGGGCTACAACAAACAATTTAGCTAGCCCGGGCTGGCCTTGTGGGTTACACCTGTTGTGTAGTATTTCTCTGAGCACTGATCCAGGCCTCTGGAAACAAACAGGGTTAGGAGTCAGTTGCTTGTCGAGACATTGGATGAATGTCAACTTGTTTGGTCCGCCCTTAATTGTATGCGTGTGTTTGCATGCGTGTGCTCTGTCAACATAGTTGAGCAACCGTGCGTTTAATGGAGCGCGACGTCCAATTCGGGCGAAAGGTGAAAAGTGACCACAAAGTGAGGTGGAAGAATTGAGGGTAGCAAATGTCCAAGTAGCACATGCCCATGCAGCTGTTTCAATTCCAACATAGACGAAAACGTTCCATCTCATCTCCTCTTTCATCTACTCGACACCCGGCTTGAAACACAAGTTGGCCGTGCCGATGCACCGCCTTCTTCCCGTGTTACCTGGCTGTTGTTCATTTACAACCCGAAGACGAAACTGATTATCTTTGGATTGGAGGGCGAATTGGTGCAAATGTTTTTTGGGTGATTGGAGGGGATATATTTTATCACGGGGGCAACTAATGGCTTTAGGCTGACCCCTGATTGATTTGTTTGTTAAGGGCTGTGTCTCCGAGCCTTTTTACAAATAGTCTATCTCCAGTTAATAGGATTATTCATTTATCGTGGTGTTTATCTGTTGGTGTACAAACAAGGTTATATTTAAAGGTCGTTTCATGCGTTTGTTTGATTAAATTGCTGCTTGTTCCAATAAAGCTGAAGGGGTGAAGTGCTGAAACGCTAATAAATCAGTCACTACAAAAAAAAGTTTTCTTGGCACAAAGAGAGTGAAAGAGAATGAGCAAACAACGGAACAAAACAAGATGAATGAGTTGAGGAATTAAAAAAAAAAAAGAACGAGTTGAGGAATAGTGTGAATGTGCGAATGTGGTCCAAATTGTTAACAAAAGTGGAAAAAAACAATAGTTTGGAGATTGTGGATTAGACTTTTATTTAATCCTACAGTTACATTGGTTGAGTGCAGTTTAGTTGTATTTAACTAGGTTTATATTTAGCTTATGTTTAATAATAGGAATTTTAACATTCTTCTTAATTCATTTTAGTAAGTCACAGTGCAGCATCACTGGTGAGCTATTTTTTAAAACACACCTGTGGGCTACTCATGTTGTCCGAGGGCTAACTAGTACCCAATGGAACCTTTTTTTATTTTTTTATTTTATTTTTTTTAATTTAAGCGAATCATATTGTCACCAGTGACAGACAGTATTAGCTGTTATTACAACCTTTTTAAAATCACGGTAAACCGCCAAACCGGCAATCGGCCCATGCGGATTCAACACATAGTTGAGTTGAATCAAATATGAGTTTTGTAATTACATTTTTATATTTCCCTCTATTTAAGTGCAGTAGCCTCCACAAATATGCGACCCGCTTTTTAGAATTTCCACGGTAAATAGCTTCAACCGGCTCGTGTGTCCGCCACCATCTTCTCTGCTCTGACCCACATTGCTATAGGCGCACACATGACTCACATACAAACACACACAAAAGCGGGCAGGAGTCAGCACCCAGCCAAGCTGCAACACGACAATATCTGATGAAGCAAACTAGCTTGCCTGCCCTTGCCCCGTGTCCTCCATTAATGCCTCCCATTACGACCCGCGCCTCCAACTCAACATCGACGGAGAATCACATAAGTGACATCGTCCTGCTGCCCCCCCTTTTTATGTATTTATTTATTTATGTATGTATTTATTTATTGTTATTATTATTATTATTTTTATTTTGCACATTTGTTTGCCCGTAGTCCTCATTCATTCAGTGAAAATAAATAACAGGGCAAGATTTATCTTCATCCTTCTCAGGCTTTTCAATGATGCTGTAAAATCAGACAGGTAGCTCAACTGAATTGAATTAAATTCAATGCAGGTAAAGGAATTCAATTCATTTTGAAAAACGAAGTTTAAAACATTGAAATTAAAAAAAAAAAAAACATACAAAGCTCGAAATAAAGAAAATACAAATCACAAAATAAGCGGTTTCATATCGCAGTTTGCGATACGTAGAATAGCAAAATTGAGAATCAACCGCCGAGACGTCCCAAAAAGCTTTACTGGGCTGCATCGTTCACATCACCCATTGGTAGTTGGATGTTAAGGCACAGCTTGGTGCTACTTACCCTTCACCAGCTAGCTAGCAGCGCGCGTCAGCTGGCCACTGATGAGACTAAACACTTTGCGTAGTCAGTCGCTAGTCAGAAATCATTGCCTCCGTGGCAGCGAAGAATCGACATTTCTGACAAGTATTGTTCTGATGAAGGCAGAAGCTATGCTAATTAACTAAGCTAACCTAAGATTAACACAGCTAGGTAGCACATTGCTTGGTTGACACTTTTCGGAGACGTCTGGCTAGAACCGGATTAACCCTGTCTTCACGTGCCATGGGAAAGATGGACGTTACCACTCGGAAACTCCTAATTACGACTGAGTTCATGTGATTTTGTTCTAGCAAAATTGACGTTAACGCTCTTATAAGTGTGTTGCCATTCACAAATCCTTATGCGCTCTCCGCCATATTGAAACTTGAAAAGTTGACTCAACTCGGAAACTCGGGTATCAAAATAGATTCCCAGTTCTCCAGTAGAAAATACGACAGGGGGCGTTCACGTGCAATTTTCTACTCAACATGTGGTATTTATCATAATTACGGTACCGCATAAAGGCAGCACAAGGTGGAGAACATCCAACTTTCAACAGCACAATAGCAGACAAATAAGTTTCTGAATTCTGGGGAGAAAATTTGCATGCGAAATAGAACCAGAACCGTAGTTTTGATTTTGACTTTTGAACTCTGTTTATTTTTTCAACTCAACATACCTGTGGTTCTAAACAAGAAATTACAGTTTGCTGCTTTACACAATGTGCATTTAAGAAATAACTGTTAGTTATACAGAAAAAGAAAAGCAATGAAAAGTTCATTTATTATATTGTCATGTTTTTATTGTTCAACAAAGCCTATGCTCCAGGCCCCTGCAATTAACCTGCAAAAAAATTGCTCCGCAAAATTATAAAGTTGCTCCTTACAATAAGATGTTGAATCGGTAAGACTGCCGAATGAACAATTCTGAGCTCTATCTTAAACAAAAAAAAAAAAAAAAAAGCTGCTCCTCAAAGGAATTCATTGATCTGCAAAAGTGCACCACAAAGATTTAATTTAATTATAAAATATATTGAAAAAAAAAGCTGTTTAATAAAATAAAATGAGTAATAATTAAAGTTACATTCACTTCAAATGTATCAACACAGCTTGGCAACTTCAGAGCCAGCCGACGACTCAATTAAAGATGATGCGTGCTTGTTAATCAGTAATGGGAATAAGTGAGGGAACAGGACACCCTACCGAGTAGCGCGCCGTTGCCATGGTGATACACTTGATCTGATGAACACCGGGCGCCTCAGCTGGGCTGCTCAACTGGGTTCAAAGGTCACCCCCTAGTGCATCTTGATGTAAAAACTTACAGTAAGATGCTGTGCAGGAAAATTCTTTGAAATGATTGAATATCAACTATTCTCAAATAACCACACAATGTCGGTTTCTTTTGCATTTGAAACATTCCGCTTTTTTTTTTTCTCAGCGTCCCATTGTTGACCCGCCGTTGCAGTCTCTTTCTCTCCAATCTGCCACTGACGTCTCTGTTGCAGCCTGTCATTGTGTCGCCTCACTTTTCCCTGTGAGTTTTAACGGCATCGCAAGCTCAAAGTTGCAGCCATTCATTTTTTAACATCTCAATTTAAACGCGTTCAGTCGGCGCTTTTTCCTGTGCGGCGGCTTTGATGTGAGATGATAAAGAGACGAGGCCGAGGGAGGGGAATAAATGTGTGAGAGAAAGGCGAGATAGCCTTCGGGGGTGAGAGAGGATAATGATGCCAAAAGGAAGAGGAAGGCTGGAGAGGATGGAGTAAAGATGTACGCGAGAGGGAAAGGCGGAGGATGATGAGGGTGAAACGCGTGAAGATGGAGGGAGACGACGGAGGCGAGTCTCTGCAGACTCGGGTGACGTTGGGTCATCGCTGCATCGAGTCGGTGGAATGTTAATGACCTCCTCGTTCGTGTGTGCGCGCGGTGTTGCATAATGCCCGTGTGTGTAAAATGAAATTAAATGTATTGAATTGAATTGAACTGAATTGAATTGCTGATGTTACACATATGCATAAAATGGACTACATAAATAAAATCAAGAAATTTGAATAAAATCAAAATAGATACCATTTAAATTAAACAGAATTCAGTTCATTTTAATTAAATACAATACTTTTAGGTCCCATGCACATAAAAAGAAATAACAGCCATAAATGAATTTTAATTTAATTTAATTTAATTTAATTTGAGAGCCACTGATGCATACACATTTTTTTTTTTGCTAAAATAAAAAAAAAAGTGTGCAAAAAACCCCCCAATAAATAAATACATGGAATAGTGCATACACCCCCCTTCAATTTAATATTTTGTTTAAAAAAATGCATGTGTAAAATACGGTACACAAGATAATTGGGCAGAATAAAATCAAAAATTAAATAATAAAATAAAAATACATTGAAGTGAAATAAATTGAAATCCGATCATGGCCATGCGCGGAAAAGTTGTTTAAATTTAATGCACAAAATAAAACAACAAAGTCAATTACAGTAAATGAAATGCTTCCAATTAAATGAAAAATTGTTTAATTCAATTTAAAATTCAAATAAACACGTGAAATAAATTGAAATACGATCATGGCCATGCGCATATCAAAGTTGATTATATTTAATGCATGAAATAAAATAAACAAAGTCAATTACAGTAAATGAAATGCTTCCAATTAAATTAAAAAGTTTATTTAATTTAATTTGAAATAAAATTAAACACAAAATTCAATAATTAATAATGTGATAGAAATTTAAATAATTAAATGAAATTACATACAATTAAATACAATTACACTAGTTAAATAAAATAAAAATAACTAATTATATAAATTAAATAAAGCTTGTGAATGAAATAAAATTCAAATATGTCAAAGCATGAAAAAGAATTGTTAGATTTTTGAAGAAACAACTTTTGTCTGCCTTTTATTCTTAGCCGGTCACGCAAATATCAGAAATTGGCACGCACACAGTGTGTCAGTCTTAGTCACGGTCTGCTGGACAACAGTGTCCATGTTGTGTCTGAGAACACTCTCCCAACTGTTGTTGGTGGGGCCCCTTCCTGAAGCACACGTGCCTTTCACACAAGCCTCCAGCCACTTGCTGTCATCCAAATCCCACTTCTTATTACCTCTGCCAAGGAAGTTATGGTTTCCTGCACAAGCAGGCTGTGATTTATTTTGCACTGCAGGTCTATCTACGGCTTCAGCATGCTCATCTTTTCCTGCTGTAGTTCTCTATATGCACCAATATTACATTAGCCTCTACGCTAGCTAGCTATTTATTTATGCTTTGTCATTCCACATATCCAATCAAATGGACATTGTCAAGGATCTTGAGCATGTGGGTGTCAGGATGTCATGTGACTCAAGGGCGCCACCCAAATTCTCAACACCACTGAGAGAGTGTGTGTGTGTGTGTGTGTGTGTGTGCACAGAGGAGAACAGATAGCCTTGCGTGTGTTTTCTTGCATTGTTTTGGATCCATGGAAAATAAATTTTCTTTGAAGAAGCGATGGAGTCTAGCCTCACGTGCAAGGCGACTGCGCCGCTGGGTCTTACGAATAAGGTAGTGCAGGACATACACTCGCACTCGTACATACCCACAGTTTTTTTTTAAGTCAAGTCAAGTCAAGTCATCTTTAACATGCTGTCCCTTTTGTGGAGCTAAATAAGCAAAATATTCTAAAAATCTTCATACAGCATTTGCATTTGGTTGCAATGGTGTACCTAATGTGTCCAGTCAATGGATTTGCAAGAGGAAATACATCTCCAAGATTCCCAACTTGGCAGAGACCAAATTGACAAACGTTCGCAGTGAGCCTTGCACTGATATGAAAATCAGGATTCACCAGCATTTGTGCCAAGGTGCAGATGCTATATCCTTGAAAATAGAGCCTGTGTCACATTATTATTGTTACATTTTTATATATCGTTGTCGTCATGTCACGATATTAAAACCAGCACATCTTTTAAAAAAGTTAAGTTGATTTCCATTTATGCAGTTCTAGCACCATTTAGTGGCTATTTTTTTAGTGCAGTTTAATTTTCATACGCCATGTTTTGGCCCTTCTATGTTTAAAATCGGCGCTAATTGTCAGATGAAGGGGAACGTAATATGCTTGTGAACAGAGTCAATATGTGGAGGAACTCAGTATGTGCATGCGTCAAGGTTGTTTGTGCATTGCTGTAATGTACAAATGTACAAAATATTGTTTTTGTTTAAGTATGAGTTCTTTCTTTTTTTTTTCTTTTTTTAATTTTGTGACATTTTTTGTATCTCCAACCTCCCCACTATATCGTGATAATTATCGTATCGTGACCGTCATATCGTGATATCGTTTCGTGATGTTTGGATATCGTTACATATCTACTTATTAAAGCTATTTATTACAGCAAGTCACGGTAACGCTACAATGTTGTGCTTCTTTTACATTTGTGTTTACGTTTAACACGCATGGCTTCCCGCTGGGGGTGAGTGTGCGGCTGTCAAATCGGAATGTGTGAGTACAGAAAGTCCAGTGTGTGAATGCGTTCACTATACAGAGTTAAGTGCGCCACACAATGGGACAAATGGCGGATACCCAGCGGGTATGCGTGTAGATCCCCTGAATGCTAGGCTAGTGTTTTTTTTTTTTTTTTTGTACTGTCGTAAAAGTCTGTGGCTACACAGCCCCCTCAAAAAATAAAAAGTAATTGCCTATATTATTTATGTTTGAAACGGTCATTCAACCACAAATTGTGATCCCAATACACAGTATCTATTTCATGCAGTTTGAGTCACATTTGACACATTTTAACATTGAACAGCAATGAATCTGTACATTTTATTCTTACACCCTGAAATTTGATTATTTTTCCTTAAGTGCCCCAAAATATATCAAAATGTAGTTAGAATTGACATTCTATTGTACAGGTGCTAAGAATTGTGTATGCTGAGGCTATTTAAAGTCAAGTCTGACTCATGTTTACAAAATATAGATTAACCAGTATGCATTAAATGGGGGATGATGACTTGACAAATACTCGTTGACTTGAATACTGTGCATTTATAGCTTGAAGTTGATTCATTGTTATGGCGTGAGCAACACTGGCACCTGGCTGAATATAAGTAGTGGTCGGTCAGTATCGTAAACTAGTAGTGCAAATGCACAGCTCTACTCATGTCAGCTTCAACCTCACAATTAAACAATTGCCACAGTATTTAGGATTTTATGGGCATTAATATTTTTTTTCTCACCATACAGTGTGCACATAAGTTTACATGCCCTCAATACAATTTCAAGCACAACTGTACTGACCTTGCTCTCTCGCAGGATGAATTCTCACGGTATTTGTGAGTTCACCAACCCCGGAGAATACGTCTTGTACCGCTCCCGATAACTGTCGTTCCAAACCATGGTGGTTCGAACCAATCACATAGCGACATTGTGCTTGGGGTGGGATATGCAACTGTGACGAAACCAGGAAGCCAGCGCTGATGCAGGGTCTAATAAACAAACCCAGCATGGACGAATGTATACTACAATTAATTCTGATCTTGCAGAGTTACTCACCGTTTCCTTGTTGAATGTTGAACAGCGAGGTGCGCATATATAGCGGCGCATATCCATCTGGTTATTGCCAGGTTACAACTGTACATTGTTGACCAATAACCTCTTTATTTTTAAGATGTTCTATGAAGGTATTAAGTAAGATGGGATGAGCCAGTGTCTGAATGTGACTGGATGAACGAGTTGGGGGTGTGGCCAGCGCAACCGGAGTTGGCCGGAAAAATAAATGAGCGAGGTCGTGTTTAGAGGCGAAGGCGTGCATGAGCTGACAAGTGAAAAAAATTCCAGCAGTGATCTTATCGATTAATCAACGTCGATTGTCATGTTAGCGTCGACTGCAAAATCTGAAGTCGTTCAACCCTTTGGAACTTTACATGCCATAAATTTTTATTTTTTAGGGGACAAAAAGGAACATGAAACAGTTGCTAGAATTGTCTGTTTCCACCACATTTGTTGAAGGAATACTTTTTGTTCTCCTGCCATGCAAACATATTTCTCGCCGAGCAGGTTTTACTCCGCAATTTGACTAGCGCCAGTCGTTTTTGCATGCGCCACAGGGTTTTGCATAGCCCTTGCTAATGATTAGGTTTTGTTTTCAGAGCCTCTGCAGCACTGAAAGTCGACACATCGCACTGCGTGTGGTCATGTATTTGTCGGAGGCCCTCGGGGTGAAGTTCAGCATCAGTCGATCGATAGAGCCCGTATAGATCGGTGAGGCCTGGACTCTGCGGATATCAAGCATGGCCTATTTGTTTTATTTACAGAAGTCTGTAACATGGCTGGCTTCTAAATGGATGTTGAGGTTTATAGTTCAAATAGGGATGATATGACTTGACATTGAAGTAGTCAGCAGGATGCCTGTTGATCTTGATGCATTGTCTTCGAATGAAAAGACAAAGTGCTCCGTGTATTATCAATAGTGTGTTTTAATTGATTTGTACAAGGTTTAATGGCACCAAAGTCAATATGCAGTGAATTGTAAATTCATCCATCCTTTTTTCTTTCCCTCTGGTTGTCATTACGGTCGCGGGTAACCTGGAGTCTGTCCCAAATGCCTTTGGATGAGACTAGTCACCAACCAATCAAACATTCACACTCCCTGGACAATTTAGAACCTAACCTGCATTTTTCTCAAACGAGGGAGAAAGCCAGAATAACCTGGCCGAGAGTCAAACCCTCAACCACAGAAATGTCAGGCCAATTAGAAGAACTTTGATCGGCTAGTGACCAGTTCAGTGTGCTGTCACACAAAAGTCAGTGGCATAAGCTGCAGTTACCCGGCCACGACCCTAATGAGGACAAGTGTTAAAGTAAATGGATGCAATAGAAGAAATTGATTGATTGGGCTGTGCGGATCACAGTCGCTGATTTATGGTTATAGGCTTGGCATTGAACTGGAGGAGGAAGAAAATATGGAAATTGATTAGGAGACGTGTTGAAGTGTCCTTGAGCATGCATTTAACATCTCTGGGTTCCCTACCAGAAGGTTTCGAAAGACATTTGGGGTACATCGTAAGGCTTAAAGCAAAAACTACACAAGGGCTGATGTGTCTTTAGACATCTGTGCTCAGACAGGCAGAGGATTAAAAGCAGTCTATACTGTAGACCTGCAGGCAGGTGTATCAAAAATGGATGTGGAGAGGTTACGCGGGGGCATTTCACCCTGAAAATAGTGTCAGGTCTCAGGTCTGGACTCAGACATGTGCTCCGGAGAGCAGGGAATGAGTCAGCTGCTCCGCCGACACAGGCCAAGATGGATACGCCAGGGGAATGAAAAATGGCTGGCACGCAAATCAATCGGAGACCTTTGGAATGTTTGGCAGACCTGAAGGACACCGGCAGTGCGAATCCCACGCCTTAAGACTGAGCAGAGAGGATGATGATGATGCTCGTTACTAAGGAAAAATACCTCAGTTACCAAGGTGATAACCAGACATGTTAAAGACTGACTCATCACGTTTGAAGCAGTCAGCCTAAGAATGTATAGGGCCTGATTAACTAAGATCCCAAATAGCTGTGGCAAAATCGCAATTGAACTCTTAACAGATGGGCTCGCTATTGGCGTGTTGCATGTGATCTACTAAAATTGCAAGTTCAATTGGCAACAGGTGTAAAAGTGGGAGAGAAAATAATATTTTTTGCACTTTAGTTTGCTCTGATGGTTTACCATGGAACATTTGGGAGAGCGCCACAACACAAAATGAGGCGTAGAGTGATGGGGCGATGGAATTGGAAGTCATAGTGGAAGACAAAGAAACATAACATAGAATTTTGGAGAAGCCAGCAACCGCATAAAAGCAATATGTTGTTTGATAGATTTTGTCCCGAGTGTGTGCCAATCAAATGTATCTGGCCATCCTGCTTAAATTGTTTTTTAAATTTGGGACATTACCCTTGAAACTGCTCTGGTAGAGGTCAACGCCAATTGCTATGGACAATTTCATAGAAATGACTCAGACACACGTAAATGCAAAGTTGAAAAGTTTTGTCGTAGCTGATATGGCATGACGCCTTCTTATGATTGGCTCCAAATTCAACAGTATATAATTCAAAAGCTTGAATAAGTAGGAACATAGGTCTTGGTTGGTAGGTACTTGTATATGGAGGTATTATGAGGTCCTAGGTACTTGGTATTTAGAATAGGTACAAATAGAATTGTTGTGGTGCATTCAGTATATAGGAAAGTACATTGGATATGTTTATATGGTTAGGTATGGATTGGTACTTTGTAGGTAGGTAGACGTCTCCATGTAGGTGTAGTTACGTAGGTCGTTATGCGTATGTACTTTGTGTTGGTAGGTTACGTGAAAATCCTTGGAAATCAATGAAGTCTGGAACCTATGAACTGTGTACTGTACATTATGTCTGGATGGGATGATATAGGTGGTTGTATAATTTTGATGGAGCTGCACTTATAAATGGTACTAGTTAGGTACAGTATATATTTAGTACACTCACCAGTTATTTAGCCAGTATTTGGCATTTCAGTAACAATCTGCAGGACAAAAACCTGTCGGTCAAGGTGACAGTGCAGTCTTGCATGTGTGCCGTATTTGTGTTGAAAAGGACATCCTGTTTAGAGGGTAAATCTTGGAAGTTGTTTTGACATTTTCAGCTGTGGCCTGTCGAGTCAGCAGTTTACAGCAGCCAAACTGCTCAGACACAAACAAGCAGAGCGCTGTGCAATGGGATTCTAATGCGGCATGATTGGCAAAGAGTCCTTTGTGTCCGTGTCATGATTGTCACACCCTCTTAGATTTGTCAAGTGCCAGGCATCCGGTGTGAATAAGCATTTAAGCCTTCAAGCAAGACACATTGTTTTTCTATAAAAATAACTGGTGCATGACGAATTCCAGGTTATGAAAACTATTAATAGATTGACATTAGGTGCCTTGAGTGTGTCGGAGATCGACTGGAATCAGTGTTCATGCTGTCCCTGACTCTTGTCAATGGGATTCTCATCAGTTAGCGGTTGCCCTAAACATTCATCACATTTCATCGTAACCTCAAGACAAAAAAAAAAAAACAGAGGCACCACAGACAACAGTTTGACCTTGTACTTGATAGCTGACTGAAGCTCATTCCTCCTGAATCATAAAAACAATTTCTCCTTGGGTTTTTAGTCGCGTGGGTAAATATTTGTATGTCTGGAGGACTCGATGATAAAGGCCAACACTTTGCTGATGACTTCTGGCAAAAATAGATCAGTCATTTTGATGTGTGTCTTCTGTAGTCTGTTCCAATCAGAAGAACAGACAATTCTCCAGCAGACAGTCCTGATTATCTATAAATGTAGGGTGTTCCAAAAAATGTAAATAATTTGAAATGTGACACTGAGCAATTTTTGGCGCATCCTTAATAAAGTAAAAAAACAAATAAATTTAAAAAAATCAACATATAGATATAGATTTTTGAACCAATTTCACAAAGATTCAAAATGTCTAATATGGTGTATCGTTAGCTTAGTAAGTTAGCATATTTTCCTTAGCATATTTTCCTAAGTTGTACATACACAAAAAAAAACAAAAAAAAAACAATGTTGTTGACTTTAAATGGGCGATTTATTTTTTGTTTTGTTTTTGTTTTTTTAACTATGTTTTTTTTTTGTTTTTTTGTTTTTTTTGCCTTTGTCCTTATCCCTGATGAACAGGCTGAGGTCACCGAATAAATGTAATGTTTTGGAGCTTGTATGTTTACCCGTTATGGTCCTTACTCTTGGAAGGTCAATCATGCTGATGGTAACAGTGAAACTGGAGCCAATCACAGTCGCTATGGCGACAGTGTACACACAGGCGGTTGAGGAGCAAATTGGTTCTTCTAATGTGAAAATGAGTCCCCATTAGGGGAAGGGGGAAGTACTTAGCGCTGCTTCAGCCAGGAGACGGGGGCGTGCTACTAACAACTGATTGGCACTGCTGGACTTTTGAAGATGTCTTTTCTTTGACCTAAAATGCATGATAATAAGGGTGGACTTGTTCTGGGTTTCTGTTTTGCATCGTGCAAAGGTGAAAATGAACTTTCCTTGCTTAGTTTCAGTTATTGTTCAACTCTGGTTTTCACGTCTAGGTTTGTGCATTATAGTGAACCGTTTTTCAGGACGGGAAAATACGTTCCATACTAGGCCTGGGTGCCTTTCCTCACAGGGTTCTTCTGTGCCCCGCCATGTTGTAGTGTGTGTGTTTGTGGGTACAATTATTGGGGGGAGGGGTGGTAATTTCTTTTTATTGTATTATGGATGTTTTAATTGTTCAGCACCTTGAGTTGCATTTGAATGTATAAAAGGTGCTATATAAATACAGTTTGATCGATATTGATTGATTGATTGATTGATGGTTTGATTGATTGAATTACTAACGAACATCTTTTAGTTCAATTGGCAAATTATGGCATTGCACCCGATCACCACTTTTGCATAAAATAGAAAATATTTACCGATCATCCGATCCAGTTGATCAGAACTGTGTATAGTCTACTCCGGTGTAGAAAATAAGTGAAAATTGACTAACTCAAATAATTCGATTACACAAAAGTCGCTCACGTCACTCAAGAGGACAAACTCCACCATACAGCCATACACACTCGCAACTTCTGCCTGATTACTTTTTTTTAAAGACCGTGCACCTCATTAAATGTCATGTGACCTTGAACCTGTCTTTCTCTTTCTCTCTCTCGTTCTCTCTCTCTGCGGCTGGTATGATCGCCTCCGTTCCGCCGTCTCTCAGGCTGCGCCATCTTTCTTGCCCTACTGTAATGTTCTAGCGGTGCTCGGCTCGTATCCAGGAAGTTATGAGGGGGTGGGAGGTGTGGCTAAGTTGTGGTACCACCACATGAGGAAAAAAAAAATGAGCGTTAGAAGTGATGTATAAATACCGTATGTGACTGGTTTGACAAAGCATCCCATAATGCAAGGACAGACTCTGTTGTAAACGATGGACAATGAAATTTCAATGTCAAGTTATCTTCCACCCTTCACAGCAGCTCTGGGAAAGCTGACGTTTTCGTCGTCGTCATCACTTTTAACGCCTTGAGTCCCGGATTCCCCAGAATCCACCCCCATAACCCAGCACCCCGTCTTTCGCTGCAGTTGCCACGGCAACTCAACGAGATCATGTGTCTGTGCTTGTGACCGCCGTTGAGAGCAGCTCTCACAAGCTGGCTTTGTGTTGATGCTGATGTTTTTGTTTCACTATTGCGGGATTGATGAGGATGATGGAGAGAATGATGTCATTTTAATTTTGTGCTTACATATGATTTTTGTGGACATTGGGGTACCTAATTTGTTTAATTTGTTCCATGACCAAGCTTGGAACTCAATTTACATGTGTATCATGGGAAAAAAATGGAACACTATTAATTTGCGTAAGTTACGTACGTTTCTAATGAACAAAGCATTTTATTGTATCAGAGCATATTATGCATTAATGCAAAGTATGCAAATACATTGGTTTGATAAAGTCCAATTACTCTATTGACTTATGTGTGTACTGTGTAGTGGTGGTACTTACTTAGTCTTAGAACGCTTTGGTGGTACTTGGTGTAAAAACATTGAAAATTATTACCTAAGAGCATTAACAGAACATTCATTAAAGAGGCAATGAAGTGAAAATGTTTCCGTAGATGATTTTCAAAGAAATAACCAGCTGTGGCTTCCGCTCATCCACTTCCAGAGACACTAATGACATCATTTCCTGGGCTTTTCTTTATGGTTGGGATCCCTGTCAGCCGCACACACTTCCAATGCTGACATTTTTTTTTAAAGCTACATACAGGAAAATGTCACCAGTTGTTATCCGAGTCTGAGTCACACTCGCAGCTCACGCACTCCGCTGTGAGTCACCTCCTGGAAAGACCAAAAGACACTTGAGGCAAACATTTTATATTGTCGCCTCGTTTGTCGTCGGCAGGCCTGAGACGCAGCAGAAAGCCTCGGCGAGTGTCCCTCCTCCTCCGCCGCCCCCTCCGCCTCCCCCAGAGCCGGCGGGGCCCCCGGAGCCGGAGGAGGAGATCCTGGGCTCCGACGATGAGGAGCAGGAGGACCCAACGGACTACTGCAAAGGTCAGGATGGAGCACAGTGACATACACAGTGACATGACACCAATCCTGATTGTCTGTCTGTCTGTCTGTCTATCTAGTTCTAATAGCTCTCTAGTTACACACCTTTGGCGATTTTAGCTAGCTACTAGCTAGCTTCTACATCTTGTTTCTGTCTGTCTGCCTGTCTAATAGCGCTCTAGCTAAACATCTGTCTTGTCAATTTTAGCTAGCTACTAGCTAGCTCTACATTTTGTTTTTGTCTGTCTGTCTACTCGATCTAGTTCTAATAGCTCTCTAGCTAAACACCTATCTTGTCGATTTTAGCTAGCTACTAGATAGCTTTTACATCTTGTATCTAACTATCTATCTATCTTTCTGTCTGTCTGTCTGTCTAATAGCTCTTTAGCTAAACATCTGTCTGTCTGTCTGTCTGTCTGTCTAATAGCTCTAGCTAAACATCTGTCTGTCGAATAGCTCGCTAGCTAAACATCGGTCTGTCTGTCTAATAGCTCGCTAGCTAAACATCTGTCTGTCTGTCTAATAGCTTTCTAGCTAAACATCTGTCTGTCTAATAGCTCTCTAGCTAAACATCTGTCTCTGTCTAATAGCGCTCTAGCTAAACATCTGTCTTGTCAATTTTAGCTAGCTACTAGCTAGCTCTACATTTTGTTTTTGTCTGTCTGTCTACTCGATCTAGTTCTAATAGCTCTCTAGCTAAACACCTATCTTGTCGATTTTAGCTAGCTACTAGATAGCTTTTACATCTTGTATCTAACTATCTATCTATCTTTCTGTCTGTCTGTCTGTCTGTCTGTCTAATAGCTCTTTAGCTAAACATCTGTCTGTCGAATAGCTCTCTAGCTAAACATCGGTCTGTCTGTCTAATAGCTCGCTAGCTAAACATCTGTCTGTCTGTCTAATAGCTTTCTAGCTAAGCATCTGTCTGTCTAATAGCTCTCTAGCTAAACATCAGTCTTGTCGATTTTAGCTAGCTCCTAGCTAGCTCTACATTTTGTTTCTGTCTGTCTCTCTTGCACATCTTAGTACTAGCTAGCTAGCTAGCTAGCTAGCTAGCTGCTAGCCAACTAGTAAGTATAATTCTGTCAAAATTGCACCAACATATTTTAAATTGATATTTTTCATTGTCCCCCCCCCCCATTGTTTTTATTTTCTTCTTCACATCATAATGAATTGTAGGTTAACCGATCTAGGTATCGTATAGTTCTTTTCTGAGCATCTTTGTTATAATTGTGTTCAATAAAATCTGCCTACAATAAATTTAAACCTGGCAAAGTAGACTTGTCTTCGTGCCAAACACTTCTGTTGGAATACCAACAAAATCAACAATATTTGTGTAGAACTTTTTCAGACCACCTGTTTTTTCTTTTTGTGTCTCTCAGGAGGCTACCATCCGGTCAAGATCGGAGATTTGTTCAACGGGAGGTACCATGTGATCAGGAAGTTGGGGTGGGGCCATTTCTCCACCGTGTGGCTATGCTGGGACATTCAGTGAGTTACACACACACCTGTTCACAACATCTCTCTTTTCACCACAAAATCGGACCCGCACTACACTGACACCAAAGCTCATGATGTTTCTTCGTAAGTTGGCACAATGGATGAGCGTAACATTAACCCAGTGTCAGCTTTCACACACACACCATATTTACTCACGCTGTCGGTGTTAATTACAGTAATGGAAGTCTAGTGAGCTGGCGTTGGGTTACTTGAAGCGCGCTAAGTAATCAGTCTTTATTGTCGATAAGTAACAGTCCCCACTTAGAGTCACTGTGTTTGTACAAGCCCTTCACACAAACAGTGGAAAATTCAAGATCAATTTTTCCCATAGGAAATAATTTACTGTAAATTGCTTGAACCCGTTGCCACAATAAGGGAATGGGTCTGCAGCCTTCCTGAGGGGAGTTTGCATCTTCTCCCTATGCCCGCGTGGGTCTTCTCCGGGTACTCCGGTCTCTTCCCACATTCCAACGACATGCATGGCAGGTTCATTGAACGTTCTGAATTGTCCCTAGGTGTGATTGTGAGCGTGGATGCTTGTTTGTCTCCGTGTGCCCTGCGATTGGCTGGCGACCAGTTCAAGGTGTACCCAGCCTACTGCCTGAAGCCAGCTGGGATAGGCTCCAACATCCCACCGCGACCCTTGTGAGGAGTAAGCGGTCGAGAAACTGGATGGACGGCATTGCTTATATACAGGAAATGTGTGTGACCCTGGTTGAAGACTGGCAGGCATGATGAGAACCTGAAAGCGTCATCTGAAATATGACGTCTTGGTGCTTTTGCTTTAAGAAACTCACGTGTAGCCGTTACGGTCGAGTTACGCCAAAATTTGTGAATAGTTGTGCATACTTGAGCTAACGTGTCTGTTTGCACTGATGTTCCAGCTCAATTTTTGTTTTTGTTTTTTTAATGACTTGACGATGCCAGCATTTGCACATAATCTTAGTTTTTTGTCTGTCTGACATTGTTTTTAAAAATAATTCAGACTTCACGTTCAGGCAGTTATTCAGTACTTGAGTATTCTTTTCAGTGAATATTTTTTTACTTTAGTGATTTTTTTTTGATGACTTTTTACTTTTACTTGAGTAATATTATTTTGAATTAACGCGACTTTTACTTGAGTCCAATTTTTGGCTACTCCACCCACCTCTCAATATGAGCAATAAACTAGCAACTACATACACTTGATATACATGGACTTTGCTTATTTTCTGTGCAAAATTAGTCATGAGCTTTTTCAAATCGATGTTTATCAACCCATGTAACAAAACCCATGAGACATAAAAACAATATTTATGAGTTCATGATGCATCATAATTACTGCGTTTATGCATCATTATGACTGTATTCTTCTCGAACACATTTGCCAGCTTGGTGTCAGTGTGGGAGTGTGATGAAGGTGATGAGGGACATTTTTTTTTTCCTGTACAATCCAATTGTTGATGGATCTTTCTGTGTGTGCGTTTAGAGTGAAGAACTTTGTGGCCATGAAGGTGGTGAAGAGCGCCCAACATTACACTGAGACGGCCTTGGATGAGATCAAACTGCTGCGATGTGTGAGCGTCCGATTGGTTCTCATGTCTTTCTCTTTTGGTGTTTCCCATCCACTTCCTTCAACTTTTTTTTTTTTTTTTTTTTTAATATTTATTTATTTATTTGTGTGTTTGTGTGTTCCAGGTGAGGGAGAGCGACCCTGCCGACCCCAACAAGGACATGGTGGTCCAGCTGATTGACGACTTCAAGATCTCTGGCGTCAACGGCATTCGTATCTTTTTCAGAGTCATGAATGAGAGTTGTCAACAGGTGTATAGTGAACAGGGTTATTATAGTTTTAGAATTTTTCATTTTAGTTAGTTTTTATTTCGTTTTGAGTTTTGTTTTGTTTTAATTTAGTTTTAATTAGTTTTCGTGGTGGTTCTGTTTTTTATAAGTTTTAGTTATATAATAAATGCTTCGTTTTAGTTTAGTTTTAGTTAGTTGTTTTTTTGTTTTTTTTACTGTGTATTACTTGTGTGCAATATTTAAAAAAACATGGGAGCGACATCATCTGAAGGTGCTTTTCTATTGGCTGCTGCTAGATGACGTCACTTCTGTGTGACACACTTTCAAACATCCTCATTCTGGTTAATATCAAACTAAATTGACTCAAAATCACATTTGAAAATCATCCCTCAAGGCTCATGCATTAAATTAATTACCAAAGACGAAAACAAAGGACATTTTTTCTATAATTATAGTTAATTTTAGTTTTGTAAACATAACATGTAGTTTGTTGGTTTCTTTTTTTTTTGTTAATGAAATAGTTTTTTTAATTTTACTTAGCTTCTTCATTAGTTTTATCAAAAATGACATTGTTAAGTGAATATCGAATATTTTAGATTAACCTATCAACTCAATCGATTAATCGACTAATCGGATTCATTTAAATTTTTCGATAACATGTATTACAAAAGAAAAGCATTTTTTAAATGATTACTGTTTATTAACCAGTGATTTGTGTTGATTTCATACTTTGTATTCATATAGTGCTAAAAAAAAAAAGGGGGGATTGATGTTGTACTGTGTTTCCGGTTCAGTCATTGTTTTCCAAAGTAAAATCAGATGCTTGCAAATGTCTTATTTTGATAAAACACAGAATATAATCCGAATAATGATTAAAATAGTTGTCAACTAATTTGATGGATTACTTGTCAATTAATCGATGAATCTTGACAGCTCTACAGGTGTATGTGCGTGTGTGCATGCGCGTACCCATGCAGGCGGCAATTTGTGCCTTTAACTCTTATTCCAGATGTGTGCATGGTCTTCGAGGTACTGGGTCACCACCTGCTCAAGTGGATCATCAAGTCCAACTACCAAGGCCTGCCGCTGCCGTGCGTCAAGAGCATCATCAAACAGGTGAGGACGCACACCAACTGTCGGCTTTATTTTCTAAGTCCACATAGAGCAGGCTGTGTGATTAAAGACGCACAATAAAATTCCAATAGGCCGCATGAGATCCGCACAGTGTAAACAAGCCCAGATGGATCCCGAGTTCTAAGCTCAAAATATAACATCGTGAAAATGTTATAAGATGAAGCAACTAACGAGCATAGAAGAAACCAATCAACTTTTTTTTTTTGCGCAGGTCTTGCAAGGGCTGGACTACCTGCACACCAAATGTAAAATCATCCACACGGACATCAAGCCCGAGAACATCCTGATGTGCGTGGACGACGTGTTTGTCAGGCGCATGGCCATGGAGGCCACAGAGTGGCAGAAAGCCGGAGCTCCGCCCCCTTCTGGGTCGGCAGGTAAGGGTGCCGGGGGACCGTGTTTAATGTCGTGAAGAAATATATGCCTATTATATTTTCATGATATTAGTTGAAATGAGGAAACAACTTTGAAAGCAATATTTCTATTACAGCAATACAGGAGGTTGGACCCTTTGTTTAATTGCTCCCGAGCTCCCCCTACAGTTGTGAAGTGCACATTACATGTCATATGATGCTCGTTGTAGCATGCTCTTGTTGTAGTAAAATGACTTTATGGTACCTTTTAATATTGGATATATCCTTTTTACAGTTGTACATGGAATTTATATTTCTGTCAAAGTCTAAGCCTGAATCCTAAATATAAGCATACAAATATGATAAGGACACTTTCTTAAAGAAATTAATATTTTTTGACATTCTAATAAGTAATAGTGTTTAATGCCTTCATTTGCATTTTTTAATTTTCTGTGTATGTACATTAATTAGTGATATTTATGTTCATATACAATTCTTTAATGGTATTTTATAATGTGTTATTTACATTCATATAGTCATTCATAGAGCATTATATTCTATGTGTTTTAGATTTGATGTTTCATTGCGTAATAATTTATAAAATGATCAAATTGCATCTTTTTTTTCTTTTTTTTTTTTAACATTATACAACACTTTCGAGACATAATTCAAAATAATTTCCCTTGCACACTACCTGACATTCCATTTGTGTGCAGCACAACAGATAAATGCTGCTTCACCATGTTTGCTTCAAACTCCTCTACTGAAATTCTTTCACACATCATACGGAAATCTGTTTGTATTGTACATTGAAATTCAGTAGTGTGAATGAGAATTTTATTAGTGTATGTGAGCGAACACTTTTTTTTTTTTTTTTTTTTTTTTTTTTTTTTTTTTTTAAATCGTAGTATGTATGAGAGCATTCAGTAATGAGCATGTGAGAGTTAACCGAATTGTGCGCCGGACTGTCCTTCAAAACAACTTGAAAGTGTTTTCAAAAAGAGAGAGCTGCTTTTTCTTGTGTATGTTGCAAGTCACACCTTGAACATGTCTGATGGTCGTTTCTCCTTGTGTGTCTGTCAGTTAGCACAGCCCCCCAGCTCAAACCGGTGAGTACGACTGATGTGAGTATGACATGAGAGGAAGCACACACACGCACACGCACACACAATACAATTGACATACCTGTCTACTGTAGTTAGAAACACGTTTCTAACCCGTGCTTTAATCATTTTTTTCATTTTTTTTTTTTTGCTCCCAGGCGGGCAAAATCTCCAAGAACAAGAAGAAGAAGCTGAAGAAGAAGCAGAAGCGTCAGGCCGAGCTGCTGGAGAAGAGGATGCTGGAGATCGAAGCCCTGGAGAGGGAAGCTGAGAAGAAGGAGGAGCGAGCCAACGAAGAGTGCGACGAGGAAGAGGAGGAAGAGGAGGAGGAGGAGGAGGAGGAGGAGGGGACCAACGGAGAGGACGCGCCCAAGCCGGCGCGGCCGTCCACGCCGACCTCGGCGCCGCCGCAACCGACGCCGCCGGGTCCCTGCATGGCCCTCGGGGAGAGCGACGAGGAGGAGGACGAGACGGAGGACGGGGAAGAGGAGGAGGAGGAAGGTGGCGAGAGGCCCGCAAGGTTGACCAATCATACATGTGAGTACAATAGCAGTTTTCAGACTGATACCAGATATCTGATGCTGGGACTTTTGCTACATAACATTTTTAAAGAAAGGCCTTTTGTTTAGTTATGGTAAAAAAAAGAAAAAAAATCACATAACAGTTAGCAGGGATCGTGATAGTTAGCAGGTAAATGTGTAAAATAAGTCGATGGATGAACTACTATGATGGAAAAAGTCATCATACCACCCAAATAGAGTTGCAAATAAACGTATAATGGTGGGAAGTGCATGTTATTCAATTAATTGGGAAAAAAGTAAGAATTAATATAAACCTTATAAACATATAGAATGGGGTATGTGATATGTTGCTAAATTTTTTTGGGGCAATATATAAAAAATCGTAGATATCGTGTATCGTGATATTATCGATATCGTGAGCCAAATATCGTCACAGTATCGAATCGTGGTTTACCCGTATCGTCCTAGCCCTAATATAGAAATTACCTGAGCCCTTGTGATGTCACTTTCAGTCGACAGCAAGTTGCAAAATGTGTTTTTAAAGGTACTAATTGTACGTGAAAAATACTGAAAATGTCAAATTTATTATAGGCAAAATATTCATGCTTGACTGTCAAAAATTGCTAAATAAGTAAAGTATCCCTTTAATTGCCAGGCACCCCTAATTTTTTTTCATTTGAGTTATCCAGATTATATGTCACATCACACATCTCTTCCGTAAGCTATCACTGGTTATGAGTGACGTTCGTTTCCACTTTTTCAGGTGCGGCGCACAACGAGGAACCCAGTGACGAGCAGGAGGAGGAGGAGGAGGAGGAGGAGGCCCCCCGCATCATCGACGACGACTGCGACAAAGACGCAGAAGAA
Source organism: Festucalex cinctus (assembly GCF_051991245.1). Classification (NCBI taxonomy): domain Eukaryota; kingdom Metazoa; phylum Chordata; class Actinopteri; order Syngnathiformes; family Syngnathidae; genus Festucalex; species Festucalex cinctus. The sequence continues at coordinate 29,076,706 of NC_135413.1, forward strand.
GACGAGACCACGCCCGTGGCCGAAAAAGACGCCCCCTTCCCTCCCGGGAATGGAGATTTGACACAGACGGAGGAGGAGGAGGAGGAGGAGGAGGGACTGAAAGACCTGGAGGTGGAGAAGGAGGTCGACAGAGTCAACGACAAGGAGAAGGAAAATGAGCTCGAGGAGAAGGAGACGGAGAAGACAGAAGAAGAAAAGGAAGAGGAGGACGAAGACGAGGAAGCAGATGAGGACGACGACGACACCACCGCCGACCTCCTCACCGACACCAGCTCCCCCGTCAAGACGCACGCCAATAACAACGACGAGGCCAAAACCAACGGCCACGTCCTGACGACGTCGGAGGGGTCGGACGCCCGCCTGCCCCCCACGCCCGAGCCTCTACTCTGCCCCCTGGTGGAGTCGGAGCTCAGCTACACCGACAGGGACCTCTCGCTCAGCTCCGGCTACGAGATGTTCAACGGCGAGACGGGCGAGCCGGGACTCACCAACGGATCGGGCGAGCCCCCAAGGGCCGCCGTGGCGCTCTTCCCGGAGTTGCCCCTGGACCCGGAGCCGGGGAGCCCCGTGTGCGGGGGGACGGGCGACACCGGGGCGGGGAAGTCGCCCGACAGCCCCGCGGCGGACCGCAGCCGCACCGTGTCGTCATCCAGCACGGGGGAAACGCCGAAAGGTACGACATCATCTCTCTTTAGGAATGCACTGCTAACAAGGTTATTATAGCTTAGGGGCTACTTGACTCATTGAGCCATTTTCAGGAGTAAAAAGTTCATATTTAATTATTCATAATTATTCATAATTATTGTGGTAACTTCATTATTTTTTTTATGTACAATTCGTACCTTTTGCTGTCGACTGATGATGACATCACCTGTGTAGAGGAAGTAGGTAACGACCAATCATGGCTCAGTTTACTGATCAAACCCAGAAAACAGGTGAGCCATGATTGGCCATTACCTACTTCCTTGGCACTGATGATGTCATCATCAGCCGACATCAAGTAGAAAACTTTTTCAAGGTAATAATTGTACATGAAACGCAAAGAAGTTATCATAAACATTCTGGACCAAATATTAACTTTTCACTGCTGAAAATTGTTCAATGAGTCAAGTATCCCTTTAATTAAAATAAACAAAATAACTAAAACTGAAATCATTTTTGTTTATGAAATAAATAAATAAAATAAACTAGAGCGCTTTAAAAAAAAAAAGAAACTGCATTTTACATTTATAAGACTCACTAAAACTAACTAGAATTGTAGCAAAAATGTTCTCGTTTTTTGTCAATTTCATTTGTAAGCGTTCAGCGTTGATTGACTTTTTTTATTTTTTATTATTTAAGTATTGCCGTTCGGCAATACAGAAGAAGGAAGGTCAAACGGTATTTTGGTAACTATTTTTTATTTTATTTTTTTTTTATTTTTTTTTTTAATATTTCCACAATATTTATTGTGGCGACTTTTTTTTTTTTTTATTAAATCTTATGCTCAACAAAAAACTACTCATGAAAAAAAAATGAAGACTAACATTAAAAATAATAAAAACTAAAAAGCCTGCTCTAAAACCGATACTAAAAATATTAAATTAATTTAACAATAATAATAAAAAGCCAAGTTGACATAAAAACTAACTAGAATGAAAAATCCAGAGCTAAAATAAACTTGATTGACCAAGCTCGTAATTCAGTTTACTCGTACAGCGGTTCCTTTGACTTACAAGTGCCCCAACTTAAGAGTTTTTCTCGAATTATGAGCTGTTGCTATTGTGAGATACAATTGTTCAGATTTTTTTATTTTTTTTGCTTTTATTTTATTAACCTGCAACAAGTGAGCTTCTGGCATTCCAGCAGGAACACCCCATATGACAATGTCAAAACAAATTACCGTAATGTAGATATTTATTTAAAGAAAATAATTGAAAAATAGCACTATATATTATAAATAAAAGTTGTTTATTTTTAATAATAAAATAGCAAAATTAACTTTTTAAAAGCAGGGATTTTGAGATAAAAACAAAACTAAACAATTTTGGAATAAGGCTGTAACATGAAAAAATGTTGAGAAGCACTTGTGAATATTTTCCAGATGCTCTGTAGAGTCACAATAAAAAATATCAGTATGACATGACTACTTTTGCACTTTTATCCACCGGCAGCCCGAGCCCGAGCCGCAGACCTTCTGATCAACCCACTTGACCCCCGCAACGCCGAATCGATCCGAGTGAAAATAGCTGACCTTGGAAATGCCTGCTGGGTGGTAAGACCCGAAATCTACTTGAATGTCGTGATCGTCTCAATAGTGCTGGTTTCACTTTTTGAATGCATTCGTTCAAAATGGCACAGTCAACTGAAAAATGGCATATGTATTTTTGTTTATTTTTCTCTGGTGAAGAGTTTCTGATTTATTGAGCTTCTTCTGTATGCATTGCAAAATGTGTGGCTCATTAGTAACATAGTGAGTAACTAGTCAGACATTTTTGAAAATTAATGACTGACTCTGCAGTTCATCTAAAAAAAAAAAAAAAAAAAAGCTTACGGTTTGGAATAATTGCTTGTAAAACCATGTGAATAATTGATTTAAAAAACAAAAAAAACAAAAACATGATTGTCTATTGAAATCCCATCCACTCCCAGCACAAGCACTTTACGGAGGACATCCAGACGAGACAGTACCGCTCCATCGAAGTGCTGATAGGAGCCGGTTACAGCACTCCTGCCGACATCTGGAGCACCGCCTGCATGGTAAAAAAAAACGAACGCAAAGCAACGGGCGGCACGTGACTCCGTATACGATGCAAAAAAATGTTGTTTGCCTCTCTCGTGTCTGGCAGGCCTTTGAACTGGCCACGGGAGATTACCTGTTTGAGCCGCATTCGGGCGAAGACTACTCGAGGGATGAGGGTGAGGATTAGCGCAGTGTTGCGTGATTCGCTTAAGATACATCAAATGCAAGAGGAAAAAAAAAAAAAAAGTGCCAGCATTTCACAAAATGTTTTAAAAGGGGCTTGTGTTCTCGAAAGCAGGGGTTCTCAAACTTGGGGGTGCCTGAGTCGTATCTTGGCGGATCCGAAAAATAATTCGCATTCAGTTTTTATGTCATATGTAAAAAAAAAAAAAAAAATACAATTGTACTTAATTATGGAAACTGCCGTCCATTAAAGCAAACATACTAAACCATTTACTTCTCCCCCTACTTACCTTTGGGCCAATTAAAAACTATAATATGATTGTGACACATCACACAATTTGATATCACTGGATGAATATTTTTATTAAAATTAATCAAAGGCATATTATTACAGGATTAAAGTAATTATTTTATAAGAATCAAAGGTGCATTTTATATAGACCATATAGACTTTTTTTTGTTTTTGTTTTTGTCTTTTCCAGACTAAAAGGTGCTATATTATTTTAAAAATTCACCTAATAACATTTGATTCAATATAAGTGAGATTACAAATTTGTAAAAAATAAAATAAAAATAGCACCTGTGAAAATGTGCAAGTTAATCTTAAAAGTTTGACAACCTCTGCTCTCATATTGCTTTCTCGAAAATCCAACACAGTCCTTCCTCTCTTTGACTTCCAAGTACAATTAATCGATCCGAAAACTATTAGTTCCTGCAAATAATAAATATTTGTTTATCTATCTCTTAAATACTCTTCCACTAGATGACATACATATCGAACCTGTTGCCAATCATACAACAGACTCCTCGTTGTGTTCAGTTAAACAAACCCAGATTTCACACGAAGTACATTTTTTTGAGTAAACTAAGACAAGATCTTTGCTATTTCAGTAAATGTACTTTTTCTGATTTTTTTTGTTTTTTGTTTTCTGGTGTGCCGCAAGATTTTTCCAATGTACTCACTGCCAGCCCAGTAAAAAGGAATCATTGACGTCTGTAGCCGTCAATGGCAGTCAATGACTTGATGCTCATGGAGTTAATTTCTTCTTCTCACTTTGGAGGTTTCAAAATCATCCAAATCATTCCAAATCATCATAGATATGCAAATGGAGTAAAGTACCCCCTCCCCCCCCCCCACACCTCCCCAAAAACCCCCACTGTCCACTTGCCATCTTTAATCTACTGTAAATCCTGTCCTTCAATTCTGATACCTTTACTCATTTTCACACTCGTCTAAAAAGTAATGAAGGTCAGTCACATGGTGACCTTTGATGATAGATGATCGATCATGTAGATTTTGCAGATCAGAGGTCCTCATTTGAAGAATTCTGGACCCAGGTGGTTTTTGTTGCGGGCTCATATTTTGTGGGATTTACTTATTTTAACCATCTCAAACCTCGGGATTTACGGTATTTTTATTATAACCTCCAAAATGTTATTTTTACATGTGCAACTTCACAAAGATTTATGGTAGTCTTGTCTTACCTATAAAACGTTTGGAGTCTCATTTCAATCTGCACATCTTTTGTGGGATTTATGATTTTATTTTTACCTGAACACATTTTGTGGGGTTTATGCGAGTGTCATTTTAATCGACCGGCATATTTAGTTTTTTACGGTAATTTTTTTTTTTTTTTTTTTTTTTTTTGAGCAATTTTGAAGATTTTACAGTAATTTTGTTTTTGCATTTTCTGCGTTTTAGTTTTTATTTTTGCAGTAGTGTCATTTTTACCTTTGAACTGTTTGTGTTTTATGGTAGTTTGACACATTTTGAGGGTTTTATAGTTTTTAATATGAATAACTTTTCAGGGATTTATGGTTGTTTTATTTTAACCTGTCGGACTTTTGATGGCATTTACAGTAGTCTCATTCTGATCTAGTTTTTAGTCTAACTTTTAAGGTTTTGTTCCTGTATTGATTTTTTTTGTTTCTCCAGTGCAATTTAGGGTTTTTGTTTTACGTTATTCCTTTGTGGATTTTACAGTAGTTTTATTTTAACACGCACACATTTTTATGGCAATTATGATCTGAAAATTTGAATGGGATTTCCCCTTACATTTTCATCTGCTCATTTTTTGGAGAATTTACGGTAATTATATTTTAACCCGCGCATCTTTTATGGGATTTACAATAGTATTATTTGCATGTGCAATTTTAGAGGTTTTACGGTAGTCTGAAACATGCACTTTCAGATTGGAAGTTTTCTGTGTCAGCATAAGTGATTGTGAAGGGCAGATTAGATTGACACGGCAACACAGAGGCGCTGAGATCTGATTGGTCGGCTCGCCACTGCCTTATGAATGAAACTGAATTGGCGTTAGTTACTAACAACTGTTTTCTCTCCTTTACTATGTGCGACTCTCTCCCCTTCCCCCCCCCCACCATTTTCCACCAATCATCCCCTTGTATTTCCTCTTCACACTCGACCCCGCCCCCATTCGACCCCACCCCACCCATAGACCACATAGCCCACATCATAGAGCTACTGGGCTGTATCCCAAGACATTTTGCGCTCTCCGGAAAATATTCCCGCGAGTTCTTCAACAGAAGAGGTAGCGCTGGCCAATCGAGCCGGCGGGATTGACGCACGCGGACGCCAAACGGCGGACGCGAATGCACACGTGGAGTCCAAAATGACCCGTGTTGGCGCGGTCCCGCCCGGGCGGAAGTGTGCGCCAGTCCCCTGTTTGTGTGTGTGTTTGCATGCCGTAATGTTGCCTGTTCCCTCTATGTGGTGGTGGTGGTGGCGCATGCAGACCACATCGCTCTGATCTCGGAGCTCCTCGGGAAGGTCCCGCGCAAACTGTACGCTGCCGGCAAGTTCAGCAAAGACTTTTTCGCCAAGAAAGGTAAACGCACGCCTTGCGCTCGCTCACTGGGCCCCGGGCGCAAAAAAAGGAGACGTGATGGGATCTTAAAGATCGAAAAAATGATCACGAGAAAATCTTGGTTGCGGCAGCATTCAGCCAATCAGTCGAAACCTCCTGCATGATTGTGTCAGTGTGATTAACCAATAGGAAGAGGGGGGAAAAATTAAACATGCTCTCTTACTGCTTGGTCTGCATATTAATCAAATAATTAATAATAGATTGTATTGTGTCTAATAAAGTCCATTTTAGGCTAACAATTTAATATGCATTGTATTAGCATGTGTTGTTTCCAAGGCAAATTAGCAGGCTTTTGGTGGAAGTAAGAGAACATGAGATTATGATTATTATTATATATTTTTTGTATTACTATAAAGAAGTTTTTCAGGAAGGTGTACTAGGGTCACACTGAAAAGAAAAATGTTTTCATGATATGAATAAAATCCAAATCTTATAAAAAAATAAAAAAATAATAAAAAAAATCAGTGATGTTAGAGAGAAAATTAGCTTTCATCTTCCGAGAATAAAGTTGGATTTTTTTTTTTTTCTGTAAGCCTCAATTATAGTGTTTTGAAAATTTCAGATTTCTTAGAGATAAAAAGTTGTACTGTTCAGAACTGCTGTAATTATATACATAAATGCAGGATTAAAGTAATTTTTCTTCTTGGAATATAGCTCATCATTTCTTAAAAAAAAAATATATATATATATATATATATAGTCTTTTTTTTTAAAGTTATTTATTATTTGTTTTTCTGGAACAAAATTCTCAAAATTTTTTCTACAAAAAAATCGGCAAAATTCTCATCACTTTTTTTTATACAAAAAAAAGAAATCCCCAAATTCTCACATTTTTTTTTTTTTTTCTGTAAACAATGGACTTAAAATATGAAAACAACATTCGAGGTCAAAAGGCTTTTTGTCATAAGATTAGCTAAGTTTTGTTTTACTAAAAAATCTCAACTAGTTTTTCGTGCAAAATCTAAAAAAAAATCTAAAAATTCTAAAAAAATAAAAAAAAAATGTAAAAAGATAGACATGTATTTATATTTTTTTATTATATGATTTTCTTTCTAAAAAAAAAATACAGAACCTTAGAAACACATTTTTTCCCTTGAACATGTGAGCTTTTTTTCTTATTTTCTTTTGAGCATGACCCTAATACCCCTTGGTAGTTTTTTTTTTTCCATCAATTTGACCGTCTTAACGGCAGCGCCCTCCCCACAGGCGAGCTGCGGCACATCACCAAACTGAAGCCGTGGTCTCTGTTCGACGTGCTGGTGGAGAAGTACGGTTGGGCTCATGAGGACGCCGGCCACTTCACCCAATTCTTGCTGCCCATGCTGGAGATGGTGCCCGAGAAGCGGGCGTCGGCGGGCGAATGCCTCAACCACGCCTGGCTCAACTCGTAGCCACGCACACCCGCAACCCCCCCTACAACCCACCCAAACCCCCGTCCGAACCCCCCCTGGTGGTACCACAGCGACTGGTTTGCAACCCTGAACGGAATGTAAAGACGAGCGTGTGGATTAACCCAAAAAAAAAAAAAAAAAAAAAAATTACGGCTGTCTTCCGAAGAGAGAGCTCGGACGCAATCGGCGATAATCGAAAATGGGAAGTGAATCGGAAACGGACCCTATTTTGGACACTGCCCAGAGCTCTTCCTGCCATGACCTTTGAACCCTTCAGTCATAACGGGGACCCTTCACTGGACGCTCTCGGCGGGGACCCCGCGCAGTTTCCTCCAAGAGCTGCATGGTCGCCGGCCCACCAGGGGGTGCCACTGCAGGAAATGTGAGGAATTACTACTTCAAAAAAAAACAAAAAACATGCATGGTGAATGGATGCAACTAAAGGCGGTACGATTTTCGCTGATTACTCCCAAGTCGGATGAAAAGGCGGGAGGGGTGTGTGGTCTCACCGGGAAAAGTCAACTGTTGCTGTGCCCCCCCCCCAACCCCCCCATACCCGGTTTTACCCCCAATGACAAAATGGACATTTGTGGCGGAGGTTGCACTTGTTGTCCTTCAGGAATTTGAACATTTTGTACATAAAGAAAAAATGAGACACGGGAACACACACACATGCACGCACGCACGCACATTCCAAACACAAGAGGCTGTGACCCCCCCTTTTACACGCACACACACATCTATCTCCTCCCTTAATCATTTATCACAACAGGTCCGGTTGCCTATTTTTTGCAATAAAAAAAAAAGTATAAGTAAATGGTGAGATATTTTTCAGAAAACAAAAAAGAATATTTAATTCATTAAAAAAAAAAAACAAGGACAAAAAAAAAAGAAAAAGAAATCTGCTTCTCTCTGGTTGTTGTAACCGTGACAAATCTTATTCTGAGGTGATTGTGTTTGTCTATTAGAGATTTTTTGCTGTTAATTAATATAATTATTATTTTTTACACCCCTCATTAGCTGATCAGCGCTGCTCTTTCTGGTGGTTTCACACTCGCGCACACCCAAACATAATGAGTTTTTTGCAATAAGAATATGTACAATTTGATTTGAATTGCACCAAATCCTCCTGATTTCATTCACTTTTTCTCTTTCTCAGCCATGCTGACTGTTCTTCCTGATGACAAAAAGTGCGTCTGTTGTCCGTGTTTTTCATTGACAGATTTAATAAAATGCTAAATGAATGGATTACATATATTGTCGTCTATTCAAACGATTGTCTTCATTATGGGTGGATACGTCTCATCATATTGCACACGAAAAAACTGCAAAATGTTATGTTCGAGGACATGTTACACGGTTACAGTACATCGTGATGTAAACAGCTCATAACCCAAAACCATGAAAAATGATAAAAAAAATAAAATAAAAAAAAGTATTACTGCTTTTCCTCAAATAGTGACCTTATCTTCTAGGCGCGGTGGTTTCTTAATGTATATATCATTTTTGTTTTGGTCATGTATTTATCACATCCTACTGTACAAACTCATCAGAAAAGTATTTTTGTTTTTTGGGAAAACTCTAAACTCCCCATTTCAGTTGTGCAATTTTGGAGCTTGAAAAGTTTCCATGGGAATTAAAGGGACCCCTCTGGGAAAACCGTTAGCTCACCTTGCCCGCATGCGAGGGCATTACAGCATCTTTAGCGCTCTCATTTTTATTTCCATTCCATTTGAGTGGCAGCAAATCTGTATGAATTTTTTTTTCTGGTGGAATTTTCTAAACTGCTTCATTCCCATGGAAAAGTATCAACAAAACCACACAAAGAGAGTGGACATAGCATCTGCTGAGCTAAAGTTGAACAAAAAATGAAAAAGATTAGGAGGTGCCACTTGTATCTGTTTACAGATTAATAACAAGAGGCCATCAAACAATACAAAATATTTTTCTTATGTATTTGTTATAAAACATGATATTGTAATATACAATTGAGCCCTGTTTAAAAAAAAAATGCATTTGTATACATAAAGGCTTTACTCAAATCATGGCCTGTACCCTCTGCAGTTAAGTAACAAAATACTCCTGGCCACAACATGAAGCATTTTCTGTTCTTGTACTAAAACATATATTTGGTTTGTCTAAGAATCCTCCATAATTGAGAGGCCGTACCAAGCGAAAATAACAATCAAATCCAACTTAATTGAGGTATGTAAGCATTCGTGAATGAATGAAAATGTTTGTTTTATACGAGTGAGGCACAGTTTTTGAGCAGCAGCGGTTTGGCCAGCTCCAAGATGTCCAAGTTGGGGTCCAAGGAGCGTCCGAGGCCCTCCAGCACCATGATGGCAAACACGATGGACGCAAAGTTACTCTCCAGCTTCACCTGTTGAGTGAGTATGCAAAAACAAAATGGTTTCATTGTCAAAATTGTCACATCGATTGTCAACTTCTTGTTTATGCAAACTCTGGTTTGATCATTAAACTGTGGGAGTAAAAACAAAAAACTATATATATACTAATTATGGCCAGTAGATGGCAGTATTTGGTCTCTTTTGGATGAGATCGCCATGTATCAAAAATAAAAATACAACAATCCAATATCACAATTATCACAATATTGTGGTTAGGATGGCAATACAAAAAAAGGTCACAATATTGTGTATAATTAAAAAAAAAAAAAAAAAAAAAAAAAAATGCATGCACACATTGAGTTTCTCCACATATTGACTCGCTTCACAAGCATATTATTTTCCCCTTCCCCTTTCATCTGAGTGCGGATTTTAAACATAGAAGGGCCAAAACATGCCTTGTGAAAATTAAACTGCACTAACAAAACCTCGCCACCAGAGGGTGCTACAACTGCGCAAATGGAAATTAATCTTTTTTTTTTTTAAACTCATTTGCTCCCAAAAACGTATGAATACGTTTTATTTTAAATGTTTTACGCGTCCCAAAGACGGATTTATACGTTTTTTATGCTACAGCATACAGAAGGCTTTGATGCAGCCTCTTAACTGCAATGAATGGTTGACAAAAATGGTAGTTATTACACAAAGGGCCAGCAGGAGGCAGCAGAGCTAAGGAGATGAACCAGGGCCATGTAGGGGAAAAAAAAAAAATCAATTACAATTCTAAATAGATTTGTGAATAATGATGAAACTTAGCTACATTGCAAAGCTAATTGGTGCAAAACGGCAACAGAGATATATATAATATATATTTTTTCTGATGAAAGAAGAGGCATTCTTTTGGTACGCTCCATATTTTTATAGCAATATAACACGATATTCTGTGGACCTTGCAAAATCAGTCAAAACAGACGGGAAGTCAACGGGATTGCTTCAGTGAAAATGGCTGGGAGTGAATGAGTTAATGTGCTGCTTTTAATATCATGACGACGACGATATATTGTGGCAGTTTTAACATCGCGATATCACGATATTGCCATTATCGTCACACCCCTAACTTGTGATTGATCATATTGTTTACCTTGTGTTTGATGAGTAGGCCGAAGACTCTGGACAGCAAGTCAGCCACTTGGATCTGTAACAGCAGGTAAAATGGCGTCACGAATAGTTTTTAAAAAAGGAAAAGACAAAAATAAGGAAGATACCTTCCCCAAGGAGAGGGTGCTGCTGAGAGCCACGTCCACCAGTTCGGCCATCTCCTTCTTGAAACGTGGCACGTCTTGGCACTCGTTGGCTCGAGCGTGATGGAGGATAAGCTCTGCTACTCGCTCACCCTTGAAGACACAAAAAAAAACAGATAAGAAACAACAAACACGAGGACATGGAAAGCAGCGACAACAAAAGCGGCACCTGTCGCCGCACCACGGCGGTGAAGACGGCCTTGAAGTTGTCCAGGTCGCGGGCGCTCAGCTGGGCCACGATGCCGGCGTCCAGCAGCACCAGCTGGAAAGGACACGGCTCGGGTCGGACGCTCACCACCACCGTGTCCCACAGGTCGGTCAGGGTGGTCTTACCGCGCTCTCCTCCGGCGGCATCCGAGGAGCCGACGACGGGCGGGCCGCAGCGCTGCACCAGGATGTTGCCCGGATGGAGGTCGGCGTGGACGAAGTTATCCACAAAAACCTGCAAGAGAAAAATAAAATTACATTTGACATACAGTCGTGTTCAAAATGGCGGCAAGTGTGTTTGAAAACGTTGACTAAAGCTCAAGTGAATTTTTAGCGATCTCTCTATTTTTTGCTTTGATTTATGAGCAAAAATTTGAAATACAAGCACTTAGATGATGACACAATTTTGCCAGATAGTAAACAATTCTTCAAAAATGAGACTTTTTATTTTTTGTAAAGCAGTTTGAGTTGTTTCTTTACATATAAATAATGTTGACTTGACTTTCAAGCTGTTTATGAACACTCCGAGTTGAAGTTTACGGTCAAGGTAAACCTTAGACAAAGAGGATTACTCGTTTTGTAGTTAGCTTAACTGGCTTAAAGAAAGTCTGCTAGCTTAATGCTAACACATTATTGACGGCACTTAGACATGGTAATCAAACGAGCATATAGTAGTTTAATTTGCTAGCTTAATGCTAACATATTATGAAAACACCAAAGAAAGGGTAACCAAACCAGCATATAGTAAAATTTGCTACCTTAGATGCTAATAACATACGTTGGAAAATGCCATAGTAACCAAAGTTGCATATAGCAGTTATGTTTTCTAATGCTAACATATTGTGGAAAACACCATCGAGAGGGTAACCAAAATATTGAATTGCTAGCTTAATGCTAACATAGACAACACTACAGGGTAACCAAATTGGAAACTAATGTAGTGATTTTTTATTTTTATTTTTTTTACATCAACATATTATGGAAAACACCATAGACAGGGTAACCAAAAATGGTTAATTTTTCTAGCTTAATGCCAACATATTATGGAAAACACCACTGACAGGATAACCAAAGGAGTAGTTAAGTTTGCTAGCTTAATGCTAATTATGGAAAACACAATCAACAGAGAAACGAAAAGTAGGCTAGTTACATTTGATAACTTAATGCTAATAACATATTGTGAAAAATGCCATAGGCAGAGTAACCAAACTAGCATATAGTAGTTATATTAGCTAACTTAATGCTAACACATAATAGAAGATGCCAGACAGGGTAACCAAACTAGCATATATATTAGTTACATTAGCTAACTTAATGCTAACATCATGGAAAACACCATAGACAGAGTAACCAAAATACTTAATTGGTAGCTTAATGCTAACGTATTATGGAAAATGCCATAGACAGGATAAACAAACTAGCATATAGTAGTTAGTAGTTACATTAGCTTACTTAATGCTAACAAATTATAGAAAATGTCATAGACAGGGTAACCAAACTAGCATATAGTGGTTACATTAGCTAACATCATGGAAAACACCACATACAGGGTAACCAAAACACTTAATTGCTAACTTAATGCTAACATACTAGAAAAAAACCACAGGGCAACCAAATTGGCAAACCAATGGCTTATTTTTATTTTTTTATTTTCTTTAAAGGTATGGAAATTAAAACATGTTTTCATAATCCAATTCGACAGATTGCCAGTGAAGTGTTACCTTGACGTTAGCTCACCATTTTTAGCAGGGTGTCGACTCCCATCCTGGCAATCCTGCGCTTCACCTCCTGCGGAGTCTCGGCTCTCAGATACTCGGAGATGGGCTCGCTCTCCTGGATGACGGAGAACGACAACTCAGTGATTGTTTCGCATTGGATTGATTGTCTTTACAGTACACACGTTTGTGTGCTCACTTCAAATGTTTCCACTAGGATCGTCCGAGTGACAAAAGGCCGCAACGGAGCGGGGAACTTCACGGAGTCCACCTTGCGGAAATTCTCGCGGAAGTGTTCAAAGTTCTTGGCCTCGAAACGGAGGTCGATCTGCAACAAATAAATACGCCTTCCAATTATCTGCATAAAAACGAGGGCTCGCTGCACAGTTATTTCCACACCTGTTTGGTCATGAGTTTCTCAAACTCGTCGACAATCTCGGGCAGGCTGAGCCACTTGAGTCCGGGCAGGCAGTGCAGAACGCAGCTAGCGACCTTCATCAGGAGCAGGTCCATCTCCACCTGCCGTCTCAGGCCTGGATGGATCACCTTCAAGTACAACAGCAAAGCGTCATTTGACATGTAACTTCTTTTGCTATTTCTAGAGCTAACTAACTCACCTTGATAGCCACAGGTATCAAGTTATCCTTCTGTGAGGTGTTCTGCTCGTGCAGCGCCTCGTCATCGTCCTTGCTTCCTCCCTTCCAGAGATTCCACACAGCTCCGCTCAACCCAGGAATCTCCCACGCTTCCAGAAGATCCTCCCGCTCCAGCTCGTCCACCAGCGTCTGGAAGTCCGGGTCCTCCACCTGATCCTTGTTGGCCCAGCCGCGGTAGACCTGCGCCACGCAGCCCGAGCCCACCGGTTCCTTGCTCTCAAACACGAGCACCTTCTTCCAGCCCTCCCCGAAAGCCCTCTTGAGGCACTGCTTGGTGTGGGCCCAGGAGTGAGGACGGACCTTCACGTGGAGCCTGGAGAAGCGGTCGCAGAACTCCTGAGGGAAGACGTCCCGCCTGGTGCTGGCCCACTGGCCCAGCTTGATGAACGCCGGGCCGGAGCTTTCCGTCACCCACAGCAGGGCGTCCAACCAGCACGACGCCCAGCGAGCGGAGACCAGAACAAGCGGGGAGAGAAGCAAGATCGGGGAGAATTTCAAGAACAGAACAATGGCGCGCAGGCCCAGGCGGAGGAGAAAGACCAGTTTGTGCACCTGAACCTTGGCAAGAGATTTCCTGGTGCTGATGGGGGCTTGCAGAGAAGCTTGTTGGCATTTGGCTGAGGTTGCACCGGCTGTGCCCCAACACACCAATGCAACCTTGGAGATGTTGGTCAGAACGTGCCTCCTCTGGACCAGACATGACCTGGACGTCTGGATGAGTCTGGTTCGGCCAAAAAGGTTTGCTCTTTGCAGGGTAGACTTCAGATTGAGAAGAACCGCTCTTGCTCCAAGTATCGCCACTGCCATTGTACGTAATGTGCAACTATCGGACGGCGAAAATGTCTTTTAATGAGTAACTAACATAATAAATTACTAAACTAGAAGAAAAATATCAACCGTTCCATATAAGCGCGAGGCTACCTACATTAGCTACCGGTAACATACAATGTAACATTTACCAACAAGAAAAACAAAATCATAACATTTTGTGGTGTTGTAATTAGCTATCATCGTGTGTCCAAAATTAAGAGATTACTCATTGTTAATCTTGTTGATATCGCCATGGCCACAGAAATCAGACTCCACCAATGAATCCATAAATGTGACAGCGGCTATACTTCCGGGCATGACGTAACGTTATCACGATCACGTGGTTTGTGCTTAAAGGAATGCCGACATAAAAAAAAAACACACATACAAAAAACTGTTATTCGTTGGATTCGTTTCTACGCTTGTTACTGTTACTCATAGGTCGAAGATAAATATTTATATTATGTGAACTTGCTTAAAGTAAAAAATTAAAACGTTACACAATTTTTTTTTTAGCTCGCTAGTTTAATTTGGTCAACACGACGACAAGCAGTGACCACGCAGGAACCATGGATGGATAGAGTGTTGTCGAACGTTTTCCCTCAAAGGTAAGTTAAATAAGCACACAGGTTTAATTCAAATCAAACTTTGCTCACAGTAAGCTATTTGAAATTGCAATGACGCCGACTGTCCGACAGATAGCGACGTAAACCGTAACTTCCCACCTTGTACTGTAACACGAGCCCCTAACCCGGCCTACACAAATAAAATCAATTAAAATACCATTTTCACGTCTATGTATTTGATTTACTGTCTTTGGTTTGTTTCACACAAGTTCACAACGGATCATAATGTTTGTATAATTATCTGGAGTGGCGAGCTATCCATCAAGTGTGAAAATTAAACACCCAAGTAAATTTAATCTGCCAATTTCTGAAAATTGGTATGTGAACGAAGCGTTCTGCAGTGACAGCATTATCACCACCTCTACCAATGAGTTTCTCCTATGACTTGAAATAAAAAAATAAATAAAAATAAAACACTTTGGCGCGGTGGGGGACTTACTAACAGATCAAAGCTAAAAGGTAAGCAGAGCTGCTGTTAGCGCAGATTGCCATTAGCAAACATTGTTGAGAGCATACATTTCTTCTTAATAATCTTGATAAATATTCATCCTCTAAGTTGTCTACGTGGGGTAAGAGCAACATCCATCCATCCATTTTCTTAACCGCTTATTCTTCACTAGGGGGTGCTGGAGCCTATCCCAGCTGGCTACGGGCAGTAGGTGGGGTGCATCTTGAACTGATTGCCAGCCAATCCAGGGGTAAGAACAACACTGTTAAATTAATTGTCAAGTGTGTTTTGGTGATACGCGGTTATAAAATGCTGCATGATCCACCAGTGATGATACAATGGACTCACATGGGCACTCACTTTAGGTGAGATGACAGCGTCATGCTCTTATAAACGGAACTTCATTGAATCATGAAGTTGTTGGCAGAAGGAGGTTTTGTAAAAATATGCCTGATTCTTGATCTTTGATGTTGGAATAAAGCAGGCTACTGACATTTGGGAACAATGAATCTTCTTGTGATTAAATCCTAAATTCACTATGGCAAATAAAAAGTAGGGGTAATCACTAATCATACAACTCTGTGGTGGTCCAAATGTGTTTTAAAAGGACAATTATAGTCCAAATGAGTGTAGGTGTATATTGGTCATAAAACAGCAGAGCCTTTGTAGTTTCCATATGTTGTGGATATGAGTGGAAGTAGCGCAACTTCCTGAGAGGATACTCCTTTTTCCTGACTATAATTCCCTGTGAAATCACTTTGTTGTATCAAAGCAGTATTGGGTAAGGCGGTGAACTACTCCTATGGTCATTAAGGGCAGGAAATGAAGAGGCAAGGCCCAAATGTTGATTGTATTGTCTGCTTCTCTGCTTTGACAGGAGCTCTTGCATGTAACCTACAAGGAGGGATAGGAACCTGGTCCCACCATCTTCCCAGTCACGGATCATTCCCCTGGACAGTGCACTCCTGGAATCCCAGCTGTAGGCCTGGTCGAGGACCCCGCAACACAATAAGGTGGGCTAAACGCCAAACAGATGTTACTCCCACCACACCCCCTCCTTACGCTTCTTCCCCCCTGGTTCCCACCACAGCTACTGATGGACACGCCAGGCCTTATTTTTTATTTTATTTATTTATTTATTTAGTGCTTGTGCGTATGGATTGTTGTTCGTCTCTGTGTGCCCTGCGATTGGCTGGCAACCAGTCCAGGGTGTCCCCCGCCTACTGCCCAGAGCCAGCTGATATAGGCGCCAGCACCCCCCGCGACCCTTGTGAGGAATAAGCGGTCAGGAAAATGGATGGATGGATTTATTTATTTATTTATTTTTTAGAGCTCACTTGCATTTCAAAGGCAGCATCAGTGGTTTGGGTTCAGCAGGAAAGGAGACTTTATGAAGTGGCTCATTAAGATCCATTAACATGTAACACGACATGAAGGCTGAATGAAATGTGACCCAGATGCATGTGTCAATACAGTACAGCATCCAATCCAATCCATTTATTCCCTTGGTCATTCAAACATTTGGTAGTTGGTACGATCAGTTACAGCTGTCAAAAAAAAAATGGTAGTGTACCAAAATCAAAGCTTGGCACTTGTTATCCTTTACAGCTACTTTTATTCTAAAATTCTTTCGACGCACCATCCTTAAAAATGAACGGTCCTTACAAATGTGCTGCCATTCAAAACGGAAATAAGCATGCTTTCCAAAAGTATGAGATTAATTGTCACATTGTCACCAATAAATAATCTACCAAATACACATTTCTTTACTAAGACAGCTAGATCAGTAAGGAATTTCTGCTGCACCTTCTGTAGTTCATCATGGAGCGCTCTGCTTTCTGTCCCGCCACTCAGCCTTCACTAGCACTTGTTGTTGCTGTTGTTGACCAGTGCAAATAAGACAAACAAATCATCACCCCCCTCATTAGGAAAAGGAAGGGCAACTTCTTGAATTGGCTCCCATAGGAGGAGGTTATTTATGCGTGTTAGTCGTGCCTCTTCCTGATCTTCATTCCCACTTTTTTTTTTTTTTGTGGAACAGGACACTTTGGTTTCCATGACAACCCGTGCTCCAATCCCCTGTCCAGCTGCAGATTAGTTCAGCGGTGGGGGGTTTTGGTTTTGGTGGGAGGAGTTGAGGAGTAGGGGGGCGATGATGGAAAATAGAGAGAGAGAGAGAGAGAGAGAGAAGGGGAGAAGGGGGTGGCCTGAGGAACTCAGCACTGGGAAAACTTTGAGAAACAGAGAGAGCGAACGAGATAGGGAGAGAGAGAGAGAGGGAGCTCCACATCACCAATGAGAGAAATAGACAAAGTGGAAGGAAAATGAAAACGGCTGTCAACATCTGAGGCTGCACGCTGGTCAGAAGGAGGGATCTTGCTGACTTTTTTTTTTTTGTTCCCTTTTTCATCAAACCCTGGCGGGACAGGCTTTGGAATGCCTGCTGAGAGACGCCGGGGACAGCGGCGTACGGAGTGAGGAGAGCCATGCAAGACGTGGATGCTGCCTTACGCAAAATGAGGGACTGCCACGGGAGCGCTTCATCAGGGCTCAGCCAGCTCGGAAAGGTAAGGAGACTGTCCTGTGTTGCTTTTTCCACACCGGACACATTTGAGTCTGTTCAGAGATCAATGAAGAAGAAGTAACCCAGTACTCTCAGATTTGCCACCTGACTGAAGTGATTGCTTCATGCGCACTCAGGCAACTTTGTGCATGTGATACACTGTCCGCTCCCCTCCATCCTCTCAATGGTTGGCCGCTTACTGTAAATGAAAACATTTGGGTAAAAGTCAGAGCGCATGCTGAAGCCATCACAAATTGGCAGGTTAAAGCAAGGGGGAGGAGGGGAAAAAGGAGGCGGGGGGGGGTGTTAAGCGGGGATGAGCATTCTTCCCAGTGAACAAAAGCAGCTCTGCGAGCAGGGCCCCTGCGCCTGCTTTGTTGCGAGGAGACACAGGCAGGCGTGGAAACCTCTTCCAGCGAGTGCGCGCTAGTTCAGGTGATTCGACTGGCGTGGATTCACTTATGGCAGGGGAAACTGGTGAAAGATGGTGGCCTGAAATTTAATGGACGTAATCACCAGGTCAAATAAAAGACCTCTATTATCTTCACAAGAATGCAAACTTTTGTGCTCAAGGCCCATGAACTCTTGACGCTTTGGTTTCATGATGTTACAAAAGTGCTCACATTAAGTTTGCGGCTCCAACATAAGTGAATAGGAGCGCTCATGTTACATCGGTTACATCTAACATTATCAACACAGAAGTAAGAACTTTCAGCTGACTAATCAACCGACTGCTCCGTATCTAATGTTTGCCCACAGTATTTGTAAAAATGAAGGACTTTGACTTCAAAAGTATGCCTTCCAATATTTCAGCAAATCACACATACGGGAAAAAGTCCAACTGACTGACTGATGAAGCGCTGTGACTCACGCAAAAGTCACTTGATGACATCTGGCCACCACTGCACAGGAAGTCGTGCATTTTGAGCATTTAAAGCTTTGTTCGGCATCTGTGGACAGCATCAGCTCGCGTGACATCATTGCTGAATGGACACAGAATCTCCTTCAAGGAACCAACACACAGCAACTGCTGCAGCACAAGAAATTAATGTCGTCCATATGTATTTTTTTAATTCCAAACTCTGCATGTAGAAAATGTGGTTTCCTTTCCAACTAGGAAAACATGTGGAGCTTGTTTTTGTTGTTTTTATGTTTTAACTCCTGAGGAAAATAGCACATTTGAAAATTCCCACATGGCACGCTTATTTTTTCACCTCTCCCATCTGCTGAATTTGATTAACAAGGCTTTTCGGTGCCACTGCCGATATCCGGCATTTTTGTCCAATATCGGCATCACACTTTTTAAAAAAAAAAAATCTGATGGCGGATTTGAGATCAATTTAAAACTGTCTTAACTTGAAGGAACTGTATATTTAAATTCTCTGGTAATTTCATAAGAGAAGCTGCTGTCCCAATAGGAACTCTCTGCACCATTTGTTTTTGTTATGATAGTCAAAGAAAAATGAGTGAAGAATTTATCATTTCAGTTATTTTGGCATTTTAGAAAACTTCATTTACTGTGGAAAACTATAGGGAGCTATAGTTGTTTAAGTTTTCATTGAAAGGTGTATTCAAGGATCTTCGCTTGCTGCATCTTCCGGGTGGATCATCTTAGTGATTGGTTCTCGATCCCGTCAATCAATCTGCCGTAACAACGTCGAACTCTCATCAAAGTACTCTGATACTCTAAGCCATTTAACTCATTCACTCCCAGCTATTTTCACAGAAGCAATCCGTTTCGCTCCCGGCTGTTTTACTGGATTTTTTGACTGACTTTGCAAGGCCCACAGAATATTGTGTTCTATTGCTATTAAAAACATGGAACCTACCAAAAGAAAGATTAAAGTCTTTTCTTTCATCAGGGAAAAAAAGTATATTTCTATCTTTTCCCGTTCTGCAGCAATTAGTATTAGAATATAGCTAAGTTTCATCATTATTCACAAATCTATTTAGAATTGTCAGTATTTGAGCTTTTTTTCAACATGGCCCTGGTTGGTCTCCTTTGCTCTGCTGCCACCTGCTGGCTGTTTGTGTAAGAACTACCATTTCTTTAACCGTTCTTTGCAGTTGAGAGGCTTACTCAAAGCCTTCTGTATGCGCTAGCATAAAAACAACAACAACGTAAAAACATATAAATACGTCTTTGGGACACTTACAACATTTAAAATAGAAGGTCAACGTTAACAATCTACTTCACTCTAATAAGTAACTGACAAAACAACCTAAATGAATCTACGTTTACAGTTGCATTTCATGATAAATAGAAAACCTAACGATTCACACATCAGGCAGTACACACGGACACCTTTTCAACTGATCAAAATTCGTGTATTGTATTTTGGTGTACAAATCATGCATGCTCAAATATGATGAACATCGAAACAGCTGTGCATGCAGCGTCCATCTTTGTGAGCGTTAAGGGATGTCGTGTTCCCTGTTAGCTAGTGATCAGGAATGTCTGCTATGTCCTATAAGTACTGACCCAGACCCGATTCTTATCACTCAGCCAACATCATCCGTTTCTTTGGCTGATTTTGTGTGATTTTTAACTACCAAGAACAGGAGCGGGACATTTGATTTACTGCTCCAATGCGTCAGCAGCGGAGGAGCTCTTTGATTTAGGGACACACATTTGTACTCCCTTCAAATGTGAGTTGAATGTAAAAAAGAAAAGAAGTGGCTTTTGCAGCACACCAGTGTGTGTCCGCTCACATTAGGTTGGACGTTTTCTGCGGAGAGATGTTTTACAGAGATGGAGATAAAGAGCCAGGGACTGTCTGTCTGTCTGCCTGTCTGTGGGATTGTAATAAAGAGGCTACAATCTTGTCATGGCTCGTTGAAGTGGAGACATTGTGTGTTAGAGTGCGTCTGCTGTTTACATTCAAGCCAGGGGTACTGGCTAACTGTCTCCAGTGTTTGTCTCCAATGTTCACGTGTTCAGAGCCTTCTTGCGAGGGAATTACTGCGAAAAAAAATTAATGGCAGATGTTTACCCAAGTGACAATAAGTGAATCATTTTTATTTTTTATTTTATTTGGAGGAAGTGGATAAATGGATGTTGTTAATGAGTCACAGGACGCTACAGTCATCCAGAAATCTCTCAGTGGACCTTATTATTGTCATATAAAATATATCAAGGTTGTGATTTTCACAGCTAATTATGAATGACACGATACGGACAAAAGTTTTAGGACACACCGTGACCTAAATAATTCGATATTAACGCGGTAATACAGTCATGCAAACATATGGTAGGCATACGACTCAATAAGATGCTGTGATATTATTATTATTTTTTAAAATCATTTTTCAGAGATGATAAAGATTAAGAATATATGCCAGTGAGTATTGTTATGTTATTGGTCTGCGTGTGTTGTTGCAATAACCGTTGCTTCTAAAACTGTGACTAACAATGCTAACCGTTAGCAAAACGCCTTTAAGCTAAGCTAATGCAATAAGCAATAAGCTAAGCTAATGCAAAATTTTGTGGTTGTTTTAATTGTAATTCATTGCCACCATACATTTGTGCTCGTATGTCAAGTTTGCACCGGCAAGTAAAGGAAAAAAAAAAAAAAAAAAAAACAATCTGCAAAATTACAGCTCATATCTTGAAAAACTTGACATTGGATCACTTGTAACTCAAGACACCACTACATTTGGACACTTTTGTACAATTACTTCCTACTTTGTAGGAATCGTTTTGGGGAAGACCTTTTTCTGTTCTATAGTGCAAAATCCAGAAAGGCTTGCTTGCTGATGAGTTGGGTAAAGAACTTGAGAGAGCCCTGACCTCAACCCCATCAAACTTTTTGGGCCAGTAAAGTTGCGCCATTTACAACCCTGGAATTTCCAGATGTCCTAATACTTTTGCCCGTATGCGTTTGTCAGTGGGCACAGTCCGTTTGTTTTTCTATTCTCTACCGATCAAAAAGGGCTGGAGGAGGTTCCGACCCCTTTGCTCCTCTTCCTTCCCTTACAGGAACTGCTCTTTGACAGGCACTCAGCGGGACGGCCCTCCAGCCTGTGTGCTAGGCCACGCTGTTGTTGCCACGGCGACACTCTGAAAAGACCGTGTCCTGCGGTGACAGCGACGGAATCCTTCTCCCTGAGCAGATTTGGTGTTGGGTATATTGTCTGTCTGTCATATTGGCAGATGGCCACAGTTGAAAGTCATGATCAAAAACAATCCCGACCACCCCCACACATCCTTGCGCTCACACGTGTGCACACGTGCACACATGCATGGGTAATGCACACCATATTACATGTATAACCATGTCTGAAGTCCAAGCAGCATGAATACATTGATACATGCTAGTGGAGGTGTTTGTAGAAAGCCTTCATTTTGTCACCAGATTTACTTTTACCAAAACGTGCGCACGTGCAGCCAGCTGTAAACGTTTTCGATCTGTTCTGATTTGAATATTTTCACCTCTAAGGCATAATAGAAATCCATTTTAGGTTCGAGCCAGCTCAGTTTAGTAGCAGTCCCTCCCAAGTACGGTAATAGGGTGAGTTGGAGTAAGGACGGGCATCCATCACCCGTAAGACCGATGCCGAAACGTCATCCAACAAAGCAACCCTAAATATGTAAAAAGTTGGTAATATGTAAACCATATAAACAATGTAAGAATTGACCTTACCTTCCATCACCACCGCCACCAAAAAAAAAGAAAAAAAAAGAAAAGAAAAATGTTTTTTTCCCCGCAAAACCGTAAGACTCGGAACTAAACAAAATCGGGATATATTGGTGCGAAGCAGTGACCACACGGTTAACTTTGACGGTGCTTTTTACTAACAACGTTACTAACCATGTTTTGAGTATTTAATGGTCATTTAGCTAACACCTGGTTAAGAATTTAACCAGCGGTTAAGGGTTAACGAGTGGTTAAGTTAACCAAGAACTCAACAACCAGGTCCTCGTATATTCTGAAATCTGAGATCTTTGTGTAATTCCCAGTCACACAACTTCAGGAGTGTTCAATGTTTGGAGGTTCCACTGTTATATTCTGATCTGGGTCAGTACAATGCTCGAATAGAGATGCAAAAGCAACGTCACAGGAATTTCAGTCGTTTGCCAGAAACGTCACACACACATACAGGATGACGAGTACAGCCGCTGGAACTACCACTTTAGTTTCTGCACACTGTGACCCAACGTGGCGGCAAACACACTCCATTAAACACTTGTGTGCAACTTGGAAGAATGAAATAGGATAGTGAACATACATTTAGCCTTCAATAAGCAGCTCAGTCCTGGTTGTGGGGAAGAAGGCTGCCATCTGGAAAGGAATGTGGCCATCTGGGTTCAAAGTGGACCTCAAATGTGGCCGCGCAGGCTCTTTGATTTAGTTCCGTTTCGCCATATTGCGGAGCGCATTCCAAACAAAATGGGAAAAAGGTTAACGCATGCTTTGCTAGTTTGGCTATGCAGAGTGCGTACACCACAATGTTTGATATGGAAACACTGCAAGTCGTTTTAAATAGTTCCAGACGCACTTTTTGCGGATTGAACGCGAGGAATCAGTTGCTTGAGGACGTTATGAATGGAAACTAGAATGACACTCGGTAGAGTACAGGACAGTAGCGTGCATGATTGTGCCATGGTCAAACTGTTAGCAAAAGCTGTTGGAATCAAGCAGCGGTGATATCTTGGGCTGTACCGTTTTTGATTCTGGGGCATCAGGTATCAAGAAGAGTATATCGATAGAATAAATTCCTCAAACAAAGTTGGAATGTGGGTGAACAAGATTATGTTTCTGTTTTGTTATTAAAGGTGGGGTTAGAACAAGCTAGGGTATAATCTGCAAAAAGTGGGTTAGGAAGAATGAAAGTTTGGTGGTTAAGGTTGGCAATCGAATTGAAAAAGTGTGTTAGGATCAAGCCAAGGTAAGAACTGCACATTGTTGTTGTTTGGGTTTTGATTTGAGTTTGGGTTAGAAAGAATTGTGATTCGGGTTGTTGCTAAGGAAACTATTGTAATTCAGAAATGTCCGTAGTATGTAAATGCTAAGTCAAAAATATAACCATCATAAACATCAAAATTGCCTGTCCTGTTTTTGATCATAGAGGAGCTAGGGGTTCTGTCTTATACTGATGAAACACAAAGGCTCAGCAAAATTGCTCAGCTTTTACGGAAGACTACAAAATATTATTTCCTGTTGACAGGCTAAAATTCAGAAGATTTCAACAAATGTTAACTGGAGCAATGTCTCTAAGTGATTCACTTGATAGTGAATATAGAAAAATCGGGATTCACCGTTGTAAACCGGGGCATTCCCAGAGAAACCCAGAGGCACGCTAACCATATACTCAACACCCTTCTCCATTTGTCTCAGTCAATGTTCTTGGCTCATGCTCGCAGATTTTGGTCACCGGGTGTGTGGAGGTCAAAAACGTCGCCTCTGACTCTGGAGTTTACACTCCGGAAGTGCACTTTCCCAAGCTCTCGCCTCATCGAGCTCCCCTGGGATGCTGGGTGGGAATGACAAAAATCTGTGTTTCGGCTCAGGCATGTTGTAGAGCAGCAATGGGACTGTGAGGGAGCTCTGGTGGGAATTTGCAACAAGGAAGCTGTTAGAAAGAGACACGGAGCGATACAGGAAGTTAGGCGGAGAAGACTTTTGGCTCTGCAGCTCAGTTAAAGAGACTATGGCTTGGAGGAGAAATTTGATCTGGAGCCCAGAGGATAATGTTAGCAAGCAGACGGGTTGTCAAAAAGATCTGGAGGTCGGCTTTCTCTTTCAGGCCTATGTCCACTGTTGTTGTGGCAAAAAGTTTGACCATTTGAATCCAGAATTCCAAAGTATATGTTAACATTAACTGGTTTGTTGCACTGCTTGCTATGGGGCATCGTTCCCACTAATTGATAGTGCAGTTCTCACCTGGTTGTAACATTCCGGCCCTTTGGCACACAGGTAGTAAGAAGTGTTATGAGGGTCTTTAATACGGTCGTGGGTGTTGAAGGGTACAGCAGAACTGTTTAGACAAAGGATGCTCTGTCCCTTAATATTCTAAGTGAGCTTACCAATTAACATTTATCACCGCTTGCTAAACAGTGAGGCCATTTTCCAGGAAAAGCGGCGTGTTCTTTTGTTGGCGAGACTTCCTGTCTTACTCTGCAAAGGCAGATACATCCATTGATCAACTAAAGAAGCAGAATAGCCACAGACCAGTAGACCTTATTTCAGCCAGCATGAAAGAAATGACTCTGCAATTTTCTAAAAGTAGGACACTTGTGGATATTAATAGTAATAGACTGTGGGTGATGGCTTCAGTCCAGAATTAAGTTTTTTAACTTAGGTGGAGATGATCAACAACAGAAGCAACACTTCTGTTGAGGGAATTTGGAACTGTTGTTGGTTTTATTTTGGTAGCTTTCTACTTCCTGTTTTTGTTCCATTGCTGTTGGCTTGTTATGACTCTCAGTTGTTGTGCTGTAAATCAGTTAGTTCCGAACAAAGGACTTTGGTTTCCATCTAAACTGCCATTTTAGAATCTCTAGTAAGCTGACTAGTGATTTGCTTGACTCTTACGATCAAACAGTGCAATGTTATTTGTGTGTTTTAACATTTTACAATCATTGAATAGTTGAATGTTTTACAATTTCATGTTCTACAAACATTTTCATTGTTTCAAAGTGAAGAGTGTTTTTAAACTATTTCTTCCTTTTAACAGATTCATATGAGATTAAAATGCTATTTAAAACACGGCCAGTAGAGTTAATAAATGTTGTATGGTTGCGACAGCGTTGGACTCTGGAGTGAATTATTGCAAATATAATTGATCTCAGTTGGAAATTTTGCACCACCAAATTGAAGTGTCTCAGCATGGAATGTGGTGAAACTTTGAGGTACGGTTTCCAGGTTATTGAATGCATTTCTCTCGGTTGAAGCCTCGGCGTCTGAAGCTTTTCGCCTGCGTGTGTCTGAAGACGCGAGTCGTTTAATCTGACACAGACGGCGCTCTGGATGAGGCTAAATGGGCCAAAGTTGCAGCGGTTTTTAGAGGAGGGCCCGAAAATGCGTTGGCATGGGCCCCTAGTTTGTGGAGCCAGTGGGATAATTGGGAGCAGACTGGGGATGAGTTAAGGGCTCAGCCGATGGGATCTTTTCTGACAGTCGGGAGGAGGAGCCGACTCCCCCATCTGTGAGGAGATGTAACGTGATCTCCAAGATGGAGAGAGCAGGAAGAGATTTGTTTGTTCTGCCTAATAAATTTGTCCTCCTTTTCATCTAACTCTCGTTCTATCCTCATTGGGTTCTTGTTTTGAAGATCTTGAAATCAGCATATTTGGAATTGGTGAAGCACTTGTGAATTGTGATGGTAAGATTTTGCAAACTCTGTGTGTTTATTTTTCTTTTCTGTGCTTATCTCCTCAAAGTGCATCATTAGCCAGCAAGCTGCTTCGTTTGCACGCAGTAGACTTTGGAATACAAGCTCAGAACTCTACATAGAACACAAGACTTGGCGTCTAAAGGCCTGAGGTTAGACTTTGACGGTACGACCATTTGTAAACTCTGACAGGTGCAAAAGCTTATTAGAAGATTTATCTGACGTTTTCCTTTGGTTTTGTGTCATTTTTACTTTAACTGGCTTGTATGAATTTGAGGTTCTCAACGGGTTAAAAAGCCAATATTTCAGCGGCATTTGACTTTATTTTTTTTTTAAATCTCTGGAGCTTAAACTTACATTTACTTCAGGACACAAAACACATCTTTTCTTTTTGCTAGCATAAAGACGAACAAGAAAATAACCATTCATTATGCGGCGATCATGAGAAGCCTGCATTGGTGTGGCGCTCGGTTGGATCAGAGGTTCTGAAGTATAATTTGGTGTTTGTTTACGCCTTCTCCGAGGTAATCATTTAGCCCATTCTTAAAAATCCCACTGGAATAGGCAGACGCAATAACAAGAAAAAAACGGACCGTGTGAATTGAAATATGCAGCAATTGTGTTGTATATCTTCAATTCTGTCAGCTTATTTATGTCTAACCCGGTTTGCTCTCTGCCGTCCATCGTTTGCTAATGACGGAGCTGGACGATGGAGAGCGTGCGGCACAGCAGGACACGTGCTATTAATGGATGGAATACATCCAGTGGCGTACCAATAAATGTCCCTATACCAATTGCCTGTTTGGCTCTGTTCCAAAGCCTTGCTATGAAATCAGCTTGGAAAAGCAGCGGGGGGCCCCCAGAGCAGGACAGAGACCCAACCAGAGAGCGTTAAAAGAGTGAAGGAGACTGTTGAGCCGAGATAAAATTCCATTGTTTATTTGCCTGACTCCCTCCTTCCCCTCCATACGTCCCTTCCTTTACCATCAAGCCTTCCTCTGCTCCGTCTTCAGGAAGCTGAAGCAAAATGGTGTGCAAGAAAAACTGCAGAAGAGGCAGTTGGGCAAACATTCAGAGTTGTATTACATTGATAGCAGACGAGGATCTGGCCCAGGCCAAAGTGGGCCAAATCTTTCAAGGATCGGGTCTTCTACTCAGTGTGGGTGCAGAAAGAAAGTAAAGAAAATAAACCTTTGTCCCCTTTTACATTATCTGAATCCAATTATAGCATATCGTGTTGCTCCACTATTTTTTTTTTTTTTTTTATGTCAAACCACACTTTTTTTTTTTTTGCTTTCCACGTGTGGTGCAAGTCTGCACCCTGACTGAGAGCGCTGAAAAGCAGCCAGCGACTTTTGTCCTTTTTAGGCATGTAGAAAACAGAGACAAGAGCGCAAGCGTGCAGTTTGGGGTGGGGGGGGCGATGAAGTCACGTTTAGCTGTTCCTGCAGGGCTGGATGGTGTGATGGAGCTTTGGATTTTTATGAGAAGCAGCTGTTGGAGAGAGAGAGAGAGAGAGGCAAATCGCCGACAACAACCTAGAAGCCCGATAAAGCCGGCTATGAAGCACATTGTGAGATGACAAGAACTCCTTAAACACCAAACATTAACATCAACAGATTGGTACGTGGCGATTCAAACCCATGACACGGCAGACGGACTTGAGCGCGCGTATGTGTGCATAACATTGGCGCGAGTCGGCTCTTGTCCTCCCTTTTGTCAGCAGCGTTTTACAGCCAATGGAGCGTGTGGAATCTGTCAGGGAGAGTTTATCGCGCTCTCAGGTGATCGCTCGGCGAGTGTCAGTGAAGTGAGGCGGTGCTCGAGCAGGTGAAAGGGCGCACATACGACTTTTCCTTTGCATTTTTCAACCTAATCTCATCTAATCATTCCAGCAGATGAGGTGTTGTTTTCATTGCAGTTTGTTTGATAGCTAAAATGATTATGTGGGGGGGAAAAAAAAAAAACGTAATTGATTTCCAGGAATCTTAGGCTGGAGTTACACAATCATGATGTGGCACAATTCAGCCATGCGTCATGGCAGTTTGTTTAAAAAAAAAAAAAAAAAAAAGGGGGGGGGGGGGGGTTTAGTTGGACACCTTGCATTGGATATCATTAGATTTGAATCAGGTCGCTTCCAAATGTGAATGAATATCAGATAAGCAACTGCAGCATAAACGGAAAGATTGGCGCTTTGCCAATCGGTGCGAGCCTGACTTCATCGAAATACGTCTGTGATGTGTGCACTCCCGTATCTGCCCAAAATACACAGGAAAAAAAAGCACACGCAAAGAAAAAGACTATTGATTACAAACCGAATGTGGTGGTGACACATCCTAAGTGCACAAACTGTTAGTTAAGGAAAATAATTACCGGCAATGGCCAACTAGGGGATTTTAAGATTACATGAATGAAACCTATACCAGATATTATTCAAATGACATAGACAGTCAAGAATAGACCTGTAGTGTAAAATCCACCCAGATTTAGTATAAAATATCTATGGACATGTGACTGTGTCTTTCATTGCCATTTATGTTATCCATTCATCTCTGTTTTTAAAATAAAAATTTCCATGGGATGTAAGAATGTCTCCACTCCCATTTACTTGACATGATCTTGATGACTATATTCAGGCATCTGAACATTGTACAAGCAATCATATACGAAGTTGCTGGTCAAAATAGACCGAGGTCTGTCAATTTGGTTTGATAAGACTTGCCCAGTCCAACATGGCACCATCTAATTGAACAATATCAGTGTCACTCAAGGGAATAACTGATAGTTGGTTTCATTTAGTAGCCACTCAGTGGCCAAATAACCCAACTGCAGATAGAAATCTTCAGCGGGGTTTGTTATGCAACTGATTGTTAGCTCTGATGCTCTCCGTCTGACCCGCCACTATAACCGTCTTGTAAACGCTTTAAGGCATTTTTTCGAGTCTGCGATGTCCATCGAGCTCTTGCTGTGTTTGTTCTAAGGATACGATCTTTGGTTTGTAAAATGAGCTTTGGCTCAAGGCCACTGATGACGACGGTATATAAACACTACAGCATTTACTGCTGATTCAGGTAAAGACAGTGTTCTGGTTGGAGATTGTTGAATCATTCCATTGGTAGAGAATTGTTTTGGATCTTTGGATGTAAGGTGTTTCTAGAAAGGACCAACAATGTAAAGGTTCTTTGGGTGGTTAATAGTCAATTTTTCACCTTTTTACTGTACTGAATGGGGCTTGAAACTTGTTGAATATGTAGTCTGAGCACTTAAGTTATTAAGTTTAAAAACAGTAGGTCTTCTTAGTCTCGCTTTGCTGCCATTTTTCTATAATGGCCATTAGAAATAATGCCAGTTCAAGGAACTATTAATCTCTGCTGCCAGTTACACCTCACAAGACTACCAGGATGAAGGGTCCGGATCGTGTCGAGCTCTTTTGGGTTGCAGTTTCCTGTCAAGTTTTTATTAGCCTCAGCAGATGGCTTCCCTAACCCCTGTCTGCATTGTTATGGCGGCCATCTTTCCGCAGAGGTGAGCGGGGTCACAATAGCTGCAGATAACTACAGGACGCCGAGCATTCACCGCCGTTTCCTGAGCAACCGAGAGCTGTAAAACTGGCCAATCGGATAAATTTTGGAGGCGCTCCTTGACAGGTTTGAGCAAGTACCGGGAAGCGTCATGCAGTGTGAATGAGTCAAGTTTGAAGCAAGTTTAAACTTGATCGTATTTATGCTGAGGTGCATTGAAGAAAAAATAAGGCATGGATTTTTCGAAACCTTTTTCTGTTGGTTTTTGGGCTCAAAACGTTGAAGCAGGACAGACTGCTTGTGTGTACTGTTTTTGTAGTCAGTGCAATAGTATACTTGTATTATTCTTTGCAATATCCACTTTCCTCTTCAGTTTTGACAACCCCAGTCGCCCCAATACACCTCTCCGATTTTCAGTTTCTCGCATCTTTTCATTGTCCATATGAGCATAAAAACATTCAAGACTCTATACATCCTTTAGAGCCCCCCCATTCATGGGTCTCAGTACAGTATTTATGTTATTAATGTTATTTAAGATGGAGAGTGGGGAGCTAAAACCACTCCGTTTCCCTTCAAACGTGACCTCTGCCCAACTTCCATCTGAAAATAATTTGGGCCTACAGGCCAGACATTGGATGGCTGACGCAAACCCTTGTCTTGGTCGGGTGGGAGTGTATGTCGGTGTGTATTGGGGGTGGTTGATGTGGGGGGGGTTTTGACAAAGCAGTGAAGAGGTCTCAGTTGAACCTTAAGCCAAATGAGCTGTGGTGTGCTTTAGTGATAAAATCAGAGTGCCTTTCACTGTCATGTTTTGGTTCTGTTTGGGGTAGGTTTTGCTTTGTTTTTGTTGGGTTTTGAGTTTGTCATGTTTATGTTCTGCTTTTCTTGTCTTCCCTAGTCTCGTTAAGCCTTGCCATGTCCACCTGTGTTTGCCTGCCCTTCCTCATGTGTCAACCAATCAGCTCCCCCTTCCACTTGTGTCTTGCCCAGCTGTGTCTCGTCGTGTGTAATTAGTGTGTGTACTTAGTCATCGGTTTTCGTTTCAGTTCTTGTCGGTTCATTTTTCCTGTTTCCCTACGTTCTTGCTTGCCATAGTTAAGTCTACTCTTGTATAGTTTTTCCTGTCGGTATTTTGTTATTCTTTGTCACCAAGCCTGTTTGCCACTTTAGTTTTTTGTTTGATTAAATTGACTCCTTTTGAGCACCTCTGCCTCCCTGACTCGTTCCACCTCCTGCACTTGGGTCCACCACCACGCTTCCGAGCCCTGACAGAAGGAAAAACTATACAAGAGTAGACTTAACTATGGCAAGCAAGAACGTAGGGAAACAGGAAAAATGAACCGACAAGAACTGAAACGAAAACCGATGACTAAGTACACACACTAATTACACACGACGAGACACAGCTGGGCAAGACACAAGTGGAAGGGGGAGCTGATTGGTTGACACATGAGGAAGGGCAGGCAAACACAGGTGGACATGGCAAGGCTTAACGAGACTAGGGAAGACAAGAAAAGCAGAACATAAACATGACAAACTCAAAACCCAACAAAAACAAAGCAAAACCTACCCCAAACAGAACCAAAACATGACATTCACAGGGGGAAAACCTTTGAAAAACATACAGCGATGACTTAAAAATGGGCCCAGTTATGTCTATATCTCATTGAAGACTTCCACTAGCTTGAGTACAGCCTTGGACGCAAACAATTCGACTGGAAAACTTTTGGTCTGGAGAATGAACTGTAGGCATACGTAGGCAGGAGTGTTTGTTATGCGACAGCTTCAAATGTAGTCAACGTTTCGAGCCTGACCTATTTTCCTCGATTTTGTTGACATTTTTGTCACACTAATGCCAGAGTCTCACTCACTAATGCACCACCGGCCTCAAATTTGATGATGCATGTGGAAGATCTTTTGCTGCTCTCCAAGAGGCTCTGGTTTCATTGTGCTCTGACAAATGGACCAAGTAATAATTTCAAACTGGTGAAGCACTCCCACTCGCACTTGTCTTGGCAGCTCATATCCACGATAAAGAACACAGGGAATTGCATATTCCTGGAAAACGTTGATTTATATTGTGGATCCATTGGAGAGTTAGCAAAAAAACTGAATGGATAGAGCACAATTGAGAGACCCACACTCTTATTTCTCAGTTTGAATGACTGCCAATCATTTACATTCCATTCCTCGGATTTTCATTTGTATTCCCTGCTTGTAATGGATTCGCATGTAACTCATTGAATCTTGAATGTGATCTTGTCGCATTGTAAACAAATGCTGCGTGTTTATCATCCGTTTTCCTCCTCTTGTCTGCTCATGCAGGATGCCAGCTGCTAGCACAATGACCGGTGGGAGGGCGCTGCTGCTCTGTACAAACACTGACAACAGTATCTACCAATCAGTCAACGGGTAGGTCTCTCAAGTCATTTGCTGCTATTGTATATGAGCGCGATGGACTTCGGAATTTGCACCCCCTTGTTCGATTGGTCTTTGGGGATGGGGGGAGATGTTTGGTCCAATTCATGCACAATGGTCATCTTGTACCTCAAAATCTGCAGCATGTATTATAATGGGGCTAAGAGCTGCAGGACAGTTGGCCATCTGGTTACTGTTGTTGTCCCCATCTTGCCACTGTCTATTGACCTCTTGCCATATGTCATATTTTTAATACTGATTAGTGCTATTTAGATCACAATGAACAGATTTGGTGTATTGTGTTGACAGAATTCATTTTTTTCCAGGTTGTAGCATACTTTACTCTCTTGAGACTTGTAAATGTAATCATTCTTCTAATCTAATTCTAATCATCCAATCAATATTTTTTCTTAAAAAAAACAAAATCGTTTTCGCCACTAGTTGAGTGTTAATCTTATTGGCTAGCATTCCATATTGTTAATTTCAACATCTACCCAAGTTGTTTTCCTGATCATAAACAAATTTACCTTTATTCAACCCCCCACAGCTCCTCTGATTTTCCTTGGATTTTCTGTTTGACCCACTTTTCCCCCCAGTGTTGCTTCATCCTTTATAAAAACTGCTGTTTCAACTGAGGGACATGGAGGGAGCGAAAACTGGGCACAGGAAACAAGGAGAGTGGGCCAAACTAATAAAACCAAATGCAATTTGGACGAGGATTACTTGGTCCCGTGTACTTGTGGGGCATAGTTCCTTTTACAGTCAGTCATTTTCCCCAAGAGATTTCCTAAAGATAGCACAAACGTCACCCAATGCAAGGCCATGTTTCCTGTGTTTGTTTTTAATTCAATAATTCTAAGAATGGATTTTGCGATTTGGTGGGCAAAACTTGGTTGGTTCGCTGTAGAAAAGATCTACACCTCGCCCACTTCTTTTGTATAGTTATGTCTCCTCCGTCGCTGACATAGACTTTAGTCTGTGTGGAGCTTGTAAACTTTGACCTTCTCGCAAAGGGTTCAAAGAGTCATGACCTAGTAATCTTTTTGGACTGACTCACATGCACCAGATGTCTGAGCTTTTTTCTCCTCCAACTGGAATTCTTGTTTGCCCAGTAACCTTGTGGCACCAAATGACACTGTCATTTGTCAAAGCTATTATGGGTTTTATGAAGTCTACAACTAAACTGGACTGAAAGGAATTTTAACTAAATTGTTGATCTGTTCCTTTCGTACTTTGGAACATTTTTCACAAGAGAACGACTATTCATAAAAAGTACCTGGGGAGTTGGTGTTAATTTGTTCACAGACAAACAAACATACCCAATTTTTTTAGGCTTAAAGCCATTAATCTAAATGGGGTCCAAGCAGATGTTGCGAAAGCCTTCTGGGAATCGCTTTGTTTTTGATGTTTTTGTTGTTGACGTTAATTTCTTTTTCTGTTCCTTTTCCAGACTCCAGTGCTGTGGCTTGAAGATTGGGGAGACTCCGTCGTCTGTGGTGCCCCGGCGCCAAGAGGTGTGTTGGCTACCAGGGGACCGAGACAAGAGGGACACTGCTGTTCGCGCCGTTCGTCCCATCTCCCCCGCAATCAGCCTGCGGGACAGCCCGGGTCTTCCAGGCAGCATGCTGACTCACAGGAGAGCCGCCAGCACCAGTGACCCGAGAACTCCCAACGTGGAGAACGGACAGTGCGGCAAGCTGAATAAGGGCCAAGCTGGAGTCAAGGCTGCAAGTATCCGCGATAAAATCTCCCAATGGGAGGGCAAAAAGGAGCCCAGCCAAGCAATTCCTATTGACACTTGTCCGCTTAGCACAACACAGAAGGAAATTGAGTCAGTCAGAAAAAAGGAATTCAAACCTCCGGAGGTCCAACGGACGAACAGCAAGAGGTTTGTGAGCTGGGACAGGCAAGACTCAGGAAAGGAAAATGCCGGAAAGCTTGGGGATGTGAGGACTAAATCTCCTGAAGGCCCAACAAACAAGGACAAAGAAGTCATTCTAGAGCGAGGACTGCGGGCTACTAAGGCAACAGAACAGCCCCAAGACAAGAAAACTGTTTTAACTCATGTTAAGAAACTGGAAAAGGCAACAAAAGAGGTTCCGAGTGGAACGTCTCTGGCTTTTCCAGGGAATTACTTCTGCCCACCATCAAAAGAGGAGCTGGAAGAAACAGAAAAGCGTGCTCATGAACCCATTTTCGGGACTTTTGATGTATCTCGGCCTCTTGGCTTGAGGTGGAGGAGCGAGGGCGATCCGGAGAACGTATACAGCGAGCCAGGCGCTCCGTCGATTAACCCTTTGCCAAAGCCTCAGAGAACATTCCAGCACCACACGCCGCCTTCTACCCCACTTTCACGACCCGGCTCTTGTAAGGGCAAGAGGACTTTGCCTCCGTTGCCCTCCATTCCACCTCCTCCTCTACCCACCTGCCCACCTCCCGGAGTTTGCAGGAGGCCATGGACGGACAGATCTCATGACAGCAACAACAGGTAAGACGGGATAGAAAATATATACAGTGTTAAGTTGTAGGGATGTTTGATACAACTTTCTTCAGACCAATAGAATAGTAGTGCTACAGTAGTAGTAGTAGTAGTCGCACCTCTTGAGTAGCCACTGATGCCAATACCAATATCACAAGTACTTTTGATAAACAAAATGTCCGCCAAAAAAGGACAGATAATTTTAAAGAAAGACCTACATATATCCCAATATCAAATTTTTCTTTGAAATTGCATGAAATTCACGAATTCACTGCCAGCCTAGAAAAAAAATATTTTTGACGTCAATTGCCGTCAGTGGCAATGAATGAGTTGTTGGCAATTTTATATTCTTCTAATTTCTCACTTCTAGCTCCTGATTGTAAAATGGCCACAAGAGGGTGGTCCGCGTCGTAAGTACTGATATGGACTCGCCCATTCCTCTTCAGCTTCTGAATGTTTTGGCCAGAAGTATCCTACTCCGACATTGATATCGGATAACTGTCCAATATCAGCAAAAACCAAAACTGTATCGGATTATATTGGTCTACAAAATTTCCGATATAAACAAGCAGTCCATTCCAGACTCCGCACCTGCTCTTTTAGGTTGTTTTGTTGAGATTGAATTGACCTAACCCAAATTATTGGAATAAATGGGTTATACTGTACTTTCTGAAAACCACATTTGCTGACTATTGTTCTTTGTTTGAATAGTAGCGCTGGATCAAGTGTCTTCGAACATTTCATACTAAAATTTAAACAAAGCATTTATCGTTCCTACTGACAGTACACTAGGCTGCAATATCAGTACCGTATCGGAAGTGAAAAAGTTCATCACTGGTATTAGTAATGAAATACACGAGGTGCACAATACTACATTTGGTTCTTAGGCAGAAATTGAATAGGATGTTTAGAGATGACCTGTACAACTGAATCAAGCGGCGAAGTGAACATCCCCTAACAACATCTGCTGTAAATCACTAGCACCGGGGAAGTGACATCACACAGTTCCTCTATCCCACAGAATTAGCTCACTGGTTGGATGTGAGGAATGTACAAGAAACTCATTCCGTCTTCTAGTCTCACTTGTAGATGTCGCAGTGTGAGCCATGTCGAAGAGAGGCCCCTTGTTTCTATTAAAAAAAAAAAAAAAAAAAAAAGTGTTGGCACGAAAACTTCATATGTAAGGTCTTTTTCCACATTGCACATATGTTACCAAGAATTGATTTTTGCACAATCAAAAATTGTGTATGCAAAAAGCCCTCCCCCTCAATGACCTGGATTCTTGTGCACTTCAAGCTTGGCTTGGTTCACTTGCATTCCGCACCGTATGTGGAGGCTGCTCGCTCTTCAAGTGTTCTGTGTTGAAGTCTGTTGTCTGCTTTTGCAAATTGTGAATTTTGCAAACTATATGAAAATTCACCGGAAATTATCTTTGGTGATGTATTTAACTCATTCACTCCCAGCCATTTTGACAGAAGCAATCCCGTTCGCTCCCGGCTGTTTTACTGGATTTTGACTGATTTTGCAAGGCCCACAGAATATTGTGTTCAATTGCTATAAAAGCATGGAACGTATCCAAAGAAAGATTAAAGTCTCTTCTTTCATCAGGAAAAAAAGTTTCTATCTGTTTCCGTTTTGCAGCAATTAGCATTAGAAGAGAGCTAAGTTTCATCAGTTTTCGCAAATCTATTCAAAATTGTAAGTAATTGAGCTTTTTTTCTACATGGCCCTGGTTGATCTCCTTTGCTCTGCTGCCACCTGCTGGCCGTTTATGTAATAACTACCATTTCTGCAACCGTTCTTTGCAGTTGAGAGGCTGCATCAAAGCCTTCTGTATGCTCTAGCATTAAAAAAACAACAACAAAAACGTATAAATACGTCTTTAAAAAACGTATTTATACGTTATTGGGAGTAAATGAGTTAATGAAAGAGAGGGCTTGAATTTGATTGATAGCTTTTAAGAAAAAACTCTTAACAGTGCAAAATTATAGCACTTGTGTGGGACAATCTTCACCTGTTATTTTTTCATAATAATATTCATGTTTCCGTGCCCTCCTCAGGAAGTCTTATGAATTTGAGGACCTGCTCCAGTCGTCTTCAGAAAGCTGCAGGGTTGACTGGTACGCTCAGTCCCGCCTGGGCCTCACACGCACTTTATCGGAGGAGAATGTCTACGAGGACATCATTGGTAAACAATACGCTTGATGCATATTCATTTTTTAATTATTTTTTTTTGCATGTGTGTCACAGAGGGGGGGGCGAAGAATGTGAACCCGCGTTTGCTCTGGTTTTAATTTCAGAGCCACGCTGCTCTACTTTTATTAAAAAATGAGATGCCAAAACCCGACCTACATTCCTGCCTTATTGTCTGCGGTGTTGTACCAACCCCACCTCGAGCCTGTTTAATATCATAACATGTAATGGTGCCGTCGTATGGTCAAAGTTGACCGCTGGGATCGCCGGCAGGAGGCATTTTATTGGGCGAAAGCCACGACACATTACTGGCAACAGATTCAGCAGAGTTGGCATACGCAATTATGACTGCGGGTTGACAATGAAGTTGAATCAATTCATCCGCCCTTGTCTCAGGATTGCGGGATAATAGGGTGACCAGGATTTCTCTCTGAAAATGAAATTCACAATAAATTCTCACCGGGAACTATTTCTAACAAATTTAATGGCTAGTCAATCCGCTTTTGTTATTACTTTAGTTAATGCTAAGCAGTGACGTCAGCTGGACGGGTCTATAAAACACATATCTATCTTTCTATTCTTTGGCAATATGTGTACCTCTGGATTATTTTGTTGCTTTGTAGCCCTTAAAAAAATAAATTAAAAAAACAAAACAATCTTTTCCCCCGATTTCGATCAGACAGACAGCATCCACCAGAAACACTCCTCATTATTTAAGTCGGAATTTTTGATGCCACCCTGATGCAGTCAAAGGCAGGCAGGAAAGGCCGACCATGTGGACAGACAGACGCAGCTCTCTTCAGGAGGCCCCACGTGTAATGTCTTCATGTCTGTCAGTGTTTCCAGATGGAGTGGAAAGCAAGTGTCATCAGTATGCGTATCCTGACACATTCCTGGGAGACTGATGCAAAGCCACATGCGCACAAGCATGCACGCAAAAACAATCGAGATTATTGCGAGTGCTGAAAAATTGTATGCCGTTTGACTTAAGAAAGGAAAAGACTGCCAAAAGCGCGACAAATGTCAGACGTACCCGTGATTGAAAGGAAAAATTGCGCCTTGTGGCTTTTTCTTTGGCTTTTTTACTTTTTGCCATTGCTCCCAAACAAAATGGTGTCAACAAGGGGTTGAGGAGAATTACATTTCATCCCTGGTTGTCAATGTTAACAGACTGATTTGACATTTTTATTGTTAACAGTAGTTACCGTAACTTTTTATTATATTTGCATGCCGATAATTAAAAAAACCCAAAAACAACAACAAGAAAAAATGCATTACGTTTTTGTAATTTGCCTTTCAAGACTTGTTTTATTGCTTTCACAATGAGGAGTAGCAAACTTGATTGATTGTGCACTTGTATGACTCAGAGTGAGTGATATTCGATGACACAACGTCCTTTCAAATCTGACTTTTTTTTTTTTTTTTTTTTTTTTTTTTTTTTTTTTTTTTTTAGCTTTGTAATCATGGGTTCAAAGAAGCCAAGTGCATTTTGTTTTTGTTTTTTTCATCATTTTAAATCGGATATCTTCTATTAAAATAAAACTGTCTATTTCTACCCTTTTCTATTTATGGTAAACAGTATACAGTGCAGTTTAT
Source organism: Festucalex cinctus (assembly GCF_051991245.1). Taxonomy (NCBI): domain Eukaryota; kingdom Metazoa; phylum Chordata; class Actinopteri; order Syngnathiformes; family Syngnathidae; genus Festucalex; species Festucalex cinctus. The sequence goes on from NC_135413.1 coordinate 29,115,105, forward strand.
GGTGTAAAATAGTAAAAAAAAAATAATAATAAAATAAATAAATAAAAATAAAAATAAAATAAAAAAAACTTGGAACGGATTAAAATTATTTACATTAATTATAATGGGAAAAATTGCTTCGGATTTCGAACAATTCGCTTTTGGAACAACCTTCAAACCGACGTTTGACTGTATTACAAAAGCATATTTTTCCCTGGTTACTGTTTATTAACCAGTGATTGGTGTTTATTTCGTACTTTGAATTCGTATAGTGATAAACAAAAAAAAGGGAGGGATTAATGTTGTACTATGTCACCGGTTTGGTCATTGTTTTCCAGAGTAAAAACAGATGTTTGCAAATATCTTGTTTTGTTTAAACACAGAAGATAATCAGTCTCTCTTCATGAAGGACTACAGAAATCAGTTACTGTTGTTATGCTGAAATCAGAGGATTTAGACAATTTTAAATTAAAAAATGGCCCCAAACAATTACTCGTTGATGAAAATAGTTGTCGATTAATTTGATAGTCGATGACTTGTCGATTAATCAATTAATTTTGACAGCTCTAATGAATATACACTGATTGGTACAAATACACACAACACATACATATACCGGCAGTAAATCTTGACTACAGAAAAAAAAAAAATCACATGCAATTATATATGGCTTAAACATGCAACATTAGAAATGATAGACATTAAGCAAAATAATTGCTGCAGGCTGCTGGTGATGTCACCGTCATTGAAATCATTATGGTGTGAACAGTCAGCCAAGGCGACATAAATGTTATGTAATGTTTGATATTCGTACTGACGATAAATTAACGAGCAAATTCATGCCTATTAATACCCCGCATCATTTCCAACGCGGTGAGCTATGAGCAATATGCCGTCGATATGACGTCATCGCCACACTGCGAGTGATTCGATGACACCATCGCCACATCATCTCTTTAAACTTACTCCTGCATAAAATGTCTCCCATTTCAGTTCCAATAAGTGTTTGGATTAAGACGTGTCGTAAGTCACTCGTCCCCCCCCGAATGAGACGCACATCTTGCCTTTTTGGAGTTCCAATCCATTGAGAGATGGTTATGCTATTACGGGTTGTTAAAATATGAGGCGCAATAAAAATCAGAAGGGAAAAATGCTACTTTTGTTGGCGTTCGCGTGGCTGTTTGATTCCCCGCGTTGCCGCAACGAGCTGAGTAAGCACGCCGCTATGTCTGCGAGCGCTCTGCAACATCTGGAGTTGGAATCGTCTGGCTGATATATGGAAATATTTTTGGGGGTGATGTTATAAGAGGCTGTTTCATAACCTAGGTGTTTCTGTTTTTGTTCTCCCGAAGACCCTCCATCCAAGGAGAATCCCTACGAAGACATTGAGCTGGAGAGAAGTTGCCTCGGGAGCAAATGTGTCTCACCTGCCTCCTCGTCTCCCGTTCCTGACACTCCAACTAAGGTAGATGCAAGACTTTGAAGACAGCCAGTATTGTCGTTATTGGGATCGCGGGTCAGATGGGGCTATGCCTGCTGACTTTGAGTGAAAGGTGGGGCAAATATATTACTTTTTTTTTCTTCTTTTTAATTAGATTTGATTAGTTATCAATACCTAACTTGAGTATTTATTATTCTGGTGACCATTCAATCAATCAATCAATCAATCAATCATTTTATATATATATATATATATATATATATATATATATATAGCATCTTTCATACATTCAAATGCAACTCAAAGTGCTGAACAATTAAAACATCCATCCATCCATCCATTTTCTTGACCGCTTATTCCTCACAAGGGTCACGGGGGCTGCTGGCGCCTATCTCAGCTGGCTCTGGGCAGTAGGCAGGGGACACCCTGGACTGGTTGCCAACCAATCGCAGGGCACACAGAGACGAACAACCATCCACACTCACACGCACACCTAGGGACAATTCGGAGCACCCAATTAACCTGCCATGCATGTCTTTGGAATGTGGGAGGAGACCGGAGTACCCGGAGAAGACCCACGCGGGCACGGGGAGAACATGCAAACTCCACCCAGGAAGGTCCGAGCCTGGACTCGAACCGGAGACCTCAGAACTGGGAAGCGGACGTGCTAACCACTCGACTACCGTGCCGCCCCAATTAAAACATCCATAATACAATAAAAAGAAAAAGCCCCCATATATCCCCATTATCGTACCCACAGAAACAACATGGTGGGGCACAGAAGAACCCTGTGAGGAAAGGCACCGCTTACTTTGAATCCCTACATTTGCAAACACACTATATATACTTTCTGTTCCATAATTTGACAAAAGAGCCTTATTTATTTTTTTTATCCACAAATGGCTACAAGTTTAAAAAAAAAAAAAAAAAAAAAAAAAAAAACGACAGACAGGTAAAGTAAACTGTGGTTGAGATTTTTTTTATTGAGCTCTTGGGCTCTTAAAAAGCAGAAAAAAACTGTCACATGTATGAATAAATTAGAGCTGTCAAATATAATTGATTAATCAACAATCAATTATCAAATTAATCTGCAACTATTTTAATAATCGAGTAATCGTATCAAGTCTTTTTTTTAATTTAAAATTGTAAAAATCCTCTGATTTCAGCATATCAACAGTAATTATTTGCACATTTCTGCAGTCCTCATGAAAGAATGTTTAAACAAAATGAGACATTTCAAACGAGTACAAAATCAAAATCAAATTTTAATTCACTATACGAACACTAGGTACGAAATAACCACCAATCACTGGTTAATAAACATTAATCAGGGGGGAAAAAATTAGTTTGGAGCCATTTTTTTTTTTATTTAAAATTGCACAAATCTTCTGATTTTAGCATATCAGTAGTAATTGTTTACTTAATTTATGTAGTCCTTCATGAAAGAAGACAAAATCAATCTCCACTTTTTTTAAATTCACTATACGAAATAACCACCAATCACTGGTTAATAAACATTAATTAAACCTCCTTATGTGTTCCCATTCATTTGTTCTATTGCTGTCATTATCAAATATTTTTAGTAATGATTAATATATCAATTATTCAATATTAATCTAATCGGGTTCATTTTAATTTTTCCCTGATTAACATTCACTGCCTTTGACAAGTATACTTGTCAATTGTATTTTTTAGAGCGGTGCTAAATGGGGGCGAATCTGAGCATGCTCCACTGTAAATATCAAACTTGGAAACAACTTTACTGATGCCCAACCACCGGTAGATGACATCATTGCCCCATTTTATAGGAAATAAACACAGTTTTAGAGTCCATGGGAGAAATGGCTGTATTTTGGCAAACCTACATTTTTCTGCTGTCAATTATAAAAGAACGGGACGGGACAAAAAGTAGGGAGTCTATTCTGTTATTTGGTAGATTCGGTTTATATATAATTATTGAATGTAATATCACGTGAGTATTGGAAATGTAAAAATTTTCTATAATGACTGGCAGTGAATAGCAAAATCAAGTACCAGTTTCTTACTGTCTGTGTGCCAACAGCTGTGCTCCAAGCCCGGCTTCTTCAGGCAGAGCTCCGAGCGACGGAGTTTCAAGCTGTTGGAGTTGCGCAAGACCAACAGGGACGCCGGCGTGTGCTCGCCGTCACGCGCCAGCCCGCCTTCCACGCCCAGCAGCCCCGACGACACCCCGTGTCTCTCCGGGGACCCGTACAACCGACGGCGGAGGAAAATCCCGAAGGTCTCATCGCTTCTTTTACTCGACATCCCAGATAGTTTTTTGATGGGTAATATTTAATGCAACGTATGTCTGGAGCGGCTTTTTCGCTGTTTGTACCCTAAAAAAAAACAAAAAAAACAAAGCCGATTTCATATGGGTTTCACTGGGGAATTTCTTCTCTCCAAATTTTTTTGTGTCATTGTTCCTCCCCTTTATGTTCTTCCATATTACTGCTTATAAGCTCTCAATCAATCACCCTTAAATTTATTTTTATTTCTAGCTCGCTTTAAAAATCAACCACAGCAAAGTTCTATACATATTACAGATCAAACAATTTCCAGCATTGAAAAGTTCATATTTTATCCAGAATGAATTTGATAACGTCATTATTTTTTCATTTACAATTAATACCTTTTAAGAAGTAATTTTTCTACTTGCTGTCGACTGATGATGACATCACCTGTGCTGAGGAAGTAGGTAACGGCCAGTCATGGTTCACCTGTTTTCTGAGGTTGGTCAACAAACTGAGCCATGATTGGTCGTTACCTACTTCCTCAGCACAGGTGATGTCATCATCAATCGACAGCAAGTAGAAAAATTACTTTTTAAAGGTGTTTATTGTACATGAAAAATAATGAAGTTATCACATTAATTATAGACAAAATATTAACTTTTTACTGCTGAAAATGGCTCAATGAGTCAAGTATCCCTTTAAACATAAAACACAATAAATATAACAATACCATATCTAACAAATTGACTACCTGACTAACTTTTTGTTTTGTTTTCTAAAGTGCATGCCAGGAAATCGCTTCCTTAGAGGCTTCATTGAAATCACGAGTTGGAGCCTGGGAGACTTTGTTTATTAGATCAGTTAGATCCATTTTGTTGACCTCCTCCAGATGGTGATGAAAATCAATGGCATCTTCGAGGCTCGGAGAGGGAAAAAGCGCATGAAAAAGGTGTCGCAGTCCACCGAGTCCAGCTCAGGGAGAGGTGAGGCTTTACTTAAAAGTTTGATTTTTGTGGGAGAGTTGTTTCATGTTGCCTTTTTTATTTTATTTATTTATTTATTTTTATTTTTTTAATGTAGTAACCGACGATAACAGTGAGTCAGAAAGTGACACGGAGGAGAAACTCAAAGGTAAGAAACATAACTCAGAAAGACATGGGTGTCTTTTCTATCTCATGTGTTTTTTTGTTTTTTTTTTAATTATTATTGCTGTTTTTTTTAGCTCATAGCCAGAGGCTGGTGTCGATCCAGTCCATGCTGAGGCAGACGGGGCGGTACCGGACCTTGGACAGGGATCTCATGGAGGACAGAAAACTCTTTGAGTACTTCATTGTGGTGGCCCTCCACAAGACCAAAGCTGGAGTTCCTTATCTGCCGGAAGTCACGCAGCAGTTCCCTCTCAAAGTAAGCAAGACAGTATTTGCGGAAAAAAACAAAACAAACAAACATGCAAACATGAGTTCAGCCAATTAGAGGTCTGGAAAGAATTGGGTTATGAAATCATTATTATTATTATTATTATTATTATTATTATTATTATTAGTAGTAGTAGTAGTAGTAGTAGTAGTAGTATTATTAATAACAATTGAAAAATGGTTTGACAGGATTCTCATTTTATTCTTAGAATTCTCATTTTAAAGTCAGAGTTCTGACTTTAATCTCAGAATTCTGAATTTAAAGTAATAATTCTGACTTTAATCTCAGAATTCTGAATTTAAAGTAATAATTCTGACTTTATTCTCAGAATTCTTACTTTGATCACAGAATTCTGACTTTAATCTCAGAATTCTGACTTATTTCTCAGAATTCTGACTTTCAAGTGAGAAAAAGTGAGAAAATATAATAAAGTCTGAATTCTGACTTTATTTGTGTTAATATTATTCTCACTTTAAAGTAAGAAATCTGAGATTAAAAATCAGCATTCTGAAATTAAATTCAGTATTTTGTGATCAAAGTGAGAATTCTGAGAATAAAGTCACAATTTTGACTTTAAAGTGAGAATTCTGACTTTATTCTCTGACTTTAATCTCAGAATTCTGACTTTAAAGTGAGAAAAAGTGAGAATAATATTAGCACTAATGAAGTCAGAATTCAGACTTTAAAGTCAGAATTCTGAGAATAAAGTCAGAATCTTGCCAACCTTTTTTCCCCCTCTTCAATGGCTCTAATGCTCTTCCTTACATGTGATTATTTTATTTAAAATTGTTTAAAAAAAAATCTTTTCTGAACCTAAAAAAAGCCTACTTAAAACAACAACAAAAAAAACAGACTTTCCACACTGCAGATACAGTATTTTTCTTGGGGGGAGAAAATTAAGCAAATTCTCCAATTTCCATTCACCACTCAACCACCGCAACAGTTTTGGTGCAGTAACTTGCGTTGGCAGTGAAACCGCTTATCAAAAAAAAAAAAAAGACTGATGCTATTACCAGCGCTCTTTTGAGAAAATATAATGATAACGTTGTTGCATTTTTCCAATCCAGCTCGAACGCAGCTTCAAGTTCATGCGGGAGACAGAGGACCAGCTGAAGGTCATCCCTCAATTCTGCTTCCCCGACGCCAAAGACTGGGCGCCTGTCGACAACTTCCCCAGGTCAGTCATGGCGTGCGTTGCTAGTTAGCGTGGTGGCAACTGGCTAACATGCAAACTGGAAACGACCCTGCACATCTTTGAAGGTGGATGCGCTGAAAAGCTGTCGTGATCACGTGAATTTGGAACCCACACTTAGTTTCATGTTGCAAGAGCACCTTTCTTTCTGGTAGGTTTCAGTTGAAGCGGCTCAAGGCTCACATTGTTTTGACAGACAGGCCCAGACGGCCGTGGCTAATAATTAGCTGCAAGTAAATGATACATGGGTGAAGGGGTCACACACCTACATACCAGCAGATCAGGTCATCACAGATCAATGAATTACTTGTACTAATACTAAGATGTGTTAAAATGCTTTAAATAAGTCCCATCATGTGATTTTCTTTCATATCTCTAGTGAGACATTCTCATTTGTGCTGACCGGCGAGGATGGAAGTCGCCGATTTGGCTACTGCAGACGATTACTGGTACGTACTTATGTCTCACTAACTTTTCCTAATTGACACATAAATGACGGCTACGCCAGCAGGCCAGATTTTCTTTCCTAGCATTGGACTAGTAAGGAATCACTTTTGGGTCTGAAGAGGTCATTTTAGGGTCATTTCCAGGAGTTTTGCAAAATGGAAGTCGCCCTAAAGAACTGAACTATATTTGTTTTGGACTTTCACAACAATTGCGAGCAATGCACTTTACACAACACGTGAAACAGGATCAATAAAGACTTATAGTGTGGAAAGAATTATTTGTGTTTTTGAATTTAAAATTGCTCTCTTAACTCATTCACTGCCTTTGACAAGTATACTTGTCAATTGTATTTTTTAGAGCGGTGCTAAATGGGGGCGAATCTGAGCATGCTCCACTGTAAATATCAAACTTGGAAACAACTTTACTGATGCCCAACCACCAGTAGATGACATCATTGCCCCATTTTATAGGAAATAAACACAGTTTCAGAGTCCATGGGAGAAATGGCTGTATTTTGGCAAACCTACATTTTTCTGCTGTCAATTATAAAAGAACGGGACGGGACAAAAAGTAGGGAGTCTATTCTGTTATTTGGTAGATTCGGTTTATATATAATTATTGAATGTAATATCACGTGAGTATTGGAAATGTAAAAATTTTCTATAATGACTGGCAGTGAATGAGAAAATAACACTCTATATTTTAATGGTTGTATTATCGAATATGGTCACAGTCAGTCCCAAATGTGTAAGAACTCACAATATAAAAGTTTGAGTGGATTTTTTTTTTTTTTTTTTTTTAATACAACTTAGATAAACCTGGCACGCATGTGGTACAGGAATACCAACACTGTACAGTGCATATTTGCACTTCGTCATTCGCATATTCGCATATTAGCTGAAAAGCTTGCCTTTTCGCAGTTTTTGTGCTCTGGCCAAAACAAAAATGAATACTTAGGCGCCATCTTGTGGAATATTGTTGTTCTTATTTGTTTCCAATGCTGACACTTGTAGTACATATAGTAAATTGTATCATTTATTATTGTATACAGATGCTAAACGTGTAATATGCGCGTGCTCATTTTTGTCCACGTGTGATGTCACACAGTTTGTGGGAGGTTTATTTAGCTAGCTTTTATTTAGCTAGTTGAATGCTAGTTAAAACTATTGATGAGACTCATGTAAAAGGTGTTTTGTTTCTACTGAATAAAAAAAAACTATGAAATGCAGCTATTTATGTAACATCCGTTCAGAATTGTGTACATGCTAGATGTGTGGTTTTGGTGTTTATGACCCTGTCAGTTTTAAGTGCTTTGCTGCCATCTTGTGGCATATTTATGTAATTGAAAATTATTTATTTATTTATTTATTTTGCCACTTACGGCTGGGGTTACTTCTTATTTTCCACCAATAGCAGTTACTTCTACTCTAGATGTTAACTTGTCATGTGTATAAAGCACAGCTCCTACATAAGAATCATATTGTCATTAATCCATTTTTCATTGCTGTGATCCTTAAACAGCCATGAGACACATTCATTTTCGAACGCTAACATTTTCTGTCCATCCCTCCCGTTTCTCTCCAGCCCAGCGGTAAAGGCCGTCGGCTCCCCGAGGTCTACTGCATCGTCAGCCGCTTGGGCTGCTTTGACCTCTTCTCCAAGGTACAGTCCAAGCAAGCGCACGCCAAAAACACCCAAAAAAATAAAATAAATGCTTGCACTTACAGGAGAACCAGCATGACCACCCTCTGAGCCCCAGCCGCCCCCGTGTGCGGTCTCGTTCCCCTGGCTAGCCTTGTAGTTGAGGCTCCAGCACGGAGGCGCGCGTGTGTGCTCAGCTGCTGCGGTTTTTTCCGACAGTGGAAACGAAAGATTTACAGGCATTCCCACTTCAAAATGTCTGTTTACGCACACCATTGCTTCATTAAAGTGGCGAGTCAATATGTCCTTGAAGTGGTCTTGCGCTTTTGCAGCTTTGTTCAAACTTCTGCAACCACTTCATGATGAAACAGTCTAGTGATTGTGCTGTAAACATTGTAAATTTCATTTGGAAAGGGTGACAGACCATTGAAATGTAATGGAAATTAAATTCTTAAAAAAAATAAATAAAATAAAAAAATAAAAAAAAATAAATAAATAATAAAAAAAAAAAGAAAGAAGAAAAGAAATGGAAATTAGGACTAATTTTTGTCCCAATTCAATTTGATTCACTTCAATTCAATCCGATATTGATATTGCGTATCAATTCTTCTTAAATGTCAATGACATGATAAAAACTCCACAAATATTAAATTCCTAATTAAATTTTGCGCGGGCAGTAACTGGCCAAATCATTTAGTTTATTAATGAAAATAGCACGTTATAATCACAAGTTGACATCTGCAATATTTTCCTAATCTAATTCAATAGTTGTAAATATACATTTAGAAGCTTCTGAATTGTCTTTAAGATACAAAAAAAAATGGATTTTCATAATTTATGGGAAAAAGAAGAGATATATAAAACTATACTAAGTGCGATTTCTGGAGAAATTGTGTGGGAATGCTGAAAGCTGAATGCTAACATTTGAATGCATGTGGAATGCTTATAGTAGTAAATTGAGAGATAAATTATGAAATTATGACCTCCTGGTTACTGGACAATGAACTTTACCAACTATGCCACCGAGCAGTATCGTCACCTGCTAATGATGATAAGTTATATGTATGGAAGTGGGCGTGGAAAGTGATACTTAAAAAAGTTCACTGTCCATCCCATTGAAAATGAATGGGGGGAAAAGTTGATATTTAACGTTAAATTGTGCGAATACTGTAAGTAATGTAGAATCAGACGATATATACCCAGGGAAGTGTGAATTTTTTGAAGCAAGTTGAAATTTGAACGCGGCAAAAAAAAAAAAAGTGTGGAGAATAAAAATCACAACTAGACAAAGTGCAATTTCTGGTGAAATTGCGTGGGAATGCTGAAAGCAGAATGCTAAGATTTTGAATGCATGTGGAATGAATTGAGAAATAAGTTATGACCCCCTGGTTACTGGACAATGCATTTCACCAACTGTGCCACCGAGCAGTATCAGACACGTGGTAATGATGATAAGTTATATGTAATGAAGTGGGCGTGAAAAGTGATACTTAGAAAAATTTCAATGTCTGTCCCATTGAAAATGAATGAGGATAAGTTGATATTGAACGTTAAATTGTGCAAATACTTTAAGTAATGTGGAATCAGACAATATATACCCCAGGAGGCGTGCATTTTTGAAGCTAGTTGTAATTTGAACAGTGTAAATTGGAAGGATTATGTGGGAGTTGTTACGCGGCAAAAAAGTGTGGAGAATAAAAATCACAATAACATATGTGGGAATGCTTCAGCATTCCCACAATAATCGATTGATGGTTTTATGAATCGATATTGAGCTTGAAAAGGAACATGGATTTGATATTGATTATTTGATTTGTTTTAAACCGGAAATGCCAATTGCTTTCAGATCCTGGACGAGGTGGAGAAGAGGAGAGCCATCTCGCCTGCGCTGGTGCAGCCTTTTATGAGAGGCATCATGGAGGCTCCTTTTCCTGCTCCTGGAAGGACCATCAGTGTCAAGAACTTCCTCCCGGGCTCCGGGACAGAGGTGAGCGAGATGCAGCCATGAGTCGGCGGTTTTCACATCACCATCACATCCAGTCGTGACCTCCCACCCCCGTCTTCCCGGCCACAGGTGATCGAGCTGTGCCGGCCGTCCGATTCCCGACTGGAACATGTCGATTTCGAGTGTCTCTTCTCCTCGTTGAGTCTGCGCCTGCTCCTGCGAGTGTTTGCCTCCCTGCTTCTCGAGCGCCGGGTCATCTTCACCGCAGACAAACTCAGGTTGGACTCTTCGTCCGTGAGATGCATGAGCTAATCTGTTTGAACTGAAGAACGGCGTGTCAGATTCTTCACAGTGGACAAACAAATTCTAAAGAACGTGTGAGAGGAAGGAATGCCGCGGTGTTATACGGTTGCCCGGGGAACAATGCCGCCTTCTTTGGAAACGGTCATGGCTGCCAGAGTAGAAAGATTCACGCGGCCACACAACTAGCTCGAGCTTTTTAAAAGGCCGCAGCCGTTATAGGAGCACATTGGCCCCCAGCTGTGCCACACCTGGTTCAGCTTCAGTGGCAGCAGCTCATTTAATCGGGATTTAATGAAAACAACGTGCTTCAGATGTGAGAAACGCACATCAAAAAATACAGGTCTTGTAATATCACGTCTCTGGAGAGGAAGATTAGGGCCACACAGGAATGCACATACTAAAAGAACCTTTTTTTTTTTTTTTTTTTTTTTAATTTGTAGCTTTTGGAAGCTTTAACCCTTTTTTGGGGGAAAAAAAAACACTTTTTTTTTTTTTTAAAGAAAAAAAATTATGACAAATATATATATTTTTTTAATACATAACCTTACAAGAAATACATGTTTTTCTAAAAAAAATATATATAATCCTTACAATTATTGTAAGAGTAAAATTACAGTAAAAGTTAAGTATGTTTTAATTGAATTTTTCCAGTAACAATTAATATATTTAATGAATAAATTGTATTGTATTTTTTTTCTTGTGAGAAATGAGATGCAATTTTATGACAATTAATTGTGTATTTCAGGGAGGTAAAAAAAAAATCACAATCTTATGAGATATAATATAAATTGTATTTAATAAATGTGTTCCTTTTTTCGTCAAAAAACGGTGATCTCATATCACAAAAAGAAACTATTATAGTTTTTTTTGTGTTGAGATCATCTGAACAGATTACACAATCGAAATAGAAAAAAGTTACAATTATGACAAAAATGATTTGTTTTTTAATAAAAAGAAAATCAGAATTTGTTAGAAAATTATTTTACGAGAATACATTATTTTTGAGAAATGTCTTTTCACGAGGTTTAGAAATAATCCCACTGAAGCAATTGTTTTAATCATTCATTTCTGAAAATAGAATTTCTCTTTAATCTCCTAAATTACAATTCCCTTCTCCTTCCCCCACCAAAATATTCTCGTAAAATACTTTTTTTTTTTCTTGCAACAATTAGCATTTTTTTTTTACTTCATTCTCCTTCGATGCCAACTTTATTTTCAGAGTATCAGTGTCGTTGCATATTTTCATAAGCGACCATGGAACCTTGGTCTCATCAATCATATATATTTTTTTAATAAATTAAATGAGAGCAGATGAAGCGAGCTGTGTGCTGCTGGGCTTTTTTTTTCCGAGCAAAACATTCCACTCATACTAACAGTCCAACAGTTGCACAAATACATTTTTTTTTTTTCCCCTTCACACTGAGGTACATTCAGCCAGGGTAGTCTATCGCTATCTAGTGGTAGAAACGTGCAATTGCACTAATTATTATTATTATTATTATTATTATTATTATTTTGCCACAACAATTACCAATACGATCACTGTTCATCCAATTTCAATAGTGCTTGCACTCATTTGGGTCTTGGGTGAGCTGGAACCTATCACAACAATACAATTTCATCAAATTTACTTTTATAATGGAAAAAAATACAAAAAGGCCTCCAACTAGCACACCAATGACCTACAATGTATCTAAAAATAAATAAATACATAAATACATAAATAAATAAATAAATGAAAAATAAAAATGCATTTATATGGCCAAATGTAACTTTGGAAAACACACCATAAATTGCTAATATCCCAAACGATATCATGTAAATGTCACATGTCATATATGTGGCACATCTCATGGTTCCTTGTTGTGTCTCGTCAGCACCTTGTCGCAGTGTTGCCACGCTGTGGTGGCTCTGCTCTACCCGTTCACCTGGCAGCACACGTATATTCCCGTGCTGCCGCCATCCATGTTGGATATCGTGTGCACGCCGACCCCCTTCATCGTCGGCCTGCTCTCCAGCTCGCTGCCTCGACTTAAAGAGCTTCCTATAGAGGAGGTAAGAACAAAGGACAAGGAAGGCTTTTTTTTTTTTTTTTTTTGTGCTAAGTCCTTGACCATTATGAACAATAGTTACAGGAAATAGAGTCATTTGTACTAGTTGTTGTCAAAGTGGCACAGCGGCTCCCTCTAATGGTACATTTCGCCCCAACATTTAGTATAATTTTAATTAACTTATGTGCAATGCATTTACAATGTGCAATACAGGTTTGAAAATCAAACTTACATCTCTCGCAGGTCCTGGTGGTCGATCTCGGTAACAGCCGCTTCCTACGACAGGTAGCGTTACATAAAGACACAGCAGCCAAAATGTGCTAATAACTGATTGGAGCAGAATGTTGCGTGGTTTCACTTACTTCATTTTTATTTTATTTTTTTCACCCTACAGATGGACGACGAGGACTCCATTCTCCCCCACAAGCTGCAGGCAGCTCTGGAACATGTACTGGAGAAGAGGAGGGAACTGGCCTCGGACAAAGGAGACCTGCTCAGTGGTGGGTGACTATTTAGCCTTCTTTTTTTTTTTTTTTTTTTTTTTTGGTGGTGTAGTGGAGTAAGGTTCCCTAAGATGGCAAAATTGGCGCTCATAATTGTGCGTCCCCATACTTTTGCTATGCTCATATAAATCAGAATAAGTAGCCAGCACTTAATTGTATTACAGTTTGATTGTGCTCTGAATTGGCAAAGTTAACGTTTCAACCCATATTCATCCCCGTAATTTTGGTATGGTTATATTTCTCGACAACAATCAGTAGGTTGGACTTTAAGTTACAGATATCTTGTGTATGTTAATGTGAAACTTTTTAGCTCTGAACCTCAAGTGATGTAGGATTTAATCTTAACTTCATGTCTTCTAAAAATAAGAAATATTTGTATGAAAAGTTATACAATACCAACACAGGCTGTTGGAATGGGGCTCCCGAGGCGGCCAAAGTTACTGTTCACCACTTCTCCATATTACACATTCCACGTCACCTCGTTTCTTTTCTCATCTATCTCTCCTCGCAGACTCCAGCTCCCTCAGCACAGTGGTGTCAGAGGCCTTTGTGCGCTTCTTCGTGGAAATGGTCGGCCATTATTCGCTCTTCATGGGTGGGTCCGAGCGTGAGGACGACTCATCCGTTGCGTCTCCCACTTCGTTCAGTCCCTCCTCCTCCTCCTCCTCCTCTTCCTTTCAACGGGAGGCCTTTCGGAAGGCGGTCACCTCCAAGAGTTTGAGGAGGTTCCTGGAGGTGTTCATGGAGACACAGATGTTTACAGGTTTCATCCAGGAGAGGGAGCTGCGCAGGCAGGGCCTCAGAGGTACTATAACAATGAATACCGACAACCCAACACTCACGAATGGAAAGGAATGAGGCTCCCTAGATCGTCAAAGTTAGTGTATAGTTTGTTATACAGTCGCAACTATATATGTGTCTTCCATTATCAGTAGCCTGGCTTTACCAAGAATAAGCATCTTGGAATACTTACCTTTGAAGTTTTTATTGTGGAAAAAACAATATATATACTGACAACTGACTGAAAGAATTGAGTTAGGTTCCCTTAGATGGTGAAATTAGCATGCCAGTACTTCTGCATCATCTCTGTTTTGGAACACACACCTTTGTCAGAAAGGAATTTGCATATTGCAACAAACTTTTATCAGACTGTTGGAATGGAATGAGGTTCCCTAGCATGGCAAAGTTAGAGCACCAATACTACTGCTTAAGGACAGGTTTACTTTGTTTTAGCTGGTTTGGTGGTAGAATCGAATCTTTTCTTGAAATATACTTCTGTCGTCAAAAATGTATATTACAACTTAGTGAAAATCCTAAGACCAAAACAGACCAGTGGAATGGAGTGAGGTTCCCTCAGCTCAAAGTTTGTTTGTCAATACTGCTTTAGCCCTGTGATTTTGCAATGCAAATATCTTTTTAGACAAGAATTAGACGGCCGACTTAGTTTATTGTGTTAGTGAGCTTGTGAGTGTAGTCATGTTTAGCTCTGAGCCTCAGGTAATTGTAGAATTCCTTTTTTTTTTCTTTTTTTTCCCTTGACACAAAACCTGATCAATCATGTCCTTCCTCCTCCAGGTCTGTTTGAGGTGCGAGCGCAGGAGTATCTTGACTCACTTCCTGGCAGTGAGCAGCGAGGAGTCAACAAGTTCTTAAAAGGTTTAGGTGAGACTTTTATTCGTGGCAGATCCTTTTAATGAGATGTAACTTGAGGGTCCGACAGTATAAATTTTAAAACCTTTCAGAATCTGTTTTAGTGTTGCACTCTTTTCTGATTTTTTTCTTTTTTTTCTTTTTAAGGAAACAAGATGAAATTCCTCTCCAAAAAGTGACACTTGCAAACATGATGACGAAAGAAGATGGGGTTAAAAACGAATGGGTAGCTTTCAAGTGAAAGGAGGAGCCTTAAATTTGAATAAAGTTTTGTGTGAACTCGTATCACATGACCTTTCAATGCACAGCTGTAAATATTTCAGTAACTTTCCAGGCAACTCATACATTCCAACTATTTGCTACAGAAGTTTTGAAACTACTACAACTTCTTCTTCAACAGGAGGCTTCCATTTAATTTATATTCTGTTTTTTTTTTTTTAAGTCAACTTAATCTCACTTTTGTGTGTGTATGTAAAGAAAACTCCTGTAGTTTGTTCATAGACTCTATTTAACAAGATCTTGACTTGGTTTGTTGGGTGCACGTACCACTCGTTCAAGTAAATTAACTGTTTTTGTATGTTTATGATCCGAGTAGGGATGAGCAACCAAATGAAGGGCAGAGGAAGAAAATGTGAAGACGAGCAGAAAATGAATGTTAACGCATCAAAAGATGGAAGGATGTGTGAAGATGATGCGTGTTTGTGTGGTAGGTCAATCAGTCGCGATAAGTTTGCCTTCACCTTTGAGAATGGAACTTTATAAAAAAAAAAAAGTAAATTTATTTTAGATGAGTGATGCCTTCATTTGGGCTGCAATGGTTTATGTTCAAGGCAGGGTACACACAAACTGATTTTTAAATTCTGACAGAACTCAATAAATTTCAGATGTTCTCGAAGGCTTTTCCTCACTTTTTGTAAACAATATATTGGAACGCAGACTGAAAACAGGCATTGCCATTGTTTTATTGCATCCTTTCAAAAGCAGTTTATTTGCTTGCAGTTTTGGTCGTTCGACACAGCTTTCAAAAAATGATATTAAATCTTTAGGTCGACCCATACTGATCTAGAAGAGGGATTATACATCTGCATACAATATATGCAACGTCATTTAAATCTGTTGGACATCCTGCTCTGAGGTCGATGAACCAGATCTATTCGGTATGCTTCTGGAGGGCAGGGCAGTGATTCCTAGAGTCACCACTGGGAGGTCCCATTAGTTCACACAATTAGCAGGAAAAAAAGAAAAAGAAAAAAGAAAAGGGCCTCCCAGGGATGAGAAGCATGTCCTGAGAGGGAAAAATATACTTCAACATACATTTAAAATATAATATTCTGGAAAATAATATGGAAAACAAAAATAGAAAAATAGTTGGACAAAAAACAAACCTACAAACATACTACAGGTACATTGACAGGCCTATATTGACTATTTAACATATATTAACACAAACATAATTTTGACTTACTGCATCACTGATGTACTGAGCATTGATCTTGTGTATATGCTTGATTTTCTGCATTGTGTTAATGATGAGACAATCATTCACATTAAGTAATATGTATGTATGTATGCGCTTCAAATAATAATAATAATAATAATAATAATGAAACATTCACATTGACTCTCAACAATAACATCATAATATCACGAAAGATATTTTGTCCACCTTAGTGCGAATGTTTTGACTCTCAGCATTCACACAATGGAACTGCCTCCCTCTCCCCCCTCCCGACCCCTCCCTCTTCCTCACCCCCTCCGCGATGACGCGGTGGCGGGTCAGACGTGCCTCCCCTCCCGCGGTCTTTTCTGCGGCTTTTTTTCCGGGCTTCATGTCATACCACGGCTAATTCCACAAATTCCTGCCCTGCTCTCCGCTTCAAACAAGCGCCACCGGCAAGTTGGCTCGGCAGCAACAACAATAAAAAGAAAAACAAAAGAGAAGAGGAGAAGTTAGCCAACTGTTGCTTGCTCCCACCTGCGAGGACTCCCCAACAGGTAAGATCTCCATAGCGCTTTTTTTACACACTTACCTTGACCATTATAAAGTTTCTCAAATGTGACGGGAAGCCACTGTTTGAACTTATTTTCACGCTCATGGTGATTCCCTTTCACCGTCGAGGACAACATTCCAAGAATACTCTAAATTTTAAGATGGAATTTCACACATTTTAAAGTCTCCGCGGCGAGTTGACTTGTTGTGACTCGGCTGGGATTTTTTTTGTTGACTACTTTATTATGGATTCACGTCATTTCTTTTGTGGTTAAAGTGAGCCGTGTCAACTTTGAGAGAACTATTTGGGTTGTCCTTATTTGCGTGCCGTGGCGTAAAATTCCCAGAATTCATAGCATTCCCGCGCCGGCGCTTGATGTGACGTACTTAATTAAAACACCTGCGGCTGGCGCAATAATGGCGGATCAAGTAATGATGAGGGAAGCAGTCGTGGTGGTCGTTCATTTCAAACAAATAAAAAACAAACAAACTCGTGAGCTTCAGGTCAGTTTAGTCAGCCAGGTACAGTCGTCCGTTTCAATTGTATTTTTATTTTGTCAATGTAAGTACAGTACTACACCATAACACGTTATTTTGTGTATTACC
This sequence comes from Festucalex cinctus, assembly GCF_051991245.1. Lineage (NCBI taxonomy): Eukaryota > Metazoa > Chordata > Actinopteri > Syngnathiformes > Syngnathidae > Festucalex > Festucalex cinctus. Next base: position 29,132,521 of record NC_135413.1, read on the forward strand.
GTTTTGTCAATAAAGTTTGGGGAGACTGTAATGGAATTTAAAGTGCCAGCCTAAAAAACCCAAAACAAAACAAAAACAACTAAACTAATATCTCGTAAAACATTATCACACTATACTAACTGAAAAATATTTCTCAATTTTGTTATATAAAATATTGCTAAGTCATGTATATTTCTATTGTAGTTCACAAATTAAAGCATGACGAAATACACATTTTAAACTTATCACAAACTCCATGCTGTGCTTTAAAGACAACAAAAATCAGCAAATAACCAGTTTTAAAATTCGATGCATTTGAGTGAATTACAGGGATTTAAATATCCATTCAAGTTAAAGTGACTGAGTTGTTGATATAAACAACAATTATTTTCAAATAATAGAAAAAATGAATGAAGTGTTACTTAACTGTTGCATGAGCATAAAAGATGTCTTAACTGCTAAATAATACTAGTGATAACACTACTATAATACTAATACTAGAGTTTTAGAGATATTAGTAATTCATCGCCCAATTTTTTTTATTTGTGGGCCAAAAGTATCGAGTTATGAGCGCTACTGGTGGCAACGGAACTCACGATGAGCAATTCTTCAAGAAAAAAGTGCAGCAGAAAAGTACACGTTTAACCAAACTATACATGACAAATCTTGCTAGCTTAATGCTAACATGTAATGCAGAAACACCACAGACGAGCTAACAAAACTAGCGTTGTTGTTTCAGTTGGTGTAACTTGATAAAGCAACAGATATTTTACGAGTGTTTGACGTCATAATCAATATACGCACAATGTATAATGAATAACAGCTAGCCTGTATGATCGACCTCATGTTACGGCGAACATGGCAGTTGCTACAGCTGCAACTGAAAAGGTCGAGTGTGAGTATTGTCAGTCAAGGTTCCAAGCTTCACAAGTTGTGTGCTTGATGGCGTCCCGCAGGGCAGCTGACGGGAGTGTGTGTTGTAGCCGGTGCAACAGGTGGGATGGCGCAGGGTGACGGGGGGGGGGGGGGGGGGGGGGGGGGGGTAAAGAATACAGCTGTCGAGCCGTTGAGGAATGGAAATGTTTTTTTTTGTTGATTTATTTTCTTTTTTTGAAATGTGTTTGTTCGTGTCTGCGTGCGACGGGCGTGGGGGTGTAAAAGAAGAAGTCGCTCTGAGACGCCACTGCACTGCGCTCATCCCACATAGCGATCATTCCTCCTCGGCTCGCATGAGAATGAAGAAGAATGATGGCTCGCATGTGAGCCTTGTACAACAAAGACTTGGTAATAACCCCCCTTCATTGCCGTCTTCGTGTACTTGTGTTTTGTTTTTGTTTTTTCAGGCGGACACGCGAAAAGAAATTGTTTTGTTTTGCTCAACCGGTTGTGTCCAGCGTCTAGTAGTACCAGTGGTCTGTATTGCTTTACACCAAATAATATCCAAAACATAAAAACTGTCACCATTCTGGCCAACGTTAAAATAGAGAGTAGGTCTGAAGTGAAAAAAAAAAATGAGGCACAGGTTTTATTCCGAATAAATAGGGATGTTTAAAGGGATACTTGACTCACTGAGCCATTTTCAGCAGTAACAAGTTCATATTTTGTCGATAATTAATGTGGTAACTTCGTTATTTCTCATGTGCAATTAATACCTTTAAAAAGTAATTTTTCTACTTGCTGTCGACTGATGATGACATCACCTGTGCTGAGAAGTAGGAAACGGACCAATCATGGCAAAAAATAAAAAATAAGATCACATCATCGTGTTGTCTTTTCAACAAATGTTCATCGTCATTTCAAGGACAATTTTTCATAACACCTGCCATATTTGTGTGCACTCAGCAAAAAAAAAAAAAAAAGGCAACAAAACCGCCCCGCTGGTCTGGGAAACCTCTCACCACGACTTTCCATCCATTCCAGCCTGATCCCATACCGTCGCCATATTTACATTTACATTCCTCAGCTGATTAGTGCAGGTTACGAACTCTAGAGACAAACAATAAAACAACCACAAAAAAAAAGAAAAAAAAAGTCTCCGTGAGCGAAAATGAGAATGAACATTCATTTTGCCTGAAATCCAATTGACCTTTTTCCCAGTGATGGTTTTCATCACATGTATTTTATATGTGATGGGATATTTTCCAATCTTTCTTTTTTTCCTGGTCACTATGACTTTGTTTGTTTCGACTGGGTAAGCAGTTGTGTTACCGCAGCACCAGCTTGGGGGGGGTGGATTATCCCGTTGAGCGGATCCAGGCAAGAGGGGCCTCGCTGGGGGTAAATGTAGGACCACGCTTGACGTGTGTGTGTGCGTGTTTGTGGAGAGCGGAGTTCTTTCGGTTAATTAACCTGCCGGACAGTTTGACTTTGTGAGTGCCAAGCAGCACACTAATAGTTTATGATCATGTCCAGTGGACCGATAGTAAACCTTTTGATGCGAAGCTGCAGCCAGTATGAAAATGTATATTTGTAATGCAGATCATATTTACATGAAGCATCGGTCTTATTTTTAATGTCATAGTTTCAAATTTCTCTTTTTTTTTTATGCATTTACTTCAAAAGTTGTTGACTGATATGTTTTACGTATCTTGATACAGTACATATGGGGTACGATACGATTCGAGAGAAGTACATTTTCAAGTGGAACAATCATTTTTGGTTCGATTCAATCTGACCCAAACTATTTAACTTAATAAAATAAAAATAAAAATAAAAATAGATCAAAAGTAATATCAACTCCATTTAAATTTAGTGTGCCTCGCTTATGGATCATTGTGCATCAATTACGGGCGTAACAAAAACAGATTTAATTTGGAAAATTGGTTTTGGCATGACGAACCAAATGGAATTGTTATATTTTAAAATAGTTGCATCTTTGAATTTGTATGATATCGCACCCCACGTATCGAGATGTTTATCGAATCATCTTTTCACGTTACGCCCGATATAAATCGGTTTGATGTTGCTGGTGATTTGTTGTTGTTAATAAACTTGCACAATTTGGGGTTTGCAGAGCTTCTACATGATGCGTGTTAATAAAAATTAGACTAAGTGCAATTTCTGGAGAAATTGCGTGGGAATGCTGAAAGCTGAATGCTAAGATTTGAATGCATGTGGAGCCAATTGAGAGATAAATTATGAAATTATAACCTATGATGATTTCGGCTGAGATAGGCTCCAGCACCCCCTGCGACCCTTGTGAGGAATAAGTGGTCAAGAAAATGGATGGATGGATAATATTTTCTTTTTTTTTTTACTGCAAATGAGTATTGGCTTGAAATATTGATTATCGATCTCCCTGTCTACTAATATAATTGATATCAGAATCGGCCTTGAAGAAACCATATCGGTCTATCACTATTATAAACGTAAGTACATCACAGAAAAAAAAAATCCTCTCTAGGCTGCTTCTTCCTCGCACTTTCCACCAAACCCGACCGACCGCCAGTATAATCTGCTTTTGAAGGTGCCGTCCTTCCACCACACGTAACTCACACTCATGTTTGGGCTTAAGAGTGACGTCACTGTCTCTTTCCTTGCCCTAAATGGACAAGCCGGAGTGAAGCTTGCGATTGTACTGACTCATGAGGTCCTTCTCCCCAACGAGCTTCCGTCTTGGCCCCTTTTCCCATTTGACACGCACATCCGAAACAACATTGTGTCGAGAGCAAACAGGATGCCCATCTGTCGCTGGACGTCTCCTGCGCTTCCTCGCGTCCATTTCGATGGAACGTCCAAGCTTCGTTAGCCTCGTTAATTGGCTACCAGCTTCTGAACTGATCGAAATTCCAGCTCAACAATTACAGAATGCAGACGGTGACGATGACCAAGTGGGCGAACTCAGAAGCTCCCTCTGGCCTTAATAACCTGCTGTGGTCCTATTGGCATGTGCGTGCGTGTCTGGACGGTGATCCCGCTTTAATGTGGCTCCTCGTGTATTGACTTTGGGCCCCTCCAGCGGCCCCGCCTCCTTCCCCTTCCAGCTCATCTTCACACCAGGCGCTGCTTTATTTGTTTTCTGGCCAGCACTAACCCAATCAAACTCACTTTTTCTTTTTTTTTTACACGTTGCTATGGACAACCGTGGGCTAGTAGTGACTTTTAGGGCCATATCAAAGGACCTGATGTGTTTTATATTTAATACAGAGCTGTCGTTTGCTCAATGGGTATGGATAATTTTCATTGTAGCCCCCGTAATTTGCCGTTCCAGCTAATGGGCGAATGCAGTTATGATGATGATCTAAAGTCTGCCTAGCAACAGGTGACTATGCAGAAAAAGCATGTCGTAAACAAGAATCTTTTGAGCAATTGTTGACCTGTAACTAGAAAAAAAGAGAAAGGGGCAAAAAAAGGATACAATTCAAGGTGGTACATTGGACAAGTGGTGAGCCCATCTGACTCACAGTTCAGAGGTCGTGGGTTCGAATGGGAGGTGCTCTCTTTCTAGTGAGGATAAGCAGTAAAGAGCGTGGATGGATAGAAAATAAAATGGATTCAAATTTCAATTGTTAGATTTGATTATTTAATTGATGCACTTGCTAATTTAGAGAAAAATGAGAAATACCAATTTATTTTAATTGTTAAACTATTATTGTTAGCGGTGTGATTTGCCTAATATCTGGCAATTCGATCCGTATCACGATTCGATTTGATAGCACTTAATCCCGATACGGCTCTGTAAATCGATTATTGCAATATTTTTTTAACTTAAAAAAAAAAAAAAAAAATCATCAGTAAACTTGTACATGTACAGTGTAAGATTTGTATTGTATTATTTATATGTATTTAACTGAAACTTCAACACTATATTGATTGCAATCTGTTTCATGTTTGAACAGCATTGAAATAAAATATTACGGCTTAATGTTCCATTAATATAACATATATAAATATATAAACATTCTTCCATGCTTAATGTGTGAACCCTAACCCTAAGTAATAATTTTTGTTGAATATTTCCATCAAAAAATTATTTTGAAATATCGATTTGGCTGCATATTGAATCGATACAAGAATTCTGCGCTGTAATATCGCGATATATTGCCGAATCGATTTTTCTTAACACTGCTAATTATTGTATTGTTTCACTGTTACTGAACTAGAATATTGTAGGTTTTACTGAAGTTGTTGGGTTTAAAAAAAAACAACAACTGAAATTAGGGATGCAGCTATCGAATCTAATCGATTATTCTACCAACTATCCTGTCATGTAATCGGACAAAAATAGATTTTTCAGGCTTTAAAAGGCCTCGCCTGGTGAGTGATGTGGGTGTGGGCGAAAAAAAATAATTACTTGCATTTGAGTTCTTTTCTTCCCTTTTTTTTTTTTTTAGGGTTCCCCTGCCGACAACGTCCCACTGGTGGATTCCGCACAAGCAGCACCAACACCATCAAGCCAGCCCATCTCTCACTTCCACCTTCACCTGCCCTCGCAACCCGCCCCCGCCCCAACCGCCGAGCATCCACCCCCTTGCTCCGTGGTCCCCTTCCCTTCTTCCCACCACGTCTACGGAGTGGGTGCCGGCTCCCTCCCCCAGGGCTGGGAGCGAGGAGCTGGGGGACCCGCTAGACAAGCCCTTGGAGAACGATGCGGAGGGTGTGTGGAGCCCCGACATCGAGCAGAGCTTCCAGGAGGCCCTGGCCATCTACCCGCCGTGCGGCCGGAGGAAGATCATCCTCTCTGATGAGGGCAAGATGTACGGTACGCCCCGCCTCTCCATCTCTTTCACTTCCACGTATTTTATTTTATTTTATTTTATTTTATTTTATTTTATTTTATTTTATTTTATTTTATTTTATTTTATTTTATTTTAATTTTATTTTATTTCCCCCCCCGATATATGACAGAGTATTTCACACACGTGCACACACAGGGCTATTATAGTTTTGGAAATTTTCGTTTTAGTTTTGATTTAGATTTTTAAATTTAGTTTTAATTCGTTTTGTGGGGGCGGCATGGTGGTGTGTGAGTGAGTGGTTAGCAGGTCCGCCTCTCAGTGCTGAGGACTTTGCTTCGAGTCCAGGCTCCGGCCTTCCTGGGTGGAATTTGCATGTTCTCCCCGTGCATGCGTGGGTCTTCTCCGGGTACTCCGGTCTCCTCCCACATTCCAAAGACATGCATGGCAGGTTAATTGGTCGCTCCGAATTGTCCCTAGGTGTTCTTATGTGTGGGTCTCAGTGTGTTTAGTTGTTTAATAAATGCTTCATTTAAATTTAGTTTTAGTTAGTTTCAGTATTAGTTTTAGTTTTTTTTTGTTTAAATTAAATGTGTATTACTTGTGCGCAATACTGTATTTAAAAAAACAACAACCAAAAAACATGGAAGCGACGTCATCTGAAGGTGCTTTTCTATTGGCTGCTGCAAGATGACATCACTTATTTGTGACGTACTTTCTAACGTCTTTATTCCGGGTAATATCAAAATAAATCTCCTTAAAATCACATTTAAAATCATCCCCCAAAAAGTTGGTTTTGTAAACATAAAATGTAGTTTCAGTTAGTTTTCGTTTTTATTTTATTTTGTTAACGAAATTGTTTTTTGAATTTTAGTTTTTTCATTAGTTTTAGTTAACTAAAATAACCTTGGCACACACACTCGTTCATCTTCTTGCATTTCCTGCACACCTGTCACTTCCACTTCCACTCGGTCCCTCAATGCAAAACATTGTTTGCCAAAACTTGACAAACAGATGCTCAGTTTGTTTTTTTTTTGTCATGGATGACATCAGAATCCGTGCTAGCTATCTCAGGCTTGGAATCTAGTGACATCTTGTGTTTTTATTGGTTTTAATTAATAATTTGTTCTGAACTGATCAATTATAAGGGAGGGTAGCAGTGTAGTGGTTCACATAGCTGACTTTCACACAGCTGGCGTTGAAATGCACCAGTCCAAGGGGGCGGTAGCTCCCATTTGGCTGCAAGTCAGCTGGGATGGGTTCCAACTTCCAGCTCGCCTGTGACCCTGAACATGATAAGCAGGATGGAAAACGATGGATGGTTGAAATATGAGGCATAGGATGATGATGATGATGATGCGTTGCATGTCAGGAGGGGTCTACTATTCATAGGTATTTCCTTGGTTGAAAAAATTACTCATCCAATTTTTTTCTTGATCCTTAATTCAAATTCCGACAGTTTTCTTATCTTGGACATTAACTTAGTAAAAAGAAAAGCGGAAGAAGTAATTCCAGCTAACTGGTTCTTGTTCATGTGTCTAGTTGGCTGCAGGCTGCAAAAAGTAAGAGCTGCGGGTGATCAGTTTTTGTAATTGACAATAAAAGGCATTAATTGACATGCCGTAACATTTCCACGGAAATTGGCCAATCACGATTGTAGCACTATTATTAAAGGCACTTTGTCTTATTTTTAGGAAGCAAGTCTAACAGTTACAGTCATGATTATACAATAAAAACAATAATCATATTTGTTTTTGCATTAGCGTTAGCTTTAGCTGTGAGCTTCTTTGGTGTGATGTCTGTTAGTCAGAGGCTGAGCTGCACTGTTTTTGTTTATAAATGATGTCATTGTCATTGATCGTATCCATTAAATGAAACTTTACAACACAATTTTGTTCACTTCACGGACATTCTGTGCAGCTTTTGTTAATAATCCGAGGTTGCATAGCATAAACAGTAAGTGATTAATTTTTTTATTTTATTTTTTATTTTTTCATTATTTTTTTTTAAATAATTTTTGGGGGGGATCCAAGGTTTCAGAGCATATACAGTCGGATTTTATTTAAATTATTTTCCAATATTTAAAAAAAAAAGGCTTTTTTTTTCCAAGGTGATTTTTATTTATTTATTTATGTATTTTTTTTTATGGGGGATCCAAGGTTTCATAGCATATACAGTCGGATTTTATTTAAATTATTTTCCAATATTAAAAAAAGGTGGGGGGGTTTTCAAGGTGATTTTTAATTTTTCTTTTTTTTTTTCTTTTTTAGGGGATCCAAGGTTTAATAGCATATACAGTCAGATTTTATTTAAAATTTTTTCCAATATTAAAAAAAATGGCATTTTTTTTTCCCAAGGTGATTTTTTTTTTTTTTAAACATTTTTTTTATTATATTTATTTTTATATCTTTTTTTTTTTTTTGGGGGGGGGGGGCTTTATGGGGATTTTGGCTATTTGTGGGCCAGGCTCATCTAATTCCCAAGTTAAGCTAGTTGTTCAATAGATGAATTGATCCATTGCCTGATTGGATCGGTAGTCAGTTATTTTTATTTTTTTATTTTTTATTTATTTTTATTTTATTTTAACTCACTGATTTGGTGATCAGCTCCAAAAATCTTGGTCATTTATAGCCTACTAAGTATGTTTCGCTACGGTAATGTAAAATAGGAGAACGATAACTTTGTCCTCTAATTTGTTGCATTCAAGTCATGAGAAAACTGATTCTACATTACTTAGGAAAATGAATACAAATTTGATCAAATCCCAGATGATGAACATTTTTGCCATGAACAAATTCATGATGACCATCTGTGGTTGAATGTAAAGCAAAGACAAATGCAGCCCAATTGTTGACACAAAATCCGCCCCGGAGCAGGCCAACGTCTTCCTTGTACGAAAATAGCGGATTGAGCTAAAATCCCTGCAAAAATAATGAAACGGGATAACTTTGCTTTTCAACTGTTAAGACTCTGAGTGACGGCGCTGCCAAACAGGTGCGCGCAAAGGTAAGCTGGCGTCCCTCCATGGCACGTCGCTGAAAGATGCCTGCTAACAAATGGCTTTGGCGCGGCGTGTCTTGGACGGATCCGGTTGTTGGACAGAAGTATTGGCGCTATCAGACGAGCTCTGTCATCGCCCGGTGTTGCGACGGTGCCAAACCGCGACTTTAACTGTTAGCGTTGCCACCTTTTGCTGTTGTCGCTGGCCTCTTGGTTGACACTTAAACCCTTATAATGTCACACAAGACGGTGTTTTGAGGTCGTTGTTTGTCACAGGAATGAAGGATTTCATGGGGAAAGATTGTAAAAAAAAAAAAAAAAAAGTGTACCCACCAGCGGAGCGCACTGGCCTGCCAGGAATGGCATGTGCACTTGGTAGTCCGGGGGGGGGGGGGGGGGGGGGGGGGGGGTTCAAGGCAGCTCAGTTGTAACCCTAAACCAGAATAGACGTTTACCCTTTGAGCGCCTGGAGGGGGCGGCGGACAAATAAACACCAAAGGTGGACAGTCGTTTCTTGCATGGCCTCGGGGACCCAGCACAGCTCTGTCACACCTGTCCCCTCAATGCACAAGCGCTATTTCAGGGATTTACCTCGTCCTCGCCTGCCTGTTTGAAAATTGTTCGGACTCGCTTTAATGGGACATCTCTTTCTTGTGGTCATTTTTTTTTTTTTTCTAAGACGGAAAAATCTGACAAAACAAATAGCAAATAGGGTAATCTGGAGTTTTAGCTCCATGTAAGCGCTTTGCGCTCATGCACCAGGAACTTGCTCGTGGTGCGGGTTCGATCCCTGGGCTGGTCGCCACCGGTTACACACTAACTGACATGATCTTGGCTGCACGTTGTGTTTAAAGTAAGTTAAAACGAGCGCTATCAAAGCTAAAGTGTTAGCTCATTGATTACTCACACACAAAAAAAAATAAAAATGCATTAATCACATATTAATGCAGATTAATCAGTGAATCACACTATTAATTTTGACCGGAGATGATCCTTTAGCGTGACAGCGGATGGTTGCATTAAAGGTAGTGCAGGTCGTGTTTGAGCAGCAAACATAAGTACACACATTAATGTGAAGTATTTAATAAACGTTTGCGTATGACATTCAGAAAATGTGTTCATGTCAAAATATGCGGGTCATCTTTTTTTTTTTTTTTTTCATTTTAAATTATACAAGTAATGAACTGATTAGAAAAAAGAGGAGGATGGGAGAGTGCAGTGGATCAAAAAATTAAGGTAACATTAAGCGTAGAGAGAATTAACACATAACAGATGCTCTTCAAGTTTGGCAGGCAAAAAATGTTGATAATGAATGTTTTAAATGAAGTGATTAATCATGATTAATCAAAATTCTAAATATGTTATAAATCTGATTTTAAAAAATTCTAATAATTGTTTGACAGCTTTAAGTTAAAACACAAGAATGGGGACAAATACTCAAAGATTCGGCCTAAAACAATATGGAGGACTAAAGAATAATATTGAGGTCTAGTAGTGACTGTTTTTCATTTTTATTCATTGTTGACTAAATATTATTTTACAACATTATTTTATTGTTTTTTTTTTTTTTTTACTGTATATTTGTCTCTAAAAGACCATTTTTACATTTTACAGGTCTCGTAGTGACTGTTTTTCCACTATTTTTTTATTTATTTATTGTCCACTCAATATTATTTTACAACATTATTTATACTGAATATTTCCCACGAAAAGACAACTTACATTAATTTGTGATGCTTGTGTTACCAGTAATAACTACAAATTTCTCTTAATCAAGTTATGATTATTTAATAAGATGTTTTTTTTTCTGAACTACTTTGCAAATTGAGTATACCCACTTCTGTCTACCCACATTTTGAGCCAATGCACATATTTTACATTCGGCAAAAAATCTCATGGCTCACCACCAAACAAAAACGTCACAAAAGGTAGACTGAAATATTGATTGATTTCATCTCACTTTACTAATCAGTTTAATAAAAATCCGGGCCTGTTTAGTTAAGCACGAAGCAATTTTGCAATTAGCACGACTCTTCTCGTCCCTTTCTGGTTCAACAATGTGTTGTTTGTCCAAGATTTTAGATGGATGCTAATGGTCCAACGTTTCCCACACAACCATTTCCCCCGAAGCAGCCCAGATGCTTCACAGTTTTATAGCCCCTGCAGCTCTACGGGTGTCTACTTAATCACCGTGCTAAGGTCGCCGGTGGCCAGCGACTCAAGTCATTCAAGCAGCCGCAATCAATGCAAATCCACTTTTGTTGGTCTTTAGTGTTGATCATGTTGTCACAAGCGCTGATCGCTCGTCATCTCTCAGCGGGCCAAATTAAATGGCAAACTAGGCAACGAGTCGATTCTCTTGCAAAGGTTAACTTGTGGCCTTCCGCACGCTAAATACGGACTCATAGACAACACAGCAAAAAAAAAATAACAACGCGTCTGCTGGCTGAATGCGACATATTCCGAATTTTAGGTCAAATTCCCGGCTGAGGAATGAATGCCATTCTTCGCTACAACTGTGACATTGAGTCTCCGGGCAGCAGCAACACTGAAGGAATCTGCGCTTGTGGATTCCGTAATTGAACGGAATGTTTCCAAAATTCCAGCCCATATCCTCATCTGCCACATTTTTCCTGGCCCTTGAGCTCATTACTCAGCAGGCCTCCTATTAGCTGGCTTATTAGGGACGGTGTCGAGGATATTGTGGCGGTCTGGCCATTCGACGTACGCCTGCCAAGGAAAACATTTCCTGCCTTGTGTGGCTCTCGGCGAGAGACGATGCCCTGCACTCTGACTAGGGGTGGAAACCTCTGGCTACCTCACGATACGACACGATATGCGATGCAAGGCTCACGATAATGATTATCTCACGATATGATGATACCACGATTAGCAATATATTGCTTAGGTAATAAATCCACGATAATCTATGATAAAACTAATCATACAATAATAATAATATAAATGAATAAAAATAAAATAAATAAATAACTAAATAATAAAAATAAATAATAATGAATAAATTCTAATAAAAATCAAAAAATCAAAAAAATCCTAGTATCCTAAAATAGTGTAAATATATACAAATATAATATAAATACATAATATATAAATATATATAATATATATAAAAATATAAATAAAATAATAATAATAAAAATACAAATATAATAATAATAATAATAATAATAATAATAAAACTAAGATCATAAGTCTTCTTCACCTGAAGATTTCCGTCCATTTCCCCGCCACTCTTATGAGGTGCTCCCCCTAGTGGCCCGCCAAGTAATTGCTCAATAAGTCATGGTTCAATGGAGCCGTTTTAGTGGCTGTATATTAACTGCAAATATCGCGATACTTACATACATGTATCGATGATATATCGGGAGACAAAAGTATCACGATTTATATTTATATCACGATTTATATGGAATAATGGGAAAACGGTAATTTGTATGCCGCCGTTCAACATGTCGTTATTTACTCACTGCTCACTGTTATTACTATTACATCCTGCTTGATGATGCAGCTGTTTGGTTTCGTCACACTTGATTCTCTAACAGCTGTGAGAGCAGCACTTATCCAGGATTTTGATGGTTCTGTTCATGTGCAGGGGGAAAAAAAAAAAAGAGGAGGAGGCTTTCAATGCCGCTGTGAATGAAGTCAACAAAGCTTCCCTGAATGCTGACGGGATTTTCACACAGTTTGGCCAACAAAGAATATGCACACGCCGAAACATTATCCCGACTAAGCTTTGCTCGCGCGGCCTGTCGTCCTATTGTTGTCTTTTTGTGTGCTGATATAAATATGTTATATGGCTCTCAAGGGATTCTCGTTTTTAAAAACGTGATGCGAAGGTCAGTGGAAAGCAACAGGGGAGTCCTCGTCCCCTCACTCGGGTGTCAACTTTGCCGGTCAAGTGACAGATTCAAGGTCAGTCTTGACCTGTGCACTTTTTAAGTGGTGCCTCTTGAGCAAGAGCATTTGGGATTATTACTGTGCAATTATGTATAATATTAATGCAAATTAAGTATATTTTAGCCCCAAAAATGTTTTATATTTTTACTTGGACAAGTGATTAAGTGATGTTTAACTCATTCACTCCCAGCCATTTTCACAGAAGCAACCCCCTTCACTCCCGGTTTTACTGGATTTTGACTGATTTTAAAAAGCCCACACAATATTGTGTTCTATTGCTATAAAAACATGGATCATACCAAGAGAAAGATTAAAGTCTCTTCGTTCATCAGGAAAAAACGGTACATTTCTACCTGCTTCCGTTTTGCAGCAAATTAGCATTAGAATATAGCTAAGTTTCATCATTATTCACAAATCTATTTAGAATTTGGAGTATTTTTTTTTAACATGGTCCTGGTTGATCTCCTTTACTCTCTGTTTGTGTAATAACTACCATATCTTCAACCGTTCTTTGGAGTTGAGAAGATGCATCAAAGCCTTCTATAATAATAGCATAAAAAAAAATATTTAACAACATATAAATACGTCTTTGGGACACTTAAAACATTTAAAATAGAACATATTTATTCGTTTTGGGGAGCAAATGAGTTAAATATGGGCAAATTATGTGCATGTCTCTTTTTTTTTCTGAGTCAATGTACATCAGTATCTTTTATAGGCGTCCTTAACCCAGCCAAAATATTTCCGTGATCGTTCTAATACTTTTGAACAATGAAGTGAGCAAGCATATACGGTACACGTGTACGTACATTGTCGAGGTGACATGAATGTTTTTTCGCTACGGTGCGAATGAAGAGGCAACGGCTAACGGGATTTAGTTTTTGGAAATATACTTCTTACAAAAGATTAATAATGACATTGTCACAATGTAATCCATTTTGGTTGTGTTTTTAAACATAATTAGCACCATACAGTATCATTGGGAAACTGATGTTCGCCACCAAACTAGATTTTCGAGGTATGAGTCAATGTACAAGTATATCCATACACAGACTAATTTCTCATCAACAACCTTTTCTACTGTTTTTATTTTATTTATTTATTTATTTTTTTGTAGCCATGACGGACCAGATGGCAAGGAATTATCTACAACTCAACCAGTAAATGTGATGAAAGAACACAAACAGTGACACAACTGACATAGACAGATGACACGCATAATTAGAAAGGGGAATAATACAACTGGATTAGTTGGATTACCACGCAACAACCGACAAACAAAGCATTCCAGATGATGGGTGCTTCATTAATTACGAGGTATCAGATATGAGCTTGTAAACATCTGTTGGTGTGAGTCATTTAGTAATTTATTGGACCAAATCTTAAATTTGAAGACACGCAGCACAACATTAAGTAACTACCAACTCTGACCATTTGGGGCCCGTGTCTGAGGAAGACCACCCCTAAGTCTTGTCATCACTGGGTCATGCCAGGGTTATGTTTGGGTCATGCAAGGGCATGACAGGGTTATGTTTGGGTCATGCAAGGGTTATGCTTACTGTCATGACTAGGGTCAGGTAAGGGTTATGTTTACTGTCATGACTAGGGTCATGCAAGGGTTATGCTTGGGCCATACAAGGGTTATGTTTGGGTCATGCAAGGGTTATGCTTACTGTCATGACTAGGGTCAGGTAAGGGTTATGTTTACTGTCATGACTAGGGTCATGCAAGGGTTAAGCTTGGGCCATGCAAGGGTTATGTTTGGGTCATGCAAAGGTTATGCAATTTCTGCCAGGGTGTGTCAACCTATGACCACAATTAAACATACGAGACCAACATGGAGTTCTGCAGGGAAGCTTTCTAGAACCACTTGTGTAGTTTGTCACTAGACTGTTATTCTTAAAGGGAAATTACAGTCATGTTCAGTTCAAGTCAATGTAAAATAAAATATAAAATAAAAGTAAATTACTGATCCTTTGGTACGTTTAGCGGTTGTGCAAATATCAATGTTGTTATTCTATCACAAATATAACGATTGAAGCACGTCAGTCACCCTGAAGATTCTTGCATCATCGCCACTTGACTCATTGTTAGCATCAATATATGTATGACAGGCGTCTTTTCTGAGAACACTTAGCTGAATAAACTATGACGGGGGTGGGGGGGAATCACACCCAAGCAAGAAATTCCGTCAGCCTTAATGTGACCTTCCTCAGCTGACTCAGCCTGAGAAAGTGTCAGGAAAACTGACGGCTGCCAAGGGAAAATGGCACTTTGCATATTTTTTATATGATACACGTGTAGATTGTGGTCACATGAGATGTGATGCTACTACGATTTATTTTCAGATGTGTGCTATAAAGTTTCCCCGATTTAATCCATGAAAAGTTTTGTTGTTGTGCACAAACAGGACACGAACTGGGGCTATGTCGGAGCGGCAGATGCAGATGCAGAAGTATAATCAGCGTATAGGAATGTCGGGAATGTCCTGAGCGGGAGTGATCACACTGGGCCATTCATGCAGATTTATGACCCTGCCGGGTCCGAGGATTGACTCTGGAGGGGAACACGAGGGTGTGCCTTACTAGCCCTATGATGAATGAGTGAATGTGTCTTTCGGGGCCTTTTTCACCACAGGGATACCAATATGCAAGTGGGTATAAAAAGTCTACACACCCCTATTCGAACGCCATAATTTTGTGATGTACAAAAATGAGACTAAGTTAAACACTGGGGTCACTTTTGAAGAGCATAAGTAAAAATAAACCCAACTAAAGTTCGGTTGTTCTAGTAGGCTTTTCATGTGGTTCCCAATTGTAGCTTGTAGTCTGTGACAGTTGGCAACCATTTGTTAAAGGGTTACTTGACTCATTCAGCCATTTCCAGCAGTAAAATTTAATATTTTGTCTATAACGAATGTGGTAACATCATTATTTTTCATGTACAATTAGTACCTTTAAAAAGTATGTTTTTTATTTTTTTTGTACTTGCTGTCGACTGATGATGACATCACCTGTGCTGAGGAAGTAGGTAACGACCGATCATGGCTCAGTTTACTGACCAAACCCAGAAAACAGGTGAGCCATGATTGGCCGTCACCTACTTCCTCAGCACAGGTGATGTCATCATTAGTGGACAGCAAGTAGAAAAATCACTTTTTAAAGGTATTAATTGTACATGAAAAATAATGAAGTTATCAAATTCATTGTGGACAAAATATTAACTTTTCACTGCTGAAAATTGTTCAATTTGTCAAGTGTTGTTTTCGTGTGCAATAGCGCCACCTAAAGGATAGGAGTGGAAGTTCTAAAATATGAGCGACTTGCTCTAATTTTACGCGTGCCCTTGAGAAACCTCCGTCGCGTCACACTGCAGCTTCGCTTGGCACAAGTCGCCTGTCTGGCTAATTCTCACCGGATGATCTCAACGCTGAGTGGGATGACTCGCCTCTGATCTCGTGGGTGTGTTGGAAAGTATTTTTTCATGGGAGCTTCCCCAAGCATTCGCCCAAGGAGTGGCGGAGTATCTGAAACGAGAACACAATCAGCACGCATTGTTTTTTACATTAGTGTCACACTGGAAATCTAAAAACTTATTTACGTGAAGGATCATGGTAAATGTAGCAATTTTAGCGCACAAGTAAGTCTGGTGTCATGAATCATATTCCCGATTTTAAAACAGCGTGAGCATGACGAGGCCCGAAGGAACCCGCCGCAGCGTAACCGGAGCCTCTCAACGGGTGAGAGGGTGGGCGAGGGGAACAAGGCCAAGATTTACTGTGGGCGTAAAGGCATATTCCATAAACATTGACACACACGCACCAGCTGCCTGGCACTGTCACTAGACTGCCCCCCCCCCCCCCCCCCCTTTTTGGTGCGGTGGCCTCTGCTGTCTATCCCGGGTCGGGTCCCGAGGATCTGATTGCTTGCCGCGGTCGCCCACCTGCTTGGCCAGTGTGAGCTGTCTGTCATTAGCGGACGTGCGCGGATCCACAGTGCAAAGTGCGGTGGACTGACTGTCACTCTTTGACACCGAAGCCGGCCTTCACAGAGACACGTGTACTCTACGTATCTGTCCTTACACACACGGGTGTCAACAATTTTTCCTTAAAGATGCCGCATAAAGGAAATCGAAGGATGCGACAGCCACTTTGAAAATGTACATATAAGCTTGGTAAGTTTACAACGCGCGCGTTACAGGCATACCATCCTAGCGTCCATTATAACAAAAAGGTACCCCCCCCCCCAAAAAAAAACCCCCCAATAATAATAATAAAAAATTATACAAATTAAATGAGCAGCAGAAAAAATGCAGGTCTGAAGGGGTAAAACGCAAAACATGAGCATTCTGTATTAAGATGATTTTTCAAGCAATGTTTACTTGAGGATCATGAAGGGGAAATATTCACAAATCGGACATATTGACACAGCAGAAAGTAGGGCAAACCATTTTTTGCCTCTGAATCTTCTCATTTATTTTTATTTGCCATTAAGAATAGACATTTTGAGATGATTTTACTTATAAATGGTTTGTCTATTTTCATATCTAGAAAAGGTTAATTCATCATTATTAGTAGCTGTAGCAGTTGTTGGGCATCATATCAATGAGGGATGTGGGTGTCGCTTAGGTTAGCTTTTTTGTCCGCTCACTAAATGCTAATGCAAATTAGCATCTATGTTGTGGTGCTATAACCCTTCAAGCAACGGTTTGATTGCATAAAATCCAGCAAAACATGTAAAAATACAATATACCAGTCATATATTCTTTATCCTCTGCAAAGAACGACCAGTATTAGTGCTGTACTGATGACCTGAGAGGAGTTGAGATGTCTCAATGAAATGTCCAGACTGGCTGTCTTATACTGGTCCCAGCTGCCTACAGCAATAGCCATTTAATTTCTGTTGCAATATGAATCCCCTTCCCTAATTTACAGTGCTAGTATTACAGTATTGTGGTAATAGTGACCATGCAGCTCTAGTTATGCACGTGTGAATTTTTCATACTGTTCCTCTACCGAATCGCATAAGATACTCCAAGTGTCCCGAGCCAGTAAATGCAACTTTACTGAATTATTCAGATTTTCTGTCAAACATAAAAGCAAAAGCACGTCTTTAAAATGTTGGTGTCTTCATTTTCAGGACGGAACGAGCTGATCGCACGCTACATCAAACTTCGCACTGGAAAAACGCGGACCAGGAAGCAGGTGAGTCCAACGCGGCCAACGCCGTCCCTATTTTCGAAGCCCTTCAGAAAGTCCGCCCCCCCGCTGAGTGATGCCCCGACTCCCCCGGGTAGCGGCCTCTCAACCGCCGTCCCGACGATTGATTCGGGGCCAGCCGCCCGGCCTTCATACGCAACGGGTTCGTGTGTTTGGCACCGTTTCGTTTTTTTTGCGCCTCGCGGACGACCTGCTCGTTAGAAGCGGCGAGAAGCTGGCCGTGCGGATAGGACGAGGGATTTGCAACGTTATCCTCCAGCGTGGCATCTGATACGCAGCGACTGATGTAGGGGTGGCAATGATGGATGTGCATAGATGGAGACCCTGCTCAGTCCCTGTGGGAGTGCTGATGAGAGAGGGAGCGGAGATTCCGATTCAGGCGACTTTATTGATCCCAGAGCGGGCAATTAACTCATTCACACCCAACCATTTGCACTGAAGCAATCCCTTTAGTGGATTTTGACTGCTTTTGCAAGGCCCACAGAGTATTGTGTTCTATTGCTATAAAACATGGAATCTACCAAAAGAAAAAAATAGCATCTCTTCTTTCATCAGGAAAAAAAATATTAATTATATTTCCATCTGTTTCCGTTTTGCAGCAATTAGCATTAGAATATAGCTAAGTTTCATTAGAAATCTGTTTAAAACAGTGGGGAAAAGAGTTTTTTTGTAACATGGCCCTGTTTGATCTCTTATACTCTGCTGCCACCTGCTGGCTGTTTTTGTAATAACTACCATTGCTTCAAGCATTTTCTTCAGTTCAGAGACTACATCAAAGCCTTCTGAATGCTCTAGCCTAAAAAAAAACAACAACAAAAAAACCCGTATAAATACGTTTTTGGGAGCAAATGAGTTAATTAGCGGATTCCTGGTCCAAAAGCAGAACAAACACTTTAAATGACAAGGCCCGAAGAAGACATGGCAAAAAGGTAAATAGATCACACTGACACAACAGGGCTGAGTTGGAGGCAGTCACAAGAAGGAGTCATGCCACATGCATGTGCTGTACAAAGTTTTAAATGCAATGTTACACAGGGTGACATACATCCAATTCAAAAGCTTTCGGGACAGTTAAATACTAGACATATTTAACAAGTTTTACTTCTTTCTATCCCCCTTGTTAACACATTTGCGCCCCAAAACGTATAAATCCGTTCTTCTATATGAAATGTTTTAAGTGTCCCAAAGACTTTTTTTTTTCTTATGCAAGAGCATACATACAGAAGACTCTGATGCAGCCTCTGAACTGCAGAGAACGGTTGAAGAAATGGTAGTTGTGACAAAAACGGCCAGCAGGTGGCAGCAGAGTATAAGAGATCAACAAGCGCCATGTTTCAAACAAGCTGATTTTCCAACAGTTCTAAACAGATTTGTTAATAATGATGAAACTTAGCTATATTCTAATTCAAGTTGCTGCAAAACGGTAACAGATAGAAAGAAAGAGTTAAAGAAATAAAATTTCATATTGCATTGAATTGAAAAAACAAAATTCCCAACTTTTATTTGTGTGCCCTCCAGGTGTCCAGTCACATCCAGGTTCTAGCTCGACGGAAGGCCCGGGAGATCCAGGTGAAGCTGAAGGTACGCTACGTGAGTCAACCTTTTACTTTATATTTATTATTAAAATAGCAAAATGTTTTGAATGAGTTCATGTTTAGGTTCCTTGGGATGCGTGTTTAATTGATGATCATGCTTTTAGGTGAGAACAATTGTATCTCAAGGCATATTTACCCATTGAAATGAATGGGAATTCTATTATTGTGTTCCAGATTTTTTTAAGCTAGTCAAAGCAAAAAACAAAAATAAACAAAAACACATCTCAAAAGTCACTCGTATCACCACCTGGACAAATATTTTGTCCTTTGGGGTGTTGCTTTCTATCGATAGACCGATTATCGGCCGTGCCGATGTTCTGTGCCGATATTTGGCATTTTGATAAATATCGGCATCAGCCTTTTGACCAATCTGAAGGCCGGTAAAGCTGGTATCTCACTGAGCGGCCAATGCTTGCGAACATAGCGAATTTTGAGTTTTCATCAAGATTTGTAAGATGTTCACAGTTTTTACTTGTCACCAAGAAATTCTGAACATGTTCAGACAATTTATCAATCTTCGAAGATCTTCTGAAACCTTTTGCAAACCCTGACGAGAACCCCAAATGAGCTACATTTGCATGCATTTGTCGCTCAATGAGATCCAGGAAACTTTTCATTTATGGATTTATATAAATTTCCACTGTACTTTCTAAAATGTGATGCTGACACTGGGGACTCTGTACAGTTTTTCTTTAAAAAAAAAATTGTTGAAATTTTGGAGAACTTTATTTACAGTAGAAAACCTTAGGGAACTATTTACTTGCTTAGTTTTCTTTTTTTTTCACACATGGTGATGATGACCCTGCAATTTTTGTTATAATTTTTAAACAAAGCTGTGTATTCTTTATATGTTTATTATTGGCAAACTGATGCAACAGGTGGTGTAAAAAGACACAGACCTTTTAATTAAAAGACAAAGTAATGTTAAAAATTTGGCGCTAATATTTTCTCTTTTACTGCAAATGAAGATTGGCTTGAAATATCATTATCAGCCTCCTTGACCTTGCCCTGAAAAAAAATTGGTCTATCACTATTATTTTCAGTCCCACATTCCTTTATCACTTGAGCACACATTTTATACGCTGATTAAACTGCAACCTCTAATTGACATTTTCAAATGTGATGTTTCATAAAACTTATTTCAGGACGCCACCCCACCCCCCGAGGCTTTACTGCGTACAATTATGAGCGCGCCCAACTAAACACAATTGTCAGGGAACAAATGAATCCCTGTGTTATTCCCCTGCAGGTATTAACACTCCAAAGTGTTCCGGTGTCATGCCAGTCTCTCCGCTACTTTCTCAGTTTGCATTTCTCCCTCACATTAGCCGGCAGTGGAACTCATCGCCGGTCTTCAGCTGGCTGAGCCCCGCCGTGGTCACATGGTTATCTTATGTGATGGAATGGCGCTTTTTTTAAATACTACTTTGCTGTAACTTGAAATCCAGACCACTGGCAAGCCTCGCTCCCATATTTCAGCTATGCCCTTGTGTCATCCAGCCACCCCCGCCAGGAAGAATGCACCGGGTGGCCTTGCCGTTAAAGTCCGCTGTGCTTTCAGGAAACCACTGTGGATTTAGACGGAGGCGTATCACGTTGCCACAAAAGTACGGGACAGACAGTTGACGAGCAGCTGACTATGTTGTTTTTCTCCTTTTGGTGGCATTAGTGCTTTACCGTTTTTTTTTTTTTCGGACCCTAATGATTGCATCACCTTTCGACCTTATTTGTCCTCGAACAGAAGCTGCTTGTCATCGCCCTGTCAAAGCAATAAAGCAAACTCTTGACTGTAATATCGCCTTATCCTCACCTGCGCTCCCCTTTCGGAGCGCCGCTTGGGTTACCGGCTGGCCTAAGTGGGGTGGGGTGGGGGCTCTGAGTGCTAATGAGTGGTCCCCGTTTGCGTTACTGTGTCCCCCTCTCTGCCCTCCTCCCGTAGGACCAGGCCGCCAAAGACAAGGCGCTACAGAGCATGGCCACCATGTCCTCGGCCCAGATCATCTCGCCCACCGCCTTCCAGAACAAGATGGCACTCCAGGGTCTCTCCAGGCCGGCTTACCCCACGACTGGTGGGGTGAGTCACTCAACACTCAACAGTACCCTTTGATAACGTTTGAGCCCCTTTTCATGATGATGATGTTGTTCAAATTGGTTAAATATTCACTACACCTATTAAAAGTTGGTAGGTCACAGGTTTATTTGGATTATGTTCACTTGGAGAAAAATGAAACTTGAGATCTCAACTTGAATAGAAGCCAAATTTTTTTTTGGCATACTTTCAAATAAGGGTTTCGAGCAAAAATTAGGCTTGGGTTTCAAATTAGGGTTTAATTAAGCCAGTGATAGGGTTTTAAGCAAAGGTTAGGTTTTCATAGTAGGCCCTTAAAATCAAAGCCACCGACTTAAGTAAGGTTCCTGTCATTGTTAGGGTTTCTACAAAGTGTTGCGATTTCAAATGAAGACTGTAAGACGTTAAGGGTTTCAAATGAGGATTTGAAGTCTGATTTTTAGAGTTTCAAACTAGGATTAGGGTATCAGATTCAGCTTTTAAATTAGGGTACAGGTCAAAGTCAAAGTCTGGTCCTTGATTGAATGATCAGGATTGTTACCAAGTTTATGCAAAGCTTGCTGATGAGATGATCATTTAATCCAGGTGTGTTGGAAGAGGGAAACCTCCTAGTAATGCAGGACTCGGGCCCTCGAGGACCAGACTGACCACTGTGAGTTATGGTCCCAAAATAGAGCCTAAAGCCAGGAAAATGGCTTCAAACTAGAAAAATTTCCATGGAAATTTTGGATGTGACTGCTGACTCTTGCAAGGTGGAAATCCCCATGCACTGAACAATTTGCCAAATCCTGTTGAAATCAAGTCACTTCCTGTTGAAATCAGGTCACTTCTGGGTCACTTCCTGTTGAATTCACGTCACTTCCTGTTGAAATCAGGTCACTTCTGGGTCACTTCCTGTTGAATTCACGTCACTTCCTGTTGAAATCAGGTCACTTCTGGGTCACTTCCCGTTGAATTCAGGTCACTTCCTGTTGAAATCAGGTCAGTTCTGGGTCACTTCCCGTTGAATTCAGGTCACTTCCTGTTGAAATCAGGTCAGTTCCGGGTCACTTCCTGTTGAATTCAGGTCAATCTCTAGGTGCTTGATTTGTGGATTTTTTCCCTCCTTCTCCATTCATTCCTATGGGACTTTTTGGCGTTTTTTGTTTTGTTTTTTTTTTGGGGGGGGGGGGGGGGGGGTTGCATCCCCATGGTAACTCGGAATTCCGAAAAAAAAAATAATTCTCCACCAAGTTATATCGAGCCGCATCTTTAGATACCTCATTTGTGCTGATACGTTCAACGGTTCGGGTCGCATTTTGTCTGAAAATTCCGGTAAATAAAGAAATATAATAAACACCGTTTTCTAGGATAGTAATATGTGCCTGCTTTGCTTCGCAAGTGGTCGCTCCGCTACTGCTTTGCTCCGCAGCAGTCACATAATTAGGATTCAAAGTCAGGGTTATTTCATTTTAAGAAAAGATTAGGGCTCCTAGCCAGATTAGAAGCCAATGGTCGAGTTTTCTGCAAAGGTTAGTGTTCCACTCAGGGTTGCAGTTTCAAGTTAGTCGAGCTTTGGGTTTCAAAGAAAGATGAGAGTTTTGAGTTTGCCCGAATGATGTCCATTGGCCCATCTTCTGACCGGTTATCTTATTTTTTAAAACTCGCTAATCGGTGATCGGCTTCAAAATACTGATTGTGTAAAGCCTGTCCATTTTTTTTTTTTTTTTTTTTTTTTTCCAGTTTTGGCACGGGGCTCTTCCAGGACAGCCAGGAGGCCACGAAGAGTGAGTGAGCCGCCCTCCGCCTTCACGACCATATCATTCGCGTCTCATCCGATCCGCTGAATGCGCATCAGATGCATTTCAGATTGGGCGGGCAAATTAGAGCGTGTCCGTGTAAATGATAAAGTCAGCTGTCAGACGTCAGGCACGCCGCCGTGCCCCCTGCGCCTTTAGAGGTCAGGCGGTCCAATTAGTATGTGAGATGGGGTCACAAGGCAGCGATGGTTCCTAACATGCCTCTCTCTTTCTTCGCCCACCCCCCCTCCCCTCAGCATTAAGCCCTTCTCCCAACAGAGTTACGCCATGCAAGCGACCGGCCCGACCCCCATAACAGGTGGGTGCTCGTGCTCGCTCCTGTCGTGTTGACAGAGCGCCATCATGCAGGCAAAATGATATGAGAAAGTGATGATGAAAAAGACACCGCTCCGATCTTTATCAATCGATCTCGCGCTCAAACTGCCCACCATCCCACTCCCCAGGTTACGAAAGCACCGCAGGGCTGTCCGTGTCGCCTGGCGCCCCCCCCTGGCATGGGCGATGTATCGCCAGCTCCAAGTTGCGAATGCTGGAGTTCTCCGCCTTCCTGGAGCAACCTCAGGACCCCGAGACTGTAAGTGGACAAACATTATTTTACTGCGTGAAAGGCCTTTCTATTCTTTCAGTTAATACAAGATGATTTTCGCGCCTGATACGTAAACCTTTATACTTTCCTGATACCTGTACATCAAAAACATTCGGCTGTACACATTCACCACCAGCAGCCATCAGTGTGCGGACTTTAAAACTCAGGACTCTAGAGTTGGGTCAAAAATAAACCAAATTGCGTCAAAAAGGGGACCAATTTTGAATAACACAAAAATAGAGTTGCTTTGTGGGTTAACTCATTCACTCTCAGCCATTTCCACTTCGCTCCTGGCTGTTTTAGTGGATTTTGACTTGATTTTGCAAGTCTCATGGATTATTGTGTTCTATTGCTATAAAAACATGGAACCTACCAAAAGAAAGATTCGAATCTCTTCTTTCAATAGGAAAAAAAAGTATGTTTCTATATGTTTCTGTTTTGCAGCAATTAGCATTAGAATGTAGCTAAGAGCTTGTTGCAACATGGCCCTGGCTGATCTCTTATACTCTGCTGCCACCTGCTGACCGTTTTTATTAGTAATAACTACCATTGCTATAAACCACCTCTTCATGTTAGAAGCTGCATTAAAGCCAAAAAGCATTAAAAAAAGACAAACAAACATATATATATATATGTTTTTGGGAGTGAAGGACACAAAATATTAAAAAAATAAAATAAAATATTTACACGTTTTTGGGTTTGAATGAGTTACTATTCTTTTTTACCCAATCATTTTTAGAGTGTATTCGAAACATCAGTGGAGGAATACTAACCATAGCAATTTAACATGTGAATAGCTCACTTGTTTTGTTTTTTTTCTGTCTCCGCAGTTCAACAAACACCTCTTCGTGCACATCGGTCAGTCCAACCCCAGCTACAGCGACCCCTACCTGGAGTCGGTGGACATCAGGCAGATCTACGACAAGTTCCCCGAGAAGAAAGGAGGCCTGAAGGAGCTGTTTGACAAGGGGCCGCACAATGCTTTCTTCCTCGTCAAATTCTGGGTAAAACATCTTTCAAATTATGATCATGTGTCAATGAGCTCCAATTGTTTATTTATGTTGCTAAATCCTTCAATTGGTGGCATCATCAGAGCAGGCGGGACCTCTCAAAGTCATGCGGGTGAAGTACAATGCGTACTCCTGTTAATGTTTTCTTGCACCTGTTGGCTGTAAATGGTCCTGCAGTGTGAACTGTGCTGTTGACAGAGATCGGAGCCAAAGGACATTAAGGACAATTCAGATAGGTAGCACACTTCAAAAAAAAAAAAAAAAAAAATGCATTGATGAAGTGTTTGTGTTTTCCATCTGATGATGGCGTGTGTGTGCGCGTACGAGCGAGTGTGCGATGGCAGCCTTCGGGAGACTGGCAGCTCTGAACTTCACCAGCGGAAATGTGAGCCCGGGCACCTGTCCCTGTGCGATTACACCAAGTCCGACACTTTTGCAGACCCCCACCCTCCCTCCTAATGTACTTATTTATAGAGCAGCTCCACTCCCCAAAACACACATACATGATAGTACTGCCAGAGAGCAAAAGCGTGATGACCGAAGTCATCTTAAGATGGTGACAGATGAGACTTTTTTTTTTTTTTTTTTTTTTTTTTTTTTCTCAGAAGTGGACAGTCCGCTGTCAACGTCATCCACACAACTTTCCTAAAACTAAATACTTAAAGACCACATTGAAGATTGCGTAAATGTCGTCGTTCGGGTACTAATATGCATGTTGGGGGGGTTGTAGAACTATTCTTATCAGGTGACCACGTCTCCCCAAACTGTCCTAGACAAGCTTGAAGCCGCCGCAGTGACAAGGAATTAACAGATTATCATGTACACGGCGCGGCGAGCACGGGAAGGCATGAGATGGGGCTTAGAGAGCCAATTTGTCAGCCCACCTTGTGTTTGTTTCTTATAAACCTATTTTTGATATCGATAAAGAGCTGCGGGATCAGCGGCGGAACATTAAGTGCCCGACAACCCCCGTCTCATAAGTCCACGTCCACTTTATAAACAGTTCATTCATTTTCCTGGCTGTTCTTGTGCTTAGAGAATCAAATATGCAATGTGAGGATTGACAGTTAAGGTATATTTACACTGATTACAACGTATACACGGTATATATATATATATATATATATATATATATATATATATATATATATATATATATATATATATATATATATATATATATATATATATATATTCCGGTATATATTCATCTTCCTTCTGCAAAACAGGTGGAAGCACGTTGTTTTGGTAACTAGGGGTTAAGTATCTTGCTCAAGGACAACATGATCATAAGGAGGGATTGAACCCACAATCTCTAGGTTGGTAGACAACCACTCTATCACTGAGCCATGCCGTTCATTCCCAGCCATTTTCACAGAAGCAATCCCCTTCACTCCTGGCTGTTTTACTGGATTTTGACTGATTTTGCGAGGCCCACAGAATATTGTGTTCTATTGCTTTAAAAATATAGAACCGACCAAAAGAAACACTAAAGTATCTTTTTTCACTAGAGTCTTCTTCTTTCTTTATTTCTATATGTTTCTGTTTTGCAGCAATTAGCATTAGAATGTAGCTAAGTTTAATAATTTATTCACGTTCCTGTTGAAAACACTGGCAAAAAGAGCTTGTTGCAACATGGCCCTGGCTGATCTGTTATACTTTGCTGCCACCTGCTGACCGTTTTTATTTGTAATCACTACCATTGCTATAAACCACCTTTTCATGTCAGAAGCTGTATCAAAGCCAGAAAGCATTAAAAAACAAACAAACATATAAATACGTTTTTGGGAGTGAAGGACAAAGGATTTAAAAAAACAAAAACAAAACATCTTAACACATTTTGGGGTTTGAATTAGTTCATTTAATTTTACTCAACTTAATTGAAAAAGTTGGGTCATTTCTATTTTTCACCCAATTCAGTTGGGTTATTTGATTTATCCAAAAAGTTGAATAACCCACACAAAAACCCAACAAATTGGTTTGCTTTGTGGACAATTATTTAATTTGACCCAACGTTTTGGATTAAATAACTAAAAAAGTTGACTTAGTTCATTTTTTTTACCAAATTCAGTTGGGTTACTCGATTTACCCAAAAAGTTGGGTCAGACAGACAACCCACACAAAAACCCAACAAATTGGTTTGCTTTGTGGGTAATTGTTTAATTTGACCCAAGGTTTTGGATTAACTAAAAAAATTGAGTCTCTTCTTTCATCATGAAAAAAAAAGTATATTTCTATCTGTTTCCGTTTTGCAGGAGAATTCTGAGTAATAGGTTGATCTCCTTTGCTCTGCTGCCACCTGATGGTCATTTGTGTAATAACTACCATTTGTTCAACTGTTCTTTGCAGTTGAAAGGCTACATCAAAGCCTTCTGTATGCTCTAGCATAAAAAAAAAACAAAAAAAAAACATAAAAAACATAAATACGTCTTTGGGACACATAAAACATTTAAAATAAAACGTATTTATACGTTTTTGTGAGCAAATGAGTTAAGTCGTTCAGAGGTGTGAATGTGAGCGTAAAATGATTGACTGCCGACCTGTCCAAAGTCAGCTGGGATAGAATCCAGCTCACCGGTCACCCATTAGTGGTAGAAAATGAGCGAGGCGGTCAAGGCTAATTGTAAAAAAAAATATACAGGAGGTCCCTTTGCATCGCGAGGGTCCGTGAATGTCAAGTTGAAAGCGCCGCCTCGCCTTTTTCCATGCCTGCCAGATGGCTTTTGTATGTATGGGGTTACCCTTCTCACATTTGGACTTCCGCATTATTTATCGCGGCGGGATAAAGGGACATTGGTGAGTGGCACCGTTTTGGAAGTGGTCTTAGGCGGGCCTTTGGGGAAGGGCAGCTGGTCGGATTCCCGGGTGGCATTTGAATGAGGGGCAAGATGAGACCTGTCATCTATATATCATCGGGAAAAAAAAAGTAAAAAAAAAAGGGGGAGCGAGACTGTAATAAAAGCGAGGAGCTCGAAATGGAGACTTGTAGTGTGAACCAAAGGAAGAGATCCGTCAGTCAATGAAATATTAAGTCACTGCAGAGCCCACGTTCTCACCAAGTTCCACTTTGGTTTGATTTGGATCGGGATTCCGTTATCGCTCTTGGAATAGTAGACATTACGGCAACGAGAAAGTACGTAGCTACGTAATAAATTCAACGACGACGATAAATATGTGGAGCAGACTGCATGTTGTCATCATCTAGAGTAAAATCCCTCTAAATTAAAACAACAAAAACATATCCGTCCTCAATCAAAAGACCTTTTCTTCACCCTCATAAAGAGCAGGCAGGACGCCCCGGGGGTCACCACCTCCCCGGGCGTGTGCTGAGGTACAGGTTGGCATGGCGACGCTGACAGCCAGATTACCCGCCACCAAAACTATGGCATTCGAAATTGAATTCCCAGCAAACGCCGCTGTCGGCCACTGGGCTGGCCACTGACAACCTCCCCCCCAACCCCCCGCCCCCCCTCCCTCCCCTTAGCGCCCGTAGCCCTGTCCTAACAGATTGTCGCACGCTTTTGAAGTGCCCAGGGAATCTGATTTGAGCTGCCTCTGCTAAATTGTTGCACAGCCGGCCGGCCCCGGCGTGATCTAATCAGCCAATTGTATGCCGCTGATTGTAATTGGATGAATTCCCTCGCAGGCCGTAAAGGCGGGCGGTGTGGCGCTTGGGCGAGGGCGGCCGGGCCTCGGGGATGAAGACAAATAAAGGAATTACACGAGGCCCAGATGAAGACGAACGGGGCGATGAAGAGATGAGGAGGCTGAGCAGTG
Source organism: Festucalex cinctus (assembly GCF_051991245.1). Lineage (NCBI taxonomy): Eukaryota > Metazoa > Chordata > Actinopteri > Syngnathiformes > Syngnathidae > Festucalex > Festucalex cinctus. Next base: position 29,161,146 of record NC_135413.1, read on the forward strand.
TCTCAATGGCCTATTAGGAGGTAGCAAGGCGGGCGGGGCAAAACAGGCCAGCTGTCAAAGTGACAACGCACCTCAGTCGGACCCAAAATCGGATTACGCGCGTCAACTCCGACATGAACTATTTGCTGCATCTGCATGCACTTCGGGCTGAAATTGACCTTAAGAAAGCTCATTTTTAACATTTATAGTTTGCAAATCGCTTTTGGTTCATGTGACTTGGAGCATTTTTTTCCATTAAAGCTGCAGATTATCTTAAAAAGGGATACTTGACTCATTTGGACAATTTTCAGCAGTGAAAAGTGAATATTTTGTCCAGAATGAATTTGATAGCTTCATTATTTTTCATATACAATTAAAACCTTTAAAAAGTAATTTTTCTACGTGCTGTCGACTGATGATGACATCACCATGTTTGGTTGTTACCTACTTCCTCAGCACGGGTGATGTCATCATCAGTCGACAACAAGTAGAAAATTTACTTTTTCAAGGTATTAATTGTACATGAAAATAATGAAGTTACCACATTAATTATAGACAAGATACTAACTTTTTACTGCTGAAAATTGCTCAATTAACTCATTCACTCCCAAAAACGTATTTATACGTTTTTTTTTTTTTTTGTTTTTTTTTTTTAAATGCTAGAGCATACAGAAGGCTTTGATGCAGCTTCAGACCTGAAAAGGTCGCTTAAAGCAATGGTAGTTATTACAAAAAACGGCCAGCAGGTGGCAACAGAGTATAAGAGCTCTCTTTTTCCCAGCGTTCTCAAACAGGTTTGTGAATAATGATGAAACGCAGCTCTCTCATGCTAATTGCTGCAAAACAAACAGATAAATATATACCTTTTTTTTCCTGATGAAAGAAGAGACTAATCTTTTTTTTTTTTTTGGTAGGTTCCGTGTTGTTATAGCAATAGAACACAATATCCTGTGGGCAAGGCAAAATCAGTCAAAAAACAAAACAGTGAAAACGCCTGGGAGTGAATGAGTTAATCAAGTTTCCCTTTAAGCACCAATATGAGATCTGAAATGGGAATGGTTAGACTCAGGTGGTAGATCAATGTCTCCTCCTCGGCCCTTAGTCCATGTTAAAGTACAGTATCTATGTTCAGATATTTGTTGAAAAACTCACTTTTTCATGTATTTTTGTGCTCTTTCTGGAACACCCTAAGATGCAACAAGGGCATGCTAAAATCCCTGGCTAATAGGAAAGTAGTAATTGGAGTCAAAGAAGCATTGACGGCTAAATGTTATAAGATCCGTTTGAAATTATACTAAATGAATGAATGAATATATAAGCATTTTGGGGATCATACTTTTTGGCACATTTACGGTATATATTAGGGATGTAACGATGTCCAAATGTCACGATATGATATTATCACAATATTTTTTATTTATTTAACCTTTATTTAACCAGGATAATCCCGTTGAGATTAAAAACCTCTTTTTCACAGGCATATTACGTGGCCCTTCATCTGACAATTAGTGTGGATTTTAAATATAGAAGAGCCAAAACATGCTATAAGAAAATTCAACTGCACAAAAAAAACAAAAACAAAACTAGCCACCAGAGGGTGCTAACTGCACAAATGGAAATCAACCTGACTATTTTAACAGATGTGCTTCTTTTAATATCGTGACTTGATGACGACGTTATATATATATATATATATATATATATATATATATATATATATATATATATATATATATATATATATATATATATATATATATATATATATATATATATATATATATATATATATATATATAGGCAACTCATTCACATTTATTGAAGTGTAAAATATGAACGCCCATCAGGTCGGGATCTGTCGAAACATTTCTGTTGGTTTCTCAAGTGCTTTTGACAGTCCAAAAACTGCACCATCAACAGGTCCAAAGTGTCGTTCCCAGTTAATCCACGCTAGGAAGAGGTGCAACTCACAAGGAGACACGCAGCATCTTTGGAATCTTGAGGCTGCTTTGGCAGCCTTATCCAAGGTCAACTGGGATCGGCACTTTGGATGCCTCGTGGCTTTGCGGAGAATTACCTCTCAGGCTCGACTGAGCTGTAAGATTCTTTGCCAAACTGACCCGCGGTGCTCGGTGGAAGTCACCGGGAAGTCCTGTTCTTGGAAGACTTTCTACAAGATGTTTTTTATTTGTATTTTTTTATATATCCAAAGGAACATGTGAGCCAGTAGGTCATTCTATGTATTTAATAACTTGGTAAATCGGGTTTTTCCTCACCAAACTCTGAATTAAGTCAAATCTCCCCCCCGTTCAGGCGGACCTGAGTGTGAACCCGCAAGACGACAGCAGCTTCTTCTACGGTGTTTCCAGCCAGTACGAGAGTTCTGAGAACATGATCATCACCTCGTCCACCAAAGTCTGCTCCTTTGGCAAGCAGGTGGTGGAGAAAGTGGAGGTAAACAATTGTTAAAAACAAGGCAGAGTAAAAATGCTGCTTTTATTGGCCGTGTAGAAATGCTCACAGAGAATTTGGAGCTTTACACCATAAAACGTGCAACTGTACATAATTAATCAATGGCATGATCAGTGGTGCCCTGAGACAGGAATGACCTGACTTGTGAGTTTTTTTTTTTACATGTCCACTTAGCTTAATGCTAGCATACAAAATGCAATACGTACGGCAGTAAAATGCCACAGATGGGCGCTAACGAATAGCATGGGGTGCATTTTCTCATGTCAACAGAATATTACAACACTCAGGTGTATATATATAATTTTAAAATCTGTGGAAAATGACAAATTCTGTATTGCTCATGCCTGCAGCGCCACTTCCATTAGTTGTGAAACTCTTCTTCATTTGCGCGTGCATGTCTTTATTATACTGCCCCCGGTGGTCAAGTCGCACACACCAGAAAGTAGGGGTGGGAACCTCCGGCTACCTCACGATACGATACGATATGCGATACAAGGCTCACGATAATGATTGTCTCACGATATGACGATACCACGATTAGCGATATATTGCTCAGGTAATAAATCCACGATAATCTACGATAAAACTAATCTTAAAATAACAATAATAATATAAATAAATAAATAAACACCAATAAATAACAATAAAAATAATAATGAATACATTATAATAAAAAATAATACATAATATTACCATAAAATAATACAAATAAATACAAATACATAATATATATAAAAATATAAATTAAAATAATAATAATAAAAATAATTACAAAAAATAATAATAATAATAATAAAACTAAGCTCATGAGTCTTCTTCGCCTGATTTTATTTTGTGTGTGATGATTTCTGATGGGTTTTGAGTTATGAGCGTTGTCACAGAAGAAACCTTTTTTTTTTACACGTACCTGCCATTTAACTATGCTAAAATTGTCAAAATACAATTTGAGCCTTATTAATGATCACTTATATGTCCATATTTCTTTTGAGGAAAATGTATTTGAAATGAGAACAAAAGAAGGTCAAACGGTCTCCTGGAGCGGCTTGTGTTTAATTTCAAGGGTCCGGTGTAATTCCACGACTGAGCTTCTTATATCCCGAGGTGCGAGCCAACAAATGCTGCATGGGCAAGCGTTAAATCAATCCCGTTGTTTGCAGCCAAAGTGCAGCGGCTTGTGCAACGCGCTTATTAAAAGGCTGTTTCTTTCCACTGGAGACAATAGGCACTTGTGCCCGGCCTATTCCACTTTCATTCCGGCAGGGAGTTCTAGAAACACACGATGTGAAAACACGGAACGGTTGCTACTACTTTCATATTCTGAGAACTGTTGAATCATTCCAAGAGAGTGGAGTGCGAGTGATGTAAGAATTTGTGGCGGATTCCGGTCAACAAGCGCTCATCTGTGCTCAGGAAGTTGATGTGAGGAGAAGAGAACAAAAAAAAAATCCCCTTGATGACTCACGCTTTACGCTTCCCGTTAAATGGACACAATGGAGGGCCCTCCCCCATCTGCTCCTGATGGATTATACAATATACAATATACTGTAAACACACGCACATGCACAGCCTTGGGTCGAGGCCTCATGATGACACTAAATGGCATCATGATTTGATTAGTCGTGTCATGAGAATTATGTTTATTGCCGCGTCCGGCGTGCTACATGCTGCATTACATATAGTATATATTGCATTACATTTATTACACTTCATCACATAGACAGAAGCTCGGACACATCAATGTGCCTTTTCTCTTTTACTGTAAAATATATCCCTTCTCTATTCACATTTCAAACGGCTGAATCTATTCTCTCACGTGATTTACGTGACATGTTTGTTTGTTTGTTTGTTTGTCTCTCTCAGACCGAGTACGCCCGCTTCGAGAACGGCCGCTACATGTTCCGCATCCACCGCTCGCCGCTGTGCGAATACATGATCAACTTCATCCACAAGCTCAAACACCTGCCCGAGAAGTACATGATGAACAGCGTCCTGGAGAACTTCACTATCCTACAGGTGCGCACGCTTTCTATTTTTGGATTATTATTTTTTTTTTTCATTATAATAATCCTTCAAAGGGAAATTCTGCTTATATGTATTGCCTTGCACTTAGGGTTGTTGGGCGATTAAAATGTTTAATTTTTCATGATTAATTGCAAATTTAATATCTGTTCTAAATGTAAAATAAAATTTACCATAAAATATAATTTTTCTAAGTTATCATACTCTTTAAAAACTAGTTAAACTAATAGAAATATGTCTGTATCTTTTAGTCATTGATACACTAATTTCATAATAATTAATACAATTGAGTTAAAATTAAAAAGATATACTGTACTAGGGGTGTGAATTGCCTAGTACCTGACGATTCGATTCGTATCACGATTCACAGGTCACGATTCGATTCGATACCGATTAATCCCGATACGAATGGTCACGATTCGATACCGATTAATCCCGATACGAATTTATAAGTCGATTGTTGCGATTTTTTTCCATTCAAATTTAGAAAATACTATCAGTAAATTTGTACATGTACACTGTAAGATTTGTATGAATATATTTATCTAAAACTTGAGGCTTATAACCGTGAGCCACTGTACACAAACAGTTTGCAATCTGTTTCACATTTGAACAGCATTAAAATAAAAATATTAAGGCTTAATGTGCCGTTCATATAACATTCTTCCATGCTCAAGGTGTGAATCCTAAAAAAAAAAAAAAAAAAAAAAAAAAAAAAAAAAAAAAAAAAAAAAAATCGATTCTGCCGATTATTGAATCGATTCGAGAATCGCGCGATGTAGTATCGCGATATATCGCCGAATCGATTTTTTTTTAACACCCCTATACTGTACTGTAAAAAAAAAAAAAAAAAAAAAAAAACTAGTGTGACATTTGTGTTGAGGTCATTTTTCTGCCACTAGATGGCATATTGTATTTGTAAGATGTTGGTGACCCCTCAGTGCATTTTCAACTCAACTTTATTTATATAGCGCTTTCAAACAGCCTGAGCTGTCATTAAGAGCGATCTAATCTTTACATGAAGTAACTTGTGAAATTCTGCACATTTTTATAATTAATATAACTTGACCCCAATCTCAGCAACTATATGCATGATTATTAAATTTATCACAGCTCATTTTTGACGTGAACGTGCCTGCAGTGTTGCGATAAATTCCCCCAATACAGGCTTTTCATTATCTGATTCAAACCCAAAACGTATAAATACATTTTTTTAAAAACACTTTGTCCTTCACTTCCAAAAACGCATTTTTGCATTTTTTATTTGTTTTTTTTTTATGTTAGAGCATACAGACTTTGATGCAGCTTCTGACCTGAAGAGGTCGCTTAAAGCAATGGCCGTTATTACAAAAACGGCCAGCAGGTGGCAGCAGAGTATAAGAGATCAGCCAATGCAATTTTGCAACAAGCTCCCTTTCCTAGTGTTTTCAACAGATTTGTGAATAATGATGAAACTTTGCTATATTCTAATGCTAATTGCTGCAAAAAGCAAACAGATACAAATAGAGACTTGAATCTTTCTTTTGGTAGCTTCCATGTTTTTATAGCAATAGAACAGAATATTCTGCGGGCCTTGCAAAATCAGTCAAAATACAGTAAAACAGCCGAGCGCGAAGGAGGTTGCTTCAGTGAAAATGGCTGCCAGTGAATGAGTTAACTGTGCGTTGAAAAAAAATAAATAAATAGTGACATTAAAGTAGCTTTAAATTGATTCAAAATTAACGCACTAATTTTGACACCCCTGTTGCACTAAAACTCCATAAAGGATAGCATAGATCCTCGATTTGCACCGTCAACCCTACAACTGTGACGTAAATATTAGCCAAATTCATAATTGTATGACTTAGCTAAGCTCCCATTGTTTACAGACAACTGTCGTTCCCGCAGACTAAAGCCGCCAAGGTCAATCCATGGCTGCTTTTAGCGGACTTTATTAGCTCTCTTTTCCCACAGCTTACGCCTGGCACCATAAATCGCGTTTAACGGCACCTAATCTGCAATGCAACAATTATGCGCCGAGCAATTTGATTTGTTGGTGCTGTGAAGTGATCGAGTACTCACTTTTGCTGATGTTTGCATGGTAAGAAGGCTACTTATTGGTCGATGCTGAGGGGGCGGGGGCTCTTAACAGACTGATTACACTTGGATTTAAGTTGTTGGGAGGTCTAGCCGGGACTCAAGATGGTGGACTGCAGGCTTGAAAGACACTGGCGTCTGCATTCCTCCCGGCAAGAGGGACAAAAGGCCATATTGAGCCCACGCGGCCGACTACATGGCAAGCATGTCATCAGGCTTCTCAATGGACTGATTGACTTCCTATTGACTGTGAAAAGACGCACACATCTGCGCAGTGCATCAGCATAACAACAGGCTGTGTATTCGGCCTCAGACAATCGTGCATAGTGGACTCACAAAGCGTGTGCTTGTTTTGTCGCTGCAGTGTCAGGAGTATACAGTCCGTGTAATGGAGCCTTTTTATTTTTTATTTTTTTGTCCTGTCGGGCCACCGTAGTTAGCATTTGCGGTGCAGTACACACAAGGTTTACCTCCATATCTCTTTCTCTGTCTCTCTCTCTCTCTTTTCTAATTCTGGAAATTTTTAATTTTGGGAAATATTTGATTTTTTTTTTTTTTGACAATATTATGCACCCCCACTCATGGAGGCTGTGATGCAGCACTTTTTCAAAATCGAGTGGTGCCTTTGAGTTTAATCCATTCTGTGAACACATACATAACTCAAGGAATCTGCAGCTCAATACATATTTCTCCATCCATCTGCAGTACATATTTTGCTCCATTTTTTTAGTTTAAATATGTTGGATTTAAGGATTGTATATCGTTGCAACCCATATCCTCTGGACAACCAACAATTAAAATTTGTCCTCTGTAGTGGACCTTTTTAAACCTGTATATCTCCCACCCACTGCATGCGATTGAGGACATTCAGAGCTTTCCAATGATACCACTTTGATTGCACCATAAAAGAAAATGGCTTCCCTCAGTGCAAGCACTTTTTAGGGAAGAGGAAAAGTAAGTGTATAACACTTTTTATTGAACACATTTACGGTTTAAATGTTGTTAGCATGTTTCCTATAAGACTCTTAAGAACACAAAGTATTGTTTGAATTATTTTAACTGTACTTGAGCCTAGCATTTAAGTTTAAAAAAATGTCCTCTGTAGTGGACACATAGCTTAAAAATATATATATATATATATATTTTTTTTTTTCAAAAAAATCTTTTGCAGTATTCCAGTTACTTCACAAAGATTGGGGAATATCAAAATAAACATGATTGGACAATATTTGTTTATTTTTTTCCTGGTAGTCGGGAAGCTATGCTATTCATTAGCCTGTCTGTGGTATTTACGTTTTAGCATTAAGCTAGTGGGCTTTCATAAGGTACAGTTAAGTTAAATGCACTTCATTTTCTTTGTTTTATGTTTGGTTACTTTAACTGGGAGTGCGCAATTAACAGCTTGACGTTTTTTTTTTTTTATACAACTGTTGTTGACTACCTGCTAATTATGCTGAATGTTAGAAAGAAAAAAAAAAGTTAAGTGGGGTCACTCATATGGATTGATTCGAGCATGTTGATTAATAAATTGAACCAAAGAATGTTTAAATGTTCGTCTCTTCCTTGTTACTCACAGGTGGTGTCCAACAGGGACACCCTGGAGACGCTGCTGTGCGTGGCCTACGTCTTCGAGGTGTCCACCAGCGAGCACGGCGCCCAGCATCACATCTACCGGCTGGTCAAGGACTGACATCACGACGACGACGACGTCACCGCTCCTCCCCTCCGCACAAACACGCACGCGCGCTCCTCTGCGAGCTTCAGGCTCGAAGGCGACCCAGCTCGAGGAGTGCCAAACGTTTCCCAGGGATGGTGAAAACCAGGAAGCAGGCTGGGTGTGTTGACAGTATGACGGGAAAGGACCATGATGCACTGGGGGGTCTCCATACCAAAGCCTGGCCTCCAAAAAGTCCTGCATGAAAACGTTGCCTTTTTTTTTTTTTTTTTTTTTTTTTTATGTGATTCTACTAGAGCTTGTTTTGCTTTGTGTCATGCATGTGCGGGAGTTTGGTTGACTCAGGGTGCCCCCTACTGACTGAAAGATGAATGGCACACACCTAACTGAAAATGTAGGCAGAAAAATTGCACAACCTCTTTTGTTTTGTTTTGTTTTACGTCCCAGTGCCAATTACGTGTGCGCTGTTTGAATAATGAAAGTGTAAACCTGCCGCACGTACGGAGATACGAGGGAGGCTAAAGACATGATCAACACTTTGTGTTTGTTGTTTTTTTTTAATGTCTCCTGTGTTGTCTTAAAGCAAGAAAAAAGGCACATAATGATAATAATAATAGTAATAGTGATAACACTGCTACCTTTATCACTGCTACCTTGAAGTACAGCACAGTTGGATCTTTACGTGGATTGCTGAGTTGTCGACAGGCTTTTGTTATTTGCCCTGAAGTGTCAGATGAAAATATAAGTGTTTTTACAAAAAAAAAAAAAAAAAACATTGGTGGGTGCTTTTTTTGTGTGAACTGTGAAGTGTTGGCATCGGGCGGAATCCACATATCTCTAAAACCATAACTTTTTAGGAAACCCCCCAAAAAATATTAATGTTGTTCAACGTTAACATTGCATTGTCCAAGAAGCAGCAGCCATTTTATTTGCAACATTGCATCAGTCAAGCTCAAAAGACAGTTTCCACACTTTTTTTTTTTTTTTTAATTGAAGAATCGGTCAAAATAACAAACCACGCATATGGACTGAACAACAGCATAGATTTGTGATTAAAAAAAACAAATTATGTCGCCATTAATGACAGAGGAGATTTGGAATTTTACTGAGAACAAATGACATGACTGCGTTTTTCAAAGGCCACACGTGAAGGTTGATTTGCCTTTTCGCATTCTCTCTTTTTTTTTTCATGTCATGGCCCCAAAGAAGAAAGTTATGTCTTCTATCAATGTTGGTCCAGACCAAAAGAAAAGCGATTAGCATAGAAACTAAATAATGATCGCAGAAATGAGACACAAACATCGGCAAAGACCTGCGTTTCAGTCGGACAGTCGTACAGCATCTTATTTTTTATTTTTTAATGTATTTTAAGATTTTTTTTAATGCAAATTTTGGATGTAAATATTGACTTTATTGGCGAAATTCGACAAGTCGAAATTCGGGCGACGTAACTCGAGGACTTCCTGTAAATGACGAACGTGAGGTTAAGATATCTCAATTCACAGACCTTTATTATTGTGGAAAAAGCTGCATTGTATTGGCATTGTAAAACAAGTATTGACATTGTAAAAGTTTGTATTATAAAATAAAATACAGACATTAAAACGCTATTTTCTTTAAGTATATATTTTTTTGTATTATGTCTTTTTCAATGCCAATCTGCAGATTTTTATTTATTTTTTTAACACTCACCCCCCCCCCCCCCCCCCCACCCCCCAAGTGTCACGGTTTTTCAGTTTCAACTTTTTTTATTTTTATTTTTTCCCAGCTTCAACTTATTGGCAGTGTTTTAACGTGGAGGGGTGGGGGCGGGGCTTTGACCACGAGAACGTCTTGCAGCTTTTCAGGAGAGGAGAGCGGCAGAGCGCGCCCTCTGTCGGCTAAAGGCAATACCTGATTTCCCTGTGGCATATCTAAAAGAGACTCATGGATACAAAAGTTCGCCAGGAACTCCTAAACCGCCTGTAAGTCTGTGATTTTTCTACATATAATCTTGTGGCGTCAGTGTTTATGTTTCTGTAGTTAACCACTTAGCACGCTAGCTAAATATGTATAATATATACCACAGGGAATTCAGGTATTGCCTTTAGCCAACAGAGGGCGCGCTCTCCACTCTCCTCTCCTGAAAAGCTTGGAAGGCGTTCTCGTGGTCAAAGTCCAGTATGATAGTTGAAAAATATTCCGGTACATTTTTTGGGACTGTTGTTTCAAATGTTACAATTGGTAATACACAAAGACGTCATGGTATCAAATCATGCATCGCGCGCAAGTTAAGGACCATCTGGGTTGATCCAGAGGAATCATGGGAGAAAGTGATTGTCACTATATGAGCACAATTTCAGACCCCTCCGTGATTTCAAAGTGGGAGAACTCCCACAAAATCGCAGGGCGTCCAAATACTTATTCTCCTCGCTGATCTATTCCAGTTCGGAAAGGGTCTACAACTGTGTGCGTGACTTCGCGTCTGTGTGCGTGTGCGTGTGTGTGTGTATGTAAAAGAATCCCCCCCCCCCACGCTGACGATACTTTGATTTCCAATTAGGTGGGCGCACCATGAACGTCGCTCGCGGCTTGCTGACGCTTATGCTTGTGGCGTGCGGGGCGGAAGCGCGTTGCTCGCCCACTTCTTACTACAAAAACTGCTGGATTCGGAGCTTCCCGGGAATGGCGGTGGACACGGGGGCGTCCGAGAGGCGAGGCGGGCGGCTGCTCAGGACTTACCGGGAAGAGAGCGCGCTGAGGTGCAGTCGCGGTTGCTGCCTGGCGGCGAATGGTGATGGATTGCGGCCGTGAGGCGTTCAGGTGCATTTTAATGCTCGGTGATCAAAACTTTTGTGTCTTTCTCTTTCAGCGTCCTGTAATGTGGCGGTCTTTCATTATGTCGCCGCGCAAGACAACTGCTGCCACCTGCACTGTCCAACTTTGGAGAGCTGCATCATCAGCTACAACAACGATGCTGTCCTCTATAATGTCACCAAGGGTAAGTCACTTTTAAAAAATAAATAAAATACATTTTAGCTAAATTCAGACTGCAAACTGTCTCAGAAAGGAAAGGACGACCGAAATTTATAAAGAAACTAATTTTTAATAGCTGCCCATTGAAAAAACATGTAACTCGAAATATTTATTTAATCCAAAACTTCGTTTGCATGCTTTTATGTTCCAGTGTTAATAAGTGACAATATCTGGATATACTGTAGCTCTTTTTTTTTTTTTTTTTTAATTCAACGTTTAATTCAATGTTAAATGTATAGGTACATATAGGTACACTTTTTTTTTTTTTTTTTAGCAATGACACTTTTTTGGAGACAGACTTTTAATTGGACAATATGTAAAGTAACATGCATTATATTTTTCTATTTAAGACGTTTGCATTTTTTTGTCACTTATGAAATAAAAAAAAAAATGAAAACTACAATACTTATCTGTCATTGGCTAATAATATTTTTTATTCCACATCTATGATATACAAAATATCAAGATGCATGCCTTTTATTCGACTACAAAATCATAAATTTTTTTTGGAGCTACATAAATGCGTTATATTGAAGAGTGATTATTATTATTATTATTATTATTTTAAGATACACGCGCTTGTCATTGGTCAACAATGATCTATAGATTTTGGAGATATTTGTTTTCACTGTATAGTGAAATAAAAAAACCAGGACATTTTTCTAAAATGTAACAATTTTGTAGTGGAGTAAACCAGTCGTCCATCACCTCTTGTGTCCTGACATTCTATCAAACATGTAGAACTGGAAAAAAATGCCGAATAATGAGTTCGTGAAAAGACCTAAAAAAAAAAAAAAAAAAGTGGTGAATGGCTTGTTCAGGTGTGGATCCTGACCTGTTGGTGTTTGGCAAACACCTTACGCCCAACGTCCGCGTTGGTCGCGTTAACGCCTCGGAGCTGCTTCCCTTGGACAAGCGACAATTCTTCCATCCGCCGCCACCGGTTGCCACCGTGAAAACGAGCGCCGCCGGGACCCCGAAGACCACCACGAAAACATCAACTGTCACCCCGAAGCTTCTTTCGTCATCCGTCACCACATTCCAGACGAGCGTGCCTCCTCCATCCACCGACTTGGTTCCTTACCACGCCCCGACACCGCCTACGTTCACCTCCACGATCGCCACCACTCATCCTCTGACCCCCTCCAACGACCCGAGCACCCTATCGTCGTTCAAATTGCGAGACGCCAACGGTTCGAGTCCCCAAATGTCTGCCAAAGAGCAAGAAACGAATGATCTGAGCATCCCAACGTGGCTTAAAGACGAACCAAACACCCAGACGTCGTTTCAAGACCCACAAACCGACCTTGCAAGCACCCAATCGTCGTCTAAAGAGCGAGACACCAACAAACCAAAGACCCAGACGTCGGTTCAAGAGCGAGGTTCGACCCCGGGAGGCGAGGACAGCTTGGCGGATTCGGGACCCGAGTACCAAGGCCTGCCGGCGGTGCTGGTCACCTGTGCGGCCGTATTACTGGGCTGCTTCGTCTGGCGGCTTGCAAGATGGCGGGCCAAGAAGAAGAGGACGGAATGCTACCGTACGTCCGGGAGAAGAGGGACCATGCGTCTCATCAAGTACGATCCGGTCGCGGAGGGTGACGACAACTGACGGAAGGTTTGGAAGTGGGTGCCGATCTTGAATTTTTAATGCTTTAAGGTCACAGATTTTCAAACTATTTGAGGCTATAAGCCAAACGCTTATTTTTTCAAGAGGAAACGTATTTGTAAACAAATGTTACAGTAATACAATTCAAGTATAAAGGGAGTTAAAAAAATTGAATTTTCTAAAATGAAAAGATGACAAATGCTAATTTTTAAGTTTTCGTACAAGATTTTGTTTTCACTCAAGTGATACTTTTTATTTTGGTAAAAGGACAACAAAGTACATACATAAATACATCAGAAGGTCTTGTCCAAGTTCTGTATTCGGAATACATTTCCCGTACGTTGCGAGGCGTCAAATCTTGAGCACTTTCTTGACGGCCTCCTTGTACTGCAACACGGCGCTCTCGCTGTCGCCTCGATTCTTCAGCCTGCTGACCGAGTCCTTGTACTCTTGCACTTCGCCTCTTCCCAGCAGACGCCGGCGTTCTTCCTCGTCACCGCCGTCCGCCTGGCGCAGCAGCGTGTCCAAGATGTTCTTCTGGGACGGGCTGCCCTCCCACGAATACTCCTCCATGTCTGCTACCGTCTTATCGGCCTCCCACGCCTCCGTTTTCTGAAAGAAGATGTTATTAGGAGCCATTTAGGGCTGGGAAAACAAAAGTCGAGCAAATCAGTCGACTAAAAATTTTTGCCGTCCATGTTTCTACTTGGACCTTTTTTGCAGACACATGCAGTGGACAGGACGTTATTGAGCTTATTGTAGCTAACACTCGTTTACAAATGGAATATTGTCATCTGTAAGTGACTTTTAAGACACTATTACACGTATAATATAGATACAATGATGTTTGTGTGAAGTAAATGGTGGTTATTGTTTGTTTACATTAAATGGTAATCGCTAGTGCGCTAATGCTCATAGCGATTGCTAAGTGTTTAGCATAGGCAAAAAAATTTTAGGCTAATTTTGTTGGTGTTTCATAATGCTCATGCACACAAGACAATTAGTAGTTATAGCCAGTCAATTCAACTAATGTACGGTAGTTAGTTAGTTAGTTACGGTTTGTGTTTGTTTACCTAAAATGTAATCTCCAGCGTGCTAATGCTAATCGCTCTTGCTAACAGTTTAGCATAGCCAAATTTTGTTGGTGTTTAAAAATGCACATGTACAGACGATAAATAATGTTATATCCACTCAATTCAACTCACGTTCATCCTTGGTGGAATAAAACAAATATACTGCAAATAAATAACGTCACCATTTTTTTTTTTTTTGGGGGGGGGCTGCTTGGTTGATATAATTGTATTTAAAAAAAAAAAAAAAAGATGCATTTCACTATTTTAATTAGGGATGCTCGATACCACTTTTTTCAGACCGATACCGATACTTAGACCCTCAAGTACTCACCGATACGAGTAGTACATTTTGATAAATAAATTTTAAAAAAATCACTAAAAGATATTTGTCAACAAAAATATTTCCTTTAATTTTTACAAAAAAACAGCACAGTCACTCTTCAATAGTGTTAACACGCAAAATGAAAACACAAAAATGCTCTTTTAGTTTAGGATTCACTTGTAATAAATGTTTAGCCTTGAGGTGTTTTAGCAAGTTGCTGTTATTGAACGATGCACCCTTCATTCCGCCTCTTGCGAGTCTTGTGCCGCAAAGTTCACATTCTGCAATTCAATTCATTGTTGTCAAAACAGGAAGTGATCCTCATGATTTGCCAAGGTGTTCAACTGCTGCAGGGTAGCGCCAGCTGCAGGCAAGGAGGACTCACTCAACGTCTTTTTTTTTTTTTTTTTCCACCTCTGGCATCGGTCGCTTGTACTCGTCGGCGTCACGAGTACTCGAGTACTTGAAAAAAGGCTGGTATAGGCACGATACCGATACCCGGTATCGGTACTCGTCCATCCCTAATTTTAATCCATTTGCATTTTATCTTTAAGAACCGTTTGTTTTGAAAAAGTTATTTAGGTACAAACTTGATAAACTTTTAGGTACAATTTAACAAAATTATTTATTTTTTTTGTAGCGTGCGAGCCTTTTCGTTCCAATTAAGTGGTGCCTCCTAGAGGAAAGTCTGGATGCTGGATTTCAGTGATTTTTGTCAAGTGGAGGTATAAAGTCACCCGCGTTGCGACGGCTAACAAGCCCGCTCTTTGTGGTCTAGCGTTACAAAAACATCCCGACGCTTGCACAAGGACTGTGCCGCTCATTGTTTGCGCTTAAAGGTCAGCAGACTGTTTTCTACTTCCTGCCAAGTGCGTGATGGGGAAGAAAAACAAGATGCACAGGATGAGCGCGTCGCCTTTCTCAAGGTTTTGACCGTCATTTGCACTCACCCAGGACTCGTGGTAGAGGACGGTCAGCAGGTACATGGCGTAGTCGTAATTCTGTTGTCTCAGTGGGCAGCTGAAGGGCAGCGAAGACGAGTTGAGTCGAGTTTGGCGTCTTGAATGGACTCGCCAAAACGAGCGTGCGAGCGCTCACCTGTCAGTGGTGATGGTGAGGACGTCCGTGTGTTTGCAGTAGCGCTCCCCGACCAGTTTGAGCATTTTCTTCCTGGCGTGGTCGTCCAGGTTCAAACTGGAGAGCTTCACCTGCAAACCCGCAAAAACAGACACGTTATTTTTGAAAAGCGTCATAAAATGGCACTTGCATTCATTTCAATGGGGAAAGATGATATCGTGCGTTAACATCATTAGACTTGATAATAATGTCTTAATAATGTGCAGTATGACGCCTGTTACATGAATGCTCGAAGACAAATGTAAACAATTGATCTGTTTGTGAGACTTTTTCCTGTCAATCAACAATTTCTTTTGTTCATCATGTTGCTGTTTGATGACCTTCCTGACCCGTCCACGTGGATTCATGTTGCCAGCAATTCCTACCTTGCTGATAGAATCAAAGGGTAAACGTGTGGCTGAATCAACCACGGATTCAAAAAGACAACGAAAGCTGAAATTTTTAATGTCAATTAACATAAGATGACTTCTAAACGCTAAATGCTACATTATTATTAACACGGCATGGCTTTTGGTAGAACAAAGGGAATGAAAACTGCTCATGTTATTTAATGAGTGGTAAAATTAAATATATAAAATCCTAATCCCAATAACTGAGAAATTAAAGTACAAATTATGATTTATCATAATTATAGGATACACAATCCTAGCAAATCATCATCAATGAATTACAAAATAAAGTTCTATAAATGTCAAATAACTCATAATAATTACTAATAAAATCATAAAAATTGGTAAAAAAATAAATAAAATAAAAATCGCCCACTAGTATGTTTTTATATTGTTATGCAAAATTCTATACTATCATTTATTATATTACCGTACTCCTTTTAATCAAACAATAAATAGATGCGTAACCAAAAAAAACAAATAAAATTTATAGACAGTAAATCCCAATAATATAAAATACATAACAAATAAAAAATACAAATAGAAAATAGTAAAAAAACAAACAAACTAATAACTAAATAAATAGGAATATGTAAAATCATAATCAGTAATGAACATGTCAAAACCTACAAAAATAAAAAATAGGCTGGTAATTAATGTAATAATTCAATAATAGTTTCTATTTTAAAATTAAATATAAGTACAATAAATAACTAAATATATAATAAATATGTAATATTCTAATAAACAAAATAACTAAATAAAGCCCTACAACAGTGTTTTCTTTAGGTTTATGATTCTTTTCCACATTATTTACACATTTCTTTATTTCTAAACATCTGGGGCAATCTAACATCCTCCATTAACTCAATACGAAACTTCCAAGTATTATCACAAAGAGCTGCAGACGATAGCACAATAATTAACATATTGTTGGATTGGTGACATGCAGTTCTTGTGTCGGATCCCATTCATGTCTGATGCTAACATCAAGCACAAAAACAAAACAAAACATCAAACTCACCCGGAGATGAACGACACGAGCGGCAGGGTTTCGTACGGAGAGGCCCGCCGACACGTAGTCGCTGCTCTCCACCCGAATGGGGAAGTGCCGCTCGCGCTTGCCGTCTGTGTCCAAAGCGGACGGCCACTCGCTGCAGAACGCTTGGCGACACACGGCCAACAGTTGTACTCATCATTAGTCGTCATATTTTTATGTCAGTTAAAACAAACAAACAAAAAAAAGCCTCACACTTACGTTTGAGAGCTTCACAGTGTTTCCTGATAGCTGCTGGCGTCAGGTGGAGAAAGTTAGGAATCTGTTAAACAAGGCAAAGCGGGCATACCCAATTACTACTATTAAATATTTAAAAAAAATAAAATCAAATAATATACTGCAAGTGATTCTGAGCCTCATATTAAGGTGGTTTGTTTATCTTGTGTAAATGAAGTTGCAGTATTGAAAAAAGTTGTTTATGTCACATGGGTTCACGACTGTGTACATGCTAAATACATGGTCTAATAGATTTTAACACTTGAGCATCTCTGCTGTCCGGTGTCGAACCTTGATCAGCTCCAGGTTGCCCTTCTTCTCCGGAGGGACCCCTCCTTTCACAGGGTAGCCCATCCTCACAGGTAAGGGCACGCTGGAGGCTCTGAAGGGGGCCGCTGCCGGGTAGACAGCCGTCCAATCCTGGTCCTCTGCCATCTTTTCCGTCCTTGGTGGTCCCGCCTGAGAGGACAACCAACACACAAACAGAACAAGTTAACATCTTCATTTATTCCTCACAAAGGTTTCATGAAAGAAAGTTTCAAGTCCGATATCTAACTTACGTCTCTCCTGGGCCTTTTGGTTAAAGCGCCTCTGTCGCCTCTTTCAGGAAGAGCTGACATGATAAGCAGGGAAAATTAAATTAATAATAATAATAAAAAACGACTACATACACACTACAACATCAGATTTGGTCAATTAATTTAAAATGGATACAAAACACCTGAGGAATGCATTAGCAACAAGTTACAAACCAATTGATTTTATTTTATTTTTTGCAGCCAACAAAGACAATAAATTATCATTTTTAACAAATTGTTTAAAAAAACATTTAAAGTATTTTGATGTGCTGAAATTTACTGCAATTAATTTTTTATTTTCATTTTATTGAGCGTAAATAGTAGCGTCTCGTTTACACGTCATCAATGTGCGCCGAGGAAGACGGCTGCAATAACCTCTGAATTTAACACATATTCGAGAACACGGTGTCAATACACGTGTTCCCTATTTAACTTACTAACCAGCAAATCGAAAATGAAAGTCGGCTGACTAAAAAGGACTAGGTGCATATTTATTAGTGACCTCGCTACAATGCAACACTTTTAGCTTAGCACGAAGCAATTGCTCCGATTTCAGAGTGAACTACAGCAAAGACGCATGCAATTCTCACTTTTATTTCCACCCGAGTTTAGAGGCAATGCCGTCGCATATGTCAACCTGTTTGACAAATTCGGCAGTCCAACACCGACGACGTTGAATCGACTTAAGGACAGCAGCATCGTCTTGCTCGTGTAAGCAGCCATGTTTTCTCAGTGACTGACTACGGATGGCGACAAACGACAAACCTCTCATTTGCCAAACAGCGAAACTGTGAAGTTAGTACGAGTACACAAAAGGTTTATTTGTGGGATTATACGTGCGAATTCGGCATTAAATACTAATGCGTGAGGGATATGCGGATATTGCCTAGTCAAATGAAGCACATTGAAAAAGACGAAATCTTTTATTAATTAATTAATTTATTTATTTATTTTTGAGCTCGCGACCAGCTGCTGCCTTCTGGCTCAAGCTTGAGGAGTTCACTTGCCCTCGTAAAATGATTATGCCACGGGTCGTTCTCATTCACAAACTCACTTCTGTTATGCCCCGGCACGCCGAAGTATCCGAGTTTTTCCTGTTGCCAAGTCACGTTTGATTCACATACAAGTGACGAAATGTCATCTTGTACGGTCGATATTTCTTGTGTTACATAAAAAAAAAAGTAAACGCGCCAAGCATTTGTGTGGAAATGAAAACTATCGAGTAGCATTGAACTCAGCATAACGTCCAGGGTCGAGCTGTCAGTGATGCACTTCAAAGTCCCGCAAACGGATGTCGATTTAACACTTGTGCGTTCTTTGGGATTATTTTCACGTTTTGCCGAAATGGAGTGTTTTCTTGCAGTTTTTTTTCTACATGTAACTCGGTGACTCATATTTAGACGTACTTTTCATCTGAGTTTGCTTTTGCAAGAAGAAATTGTTGCAGTACTGACTGAGAGGATATATTCATGATTTTATCTGCTGCTGGCGACGTCCACGCGTTTGAAGGTAAGCTAGTTGGCCCAATGTTTTTCAGACATACACTTTGAGTAGATTTTAGGTTATTTTTATAACCTAACCTGTTGTTACTCTCTTCACGAGAACATGCAGACTGTACTCGGTTTGTGACTCATTCCTTACCTGTGGGCTCGTTTTCCCCAACCTGCCTGCATGATGATACGACGTTAAAAATGCCCATGTTTTGATTAATTAATTAATTAACTGAGTTATTATTGGGCTCTTTTAAGGCATATCAGCAACAAAACAGAGACATTGGAACACGAACACGGGAGTAATTAGGCGCAAAAGATTTTAAGATGTAAGATATTCCCCATTGACCGCTTTTTGAAAATGAAGATATTTGCTATTTCACTTATTTCGTGCCAGCCTAAAGACCACCAGCTTCACAAAGTTACCGTCTAATCTGAAATAAAAGCATACGGTGTTGTTGTTTTTAACTGTAATCAACAGATAATTAGCTGTAATGAGCATCAGCTGTCAGAATTTAGCCTGTGTTCAGTATTTATTTTTTTTTACTCAGTTTGTGTGCTGTATTATTAAGTTAATAAAAGAAGGAAAAGCTTTTGGTTGCAGTTGAACTTTGACTGTTTGTGTCTTAACTTTGAGCTCCTTTGAGCTTGGGTGTTCAAGCTGCTATGCAAGCTAGCTTCAACTAATAACTAATAAATAATCAACTAGCGTTTGAACAGGGGTGTGTAGACTTCTTATATCCACGGTGTAGTTGTATGCCACACATCTACTCAGCCTATATTCAAACCGTCATGATAATAATGATAATTTAGACGGAAAGTGACCTGTCAGTGTGACACACTTGACTGTGCTCAGAAACTCAATCTACATGTTGACAGCCGTCCATGTGGTCCTTGTCATGGCTGCTTGTATAGCTGAGGACAGATGGGACTCTTTCTTTTCTTTTTCTTTTCCATGACACATTTTCAAATTGCTAGCATCAACACACGTATCAGGTTCGATGTCTTTTCAGAGACACAAAACACGATGAGTGGACTCCTCTTGACGTACAAATGTCCTTGTTTTTAAAAGGAAGAAATACAGTACGGTATGTAAAAAGTCAAACAAAAAATCTAAATGCATAACTGGAGGTACGTTCGGAAAATAGCTGAAATGTTGGCAGAGTGCTTTGCATCTGTTTTACGTCCCCAGATGCCACCTGGCCAGGTTTTGACCTCCATCAGGGACAATGTAACGTAACGCTATTTATGCGCAGAAAATCCTCCGTGATGGCCGCGCGTGTGTTACTGACCCATCTCTGGCTCACATTTGCGCTCAATTCTGGGAATATGTCAGGCTTGCATGCACCCGTATTACAGTCGCAGGTCACAAGTGGCACTGTATTGCATGCTAAAAATGTTCCAAAATGTGACTGACTGGCCCCCTTGTCCAAAATCAGCTGTTTATAAAATAGATGGATTTGCATAATGGGATAGAAAATAGATGGCTTGAACCTTCCACCTATTTGCAGTTTTCTATTTACAATTTCAACTATTCATTTTCGATGCTCTTTGAATCTCCCTAAAATGCCACAAGATGGCACCAAAGCCCGGTCTCAATAGGAAAGAACAATTCTGGAAAAAGACAAAAGTGTTTGCTTCAAAAATATACAGTACAGTACTTGACAACATTTCGAAACTTAGAAAAAGTCAGTTAGTTTAGAAAATACAAAGTGTCGTAGATGGTCAAACGAAACTGGATGTGGTGGTATTGTAACCTATTAAGCAATGGATATTTGACCACAAAAAATGGCGCAGCAACCTAAAAATACATCACAGGCTTATAGTCTATCTTCTGCAAGGAACGATAAATGGTACTGCAGCTTACTGAGTCACGTAGTTGCGAGACACCCTTCGCAAAAGATGATTTGCGATATGAGGGTTTTGAGTTATAAGCATGGTCACCGAACAAATTAAACTCATAAGTGAAGGCTCTATTGTATAGTGGACCACCGCGATTTGGCATGCATGGATTTGCACATTTGTAGATTATTATTATTTATTTATTTATTTATTTATTTTGTTATTTGTTTTAAGGAATGTTCGATGATTTTCCCCTCCATTTCCCCCTGTCGTTTCTGGAAATATTGAGGGTTTTTTTTCCAGTGTTTTTTGAAGAATTTGTTTTTTTTAATTACAATTTTCTCTCTCTCTCTCTCTCTCTCTCTCTCTCTCTCTCTCTCTCTCTCTCTCTCTCTCTCTCTCTCTCTCATCACTACTGCTACATGAGTTGAGTACAATAACTATTTAAGTTTAAGTGGAAAATATGTTTCAGCACTCGAGCAGGTTTCCATTGACCAGGTGTCCAAGCCGCCTCTTATAATGGAGGGCAGGGCTACCTTTCAGTTACATTCATCTCCGCATCTCACAACACCTGTCCCCACTCCAGGTATGGCCGCGCATGCCGCCCCGCAGAGCGAGCGCTCATCGGCGACAGGAAGCTAGCCAAGATCCTCTTCGCGACCTCCTCCAAGCGCTCGCTGCCCCTCGCCGACCCTCCACCACCCGTGAAGTTTGGGAGCAACATGGGCGAGAGACGGGCGCGCTCCTTCCACATGACGTGCCGCCTGCAGCGGGACTACGGCAGCAGGCTGGCGGGCCCCTTCGCCCGATACAGCCCCAACGGCTACGCCGGCACCAGCCTCAGCCTCAGCCTGGACCGGGAGACGGACGCCGACGACCCTGCGCAGGCGTCCGGCGAGGCCGTCCCCGCGTCCGACGCGGGCCGCTACTCGCCCGTTTCACTGCAACCGGACCCCGCGGCGGCCAATAACGGATCGGGCGTCCCCCGCTGCCCGCCGGCCAAGGACCCGGCGGCCCTGCAGATCGCGCAGGGGCAGCTCCCCGTCGCCTCGGCGCCTCTGCCGCGCTCCAGCTGGCTGCATCGCCATCAGAAGGAGTTCCAGCGGCCGTACGTCAAGACCAGCATGCAGGGCGACGTGTACAACTTCCTGGAGAGACCAGCCGGGCTCAAATGTTTCCTCTACCACTTCCTCGTGTAAGTATGACAAGCTGTGGACATATTTCTTCATCAGTGTTTTGCAACCTTGATTACACTATACAGTAGTGCTGTCACTAGTGAACATTTTTAGTATTGATTAATCGGTTATTCAATTGATTAATCGGCTAATCTGATTTATTTTAATTTTGCATTAAAGTGTATTGTATTACAAAAGACATGTTTCCCCCCCCAGATTACAGTTTATTATTAACCAGTGATTGGTGGTTATTTTGTACTTTGTATTCGTATGTTGATAAAAAAAAAGAAAAAAAAAAAGGGTCTTAATGTACAATGTTACCAGTTTTGTTTTCCAAAGTAAAAACAGACATTTGCAAATGTTTTCTTTTGATTAAGGACTACAGAAATCAGTGAACATTTACTGTTGTTGATATGCTGAAATCAGAGGATTTTGACAATTAAAAAAAAAAAAATGGCTCCAAACGATTACCCAATTATTAAAATACTAATCGATTACTTCTGGATTAATGGATTAATTTTGACAGCTCTACTGTAAAGAATTGACTGTAGAATTTACAGTAAATAACTGGCAAAAAATGTTGCCATCTAATTATTGTAATATCTCAGTTAATTACTGAAAAAATTGATTACAGCTCATTACTGTTTTTTTTTGCATATTTTTTTTACTGTATATAAATTATAGTTAGTGTATTCTAAATAATTACTGCTGCTATATTTTTTGTACAATTTATTACTGCATATAAATTATATTTACTTAGAAAGCAGTAATTAGAGTACACTAACTATAATTTCCATCCATCCATCCATCCATTTTCTTAACCGCTTATTCCTCACAAGGGTCGCGGGGGGTGCTGGAGCCTATCTCAGCTGGCTTCGGGCAGTAGGCGGGGTACATCCTGGACTGGTCGGATCTGAATGGACTGTGAAAGTGGAGCTAATTTTGTGGCCATGTGTGCGTTTATACAAATGCCTGTCCGATGTTTGTCATCTACAGTCCCTCTCTCGTTAATTACATCTTTTACAGTATTAGGTTCTGGTTCCCAGAAACAGAAGGAGTGTGTGCGCGTGTGCGTGTGTTTAAAGAGCCAACCAGAAGCAGGTCAGTGTGATCTGGTCCACCATATACAGTACCTCTGGCCCGTCTTGTTCTGCTCCGGCCCGCTGTCAACATAAATGCATGAAGCATGGACGCACTTGTGTGCGTGTGTGTGCGCGCGCTAAGAAGACCCACAAGGGGAGCACGCTGACCTGTACTTAAAACACAGCTTACGGAAAGCATTCTCTGAAATGCCTCTTAGAAGATTTCCTTTCTTGGCGTGAAGATGTTTGAGAACTTGTTTATGCTTTTGGCTGGTCAAATGGGATTAATTGTTTCAACGAGGAGAGTCAAAATTAGTGCGTTAATTTAAAGTTCCTTTAACGCCACTTTTTTTTTTTTTTTTTTTTTTTTTTTTTTTTTTTTTTTTTTTTTTTTTTAAACGCACGATAAATGACCACCCCTTACTTGGAACGCCTGTACTGGGGGAATTCTAGTTGCATTGCAGCAGATACGTTCACGTCAATTTTAGCAGTAATAAATTAAAAAATAATGCGTATATTTGTGGAGACTGGGGCCAAGTTGTATTTTACAATTTTAAAAATGTGCGGAATTTCACGTTACTTCATGTTAAAGATTAGATAGCTCTTAATATGAAAAGAAAAATGCACTGGGCTGTGACCATCTTACAAAGGCAATTATTGCCATCTAGTGGCAGAAAATGACCTCAACACAATTCAATATCACACTTTTTTTTTTTTTTTTTTTTTTTTTTTTTTTACAGTACATTAATTTTAACTCAATTTTATGAATTAATATGAGAATACTGTATTAATGACGGGTGGCACGGTGAATGATTGGTTAGCACGTCCGCCTCGCAGTTCTGAGGACGGGTTCGAGTCCGGGCTCCGGCCTTCCTGGGTGGAGTTTGCATGTTCTCCCCGTGCCCGCCTGGGTCTTCTCCGGGTACTCCGGTCTCCTCCCACATTCCAAAGACATGCATGGCAGGTTAATTGGGTGCTCCGAATCGTCCCTCGGTGTGCTTGTGAGTGTGGATGGTTGTTCGTCTCTGTGTGCCTTGTGATTGGCTGGCAACCAGTCCAGGGTGTATCCCGCCTACTGCCCAAAGCCAGCTGAGATAGGCTCCAGCACCCCCCGGCGACCCTTGTGAGGAGCAAGCGGATGGATGGATGTATCAAAGACTGAAAGATGCAGCCATATTTATCAATTGTACATTTAGAACACAAAATTTAGAACACATCAAATTTGTGATTAATCCTGTGTTAATGAAGTCATGCGATTAATCACGATTAAAAATAATTTTTAATTGCCTGAAACCCCTAATTTAAACCTAATTTTGTCCCATTAAAAAACAAAACAAAAAAACAAAAACAATCATAGCATGAATGTGGTAAAGTTTTAGTATTTTCATATGGTATCTGCGGAAGATAATGCCTTTATCTCGGCCAATGTGGGTTTGCACGATGCTGAAGTGGCTGCCAGTGTCTCACTTTAACAGGATGCAAGTGGATTAGCGCTGATGTTGCTCCACATGAACTGGGAACGGGCCCACTGACCGCTTGCTGCTTTCATGTGACCTTCGTAAAGAAAAGAAAATGGGGAAAAATGGAAATCAAACAATCTAAATAGCCACTGTTTACACCAAAATGGCCAAATTACATGTTGGGTCAAAGGATTAGTGTTAAATATGCTCTGGTGTAAAAAACTTTACCTTAAAAAAAAGACTTACATTTGGTTTGTTTTCATGACATTCTATAGCACACTTTTTCCACCATGTTATCAAATTGCATCATCAATAATGAAAGCTAAGCGCTTGTCTTTGTGACACCGAGCCCGAAGTGAGAAAGCAGGAATTAGTCCAAGCTATTAAAATATTATCCCTCTCCTGACAACAGTTGATGGAAACACTGAGCCGCCACTCCTCTCCATTGTGTGTTTAACGTGCGCTGCATTGCTGATGAATTCCCCCCCCCCCCCCCCCCCCCCCACCACCAATAATTGAGGCTCAAATGTTTGGCTTTAACAAAGGAGCAAGAAACCCGAACCCGTCCGTCATTTCAAATGATGACCCTCTTTGAGGTAACTATCACTTGTGGACGGCGATTAGCAGGGGGCCGTGCATTCATTGAATGGTTGACAGGGGGCAGAGATGCCACGTAGAGGGTCCAATGTGCCACTTAATATGTCTGTCTTCACGCTGGCATCTGAAAATGGACGACAGTGAATGGGTTAATTTCCGTAAGTGCAATGTTTCACAGGTAAACATCCCAAAAGTTTCCACAAGTTTTACACGTGTTTTCGAGTATTTTTGTTACTGTCACTCTTAATCCCGTATACATTGTGAGAATTGACTGTAGAATTTACAGTCAATAACTGGCAAAAAATTATTAATTTTTTACTTATTGATTAATCAATTCATTTTGACAGCTCTAATTTTGTGCGAGTCTTAGGAGATTGCGTGTACAGACAACAAGGTCACATTTGGACACTCCCGCTGAGTATTTTACATAACCGGACAGAACAAACTGTGCAGTTATGATTCCTAAATGCCCTCCGATTGAAAGCCATAATCCAACTCTTGAAACTCATTCGGGAGCCTCATCTACTGCTCGGGTTTCTTATTCTGCAAAATGGCTAAAGCAATTTTGGCTGTCATAATCTCATTTGCTGTGCCAATATTTCGTCTTTTTATAGTGACAAAGGTCAGGGCTGGGCAATAAATCCAATTAATTTCGATTTGTTGTCAATTTGAAAATCGAATTGTGGAAAATTTTCCACATCGTCTTCTGGATTATTCATCATATTGTGATGTTTGGTTTCATCCCTACTAAAAAAAAATACTTACTGCTAGCAGTTAATGTTCAATGGTGTGTTTGCACTATGCTAATGAATAAGCTTTGACCTACTGACAAATGCGTACCGCTAGCCAGAGGCTAGCTATCTAGCTTTCAAAGCATATTTCTATAAACTATAAACTGAATACCTTTATGTTCCTTTATCCCATCATACTTCTTCAGTGATTGAATAGGTAAATATGTTAGCATTTTAGATAACAAAGATTCCTAAAAGTTTGCACCATGCTAATGAATAAGTTTGACCTACTGACAAAAGCGTACCGCTAGCCAGAAGCTAGCTATGTAGCTGTCAAAGCATATTTTTAAACTATAAACTACCTTTCTGTTCCTTTTTTCCATCATACTTCTTCAGTGATTGAAAAGGTAAATTTGTTAGGATTTTAGATAACAAAGATTCCTAAAGGTTTGCACCATGCTAATGAATAAGTTTGACCTACTGACAAAAGCTTACCGCTAGCCAGAGGCTAGCTATCTAGATATTAAAGCATATTTCTAAACTAAAAACTTACTACCTTTCTGTTCCTTTATCCCATCATACTTCTTCAGTGATTGAATAGCTAAATATGTTAGAATTTTAGATAACAGAGATTCCTAAAAGTTTGCGCCATGCTAACCTACTGACAAAAGCGTAGGCTACAGCTAGCCAGAGGCTAGCTATCTAGCTATCAAAGTATATTTTTAAACTATAAATTGACTACTGTTCCTTTATCCCATCGTCCTTCTTCTGTGATTGAAGGTGAATATGTTAGCATTTAGATAACATAGATTTCTAAAAGTTTGTTCCGGCTTTACTAAAGTCCAGACTGTCGTATCAGACCGTCTCAAATGTCTCGGGTTCGGATATTGTCATTCTCACAGCATTTTTCACTTGTAACCTTCGTCCACTTGTCGTCGTGAGCTGAATTGGACCTCGGTCCGCTTGTTTACTCCAATCTCTGGAGATTTTGTTCCCCAACTATTGGGCGGACAAGATGATGGTTAAGCCCGGGGTGGAATATCCGTGCTGGTGGCTTCGGGCTGATGTGCGGTAATCCATCCTTAAGCTCCTCCCACGGACGGGATTGCGAGGACTGAACCGGCGGGGGTCAGAGTGGACTACTCTGTCTCTGACATGCTTTCTTAACAGTCACGGTCGGGGCAATTTGTGTGCTCATTCATGCTCGTTTACGACTTCCCGTTTTGTTATGACATAATCGTCTTTTTTCGACATTGAGAAGTGTTTACTATAAACACAGGCAGCAGATTGCACAAAGCAGAGCAAAATATGAGGAGACTAAATCCATAATACATTGCTGACTTTAAAAAAATGCCTTGAAATTTATAGGCTTATCAATATCATCCATGCATGTATACAGCCCTTCAAAAGAAAAAAAAAGTACAGTATTCCTTTCCATGTGGTCTTCATATTTGTATTTGTGATTTTCGAGCTGGGCTTGTGCTTATTTTTTGAATGAAGCCGCATGCCGGATTTTGAATATTGTCAGTAATTCTCGCTAAAGCCCCAGCTGTTTTGTTTTTAATCAGATCCCGCATGTTTTTTGGCCCCGTCCGGCCGAGCAAGGTTGACTCGTGGTTTTGGAGTGACCCCGTCCTCTTCTGTTACGTCCTGTCATGTAGGCTACGTCTGTCCGCGGCAAAAAACATTTCCGCTTGCTAGCGCCACAGTAAGCTTTGACAAATGCCGACTCACTCAATGAAACTGTGAGTGGAGACAAATTGGCAAATTGATATTACTTGTACATCCACCAGGCTCTTTTTTTTTTTTTTTTTTGCTACTTCCTCCTTTTTACATAGTGCCCCCTAGTGTTCAGCCTGGGACACCACATAACTGAAATGCCTTGTGTTGCAGGCTACATTTAGGCGAACTTTGGGTAAGACTGTTTGAATTTGTTTTGTTTTTTTCCCATCCTAATTGGGTGAAATAGCTAACCCAGCATTGGGTACAAAAAGGGGCGGAGCCAATGCTGTATTGTTGATACTCTGAGCATTGGGTTTGATGACTTGACCCAGTATGGTAGGTCAAAATTTTTTAACCAAAAAGAGGTTAAAAAAAAAAAAAAAGGCCATTCTAATGAGTTAAATCTACTACGAAATTGAATATCAGTAATACATTATTTTTATTTTTATTTTTATTTATTTTTTTATTTTTTTATTGCCGATACTTTCTAAAAAGTAGAAACTTTCCCAGGTCGCGGAAATATGGCTGCATCTTTTAGTCATTAAGACAGTATATTCATAATAATTCATAAAATTGTGTTAAAATTTTAAAAATATACTGTTAAAAACAACTGTGTACTGATTTGTGTTTGAGGTCATTTTTCTGCCACTAGATGGCATAACTTCATTTGTAAGATGTTATTGACGGTTCAATGCATTTTATTTTATTATTAAGAGCGATCTGATCTTAAACATTCTGCACATTTTCAAAATAGCAAAATACAACTTGACTGCAGTCTCCACAATTATATGCAATATTATTGCATTTATGACGACAAAATTTTGACATGGGCATCACCAATACTGTCTAAGAATGTTATATTAAATTTGCTGCAACTTCAGTACACAATATAGAAAATATGACCACAATCTAGTGATGATATATCCTCGTCTTGTTTAAAGTAACACATGTGGTAAGACTTTTTGCACAGTCCTACTGATGTACAAATCTAAATATATGGCCCACAAACTGTTATTTTTAGTTGTCCTGCGCGTATCAACTGCTTTGGCGCCATATGTCAAGGACACGGTAGCAAGGGGCATGTCCTGGGAGCAGCATGATGGGACCGAGGGCAACCCGTTTAAGCCCTCACCTGTGCCCTCATCTGAGCAGAGACCCTCACAGTCCACGTCCTTTGAGAACCCCCAACTCGAGATTTGTAGCATTCATCTGGGCTTTTCGTTTGACGGAATCGTGTGTGTACGGGGAGGGGAGCGTGGCATCTGTGTGTGTGTGTGTGTGTGTGTGTGTGTGTGGGTGGGGGTGAGGGGTCAAGTAATCCTCAATCTGTAAAATCACAGTCCCATCTGCCTAATGTGTCAGCAACTTTTGAGTCCCTTGCATCACCCGACTTGACACTTGTCACACCGCGGCTCGCTCTTTAATGAAGGCTGTCCAAACGATTTCAGGACCAGCTACTTGAGCATGGAAGGAAACAGACGCCAGTTTGCAGCCGCAAGAGCAAACGATAACAGCAATGGTTTCTTAATGCAGATATTTAATGATGCAACATTGTGAAATGACACTATGACACAATGAAAAGTCAGTGTACAGCTTATATAACAGTGCAAAGTTATCGTTCGCTCAAAATAACTCAGAATAAAGCCATTAATAGTTAAATTCCCGGCAACAAAAGTGAGTACACCCCTTGGTGAAAATGTCCTTTTCGCCCCTCAGTGCCATGTGACTCGTTAGTAGGGATGTCCCGATCACATGTTTTTGCACCCGAGTCCGAGTCACCTGATTTTGAGGATCTGCTGATATCGAGTCCCAATCCGATTCCGCAGCAAAGTATTAAAGAGGGGGAAAAAAATTGTTTCGAATTATTATTGTTATTATTTTTTATTTGAACAATACCATCCCAATAATTTTTTTTGGGGGGTGCCATCAGAAGTGCACAAAATATCAAATAAAAATAAATAAAAAGTTTTGTTTGGTAATATGTTTACCTCTGGAGGATTTTGTTGCTCTGTAGCCCCTAAAATAATAATAAAAATAAAAAACAAAATTGCCAAAAATGAAAACCCAGATCATTTTCTCCCGATACGATCATCTGAAAATGACGTGATCGAGACTCAGTTTCCGATCACGTGACTGGGATCGGGACATCTCTACTCGTTAGTGTTACAATGTGTGCTAAATTTGGTATTATAGCTCTCAGTAACAAGTCACATGACACTAGGAAGAGAAAATAGCTAACTGTGCTAGAATTGGATAGTTTCACATGGGGGGTGTACTCACTTTTGTTGTCATTTGTTTGGCTATTATTGGCTGTAATTGGCTGCCATTTACCTTTTCAGAAGATTTTCTCCAAATATTTTTGTTTTTAACTGAATTTGCAAATGCATCTGATTTTTAGAATACAATTTATTCCAGATTTTGCCGAGGGGGAAAAAAAAAAAAAAAAAAAAAAAAATCTGTTAAGTCTTTTGTGTGGTCAGGGTTCATGGCCCAGTGGTTGGGACCGGCTGATTGAAACCACAGCAACCTTGCTGAATTTGTGCGCGTCATGAATGATAATAAACAACAGTCACTTACATAAACCCTTTTTCAGCATATGGCGTGTAATCCAGTTTGCAGCACACAGAAACACAACACACTCTGCTATTTGTATGCGTGTTTTCTTTTCTTTTTCTTTTTTTTTAATGTGTTAAAGCGATCCCGATCCCGATGATGATGCTGCATGCAAACATCGCTTGCCATGTCATGTCAAAGCACTCCAAAGATGTGTTCAAAGGATTATTTCTGGGATCGTTAAAACACACGACTGATTTTGCTCTTAATCCCGCCGGGGTTTGAAAAGAGACCTGGCAAAGCTGCAAGGCCCACAAACAACCCCCCCCCCCCCCCCCCCCCCCCCCCACACACACACACACACACACACACACACTTTAAAGTGGACGTCAACTGTAAACATTTCCTAACAGAAATATCTTATGTGTGACCTCACTAGTCTAAACATGACATATATTACACTTTGTGGAATATGAATTATGAGGCAAAATCCAGCTGTTTTTATCCATCACGGGGCGGCCATTTTGGCATTTTGTCGACTGAAGATTACATCAATTTTGCTCGAGTCTCAGGTAACGACCAATCACAGCTCAGCTTCAGAAAACAGGTGAGCTGTGATTGGTCGTTGCCTGAGCCCTGAGCAATTGTGATGTCATCTTCAGTCGACAGCAAGTGGCAAAATGGCCGCCCCCTGACATGGATAAAAATGGCTGGATCTTGCTGCTTAACTCATATTCCACGAATGTACTATTAATCAGAATGCCATATGTGAGGTCACATATGATATATTATTGTCCATAATTTTTTGGGGGGTTGACCTTCCCTTTTACCCCAATACCCTTAAAAGAGTCCAAATGAAAACAAATGAATGAATGGATTTAATGTCTGAAGTTAAAATAATAATGTAAAAATTTTATTTTAAAATACTCATTTAAGTAAACTGTACTGTGCTACTAAATTAGAAAAAGACTGACAAGATTGAAAAGAACACCCCGCAGAATTTTCACTGGATTTAGGTTTGAGAATCCAAAAAGGACCAAGAGTGCAGTGGATTTTGTTTCGTTTTTATTCCTTGTACTATTTATGTCTACTATGTTTTACTTCCTTTTATTGTCCATGAACCTGGTGCTGTGTCCCTACCTACAGCTTCCTCATGGTGCTGGTGTGTCTCATCTTCAGTGTCCTGTCCACAATTGAGCAATATGCAGACTTTGCTTCCGGATCCTTGTTCTGGATGGTGAGTAAAACATAAACACTGCTACTACAAACATAAAATCATCCCTTCATCTCTTTTAAAGAGCTGACTTGCACCAAATAACAAAAACAGCATCATAATTAAAGCAGGAAGTGATTGTGGCATGTAGTACCGACCTTTAGCCACACGGTGGCAATAGAAGCTCTCAAGTGGTGGTGTGTGGCGGGTGAGTGACTTGCCTCTATGATACCTGAGAGTAAACAAAAGCCGAGTTATTTTGTGTTGCGCAATGCAGGCGTTCATGCGAGTTTGTTTGTGCGTTTTGTAGCTGTAGCACAGGTGTCAAACCCAAACGATGGTGTGCCCGCTTTGTTTCTTGCTAAATTCATTTGTTCAATTTTGTAGGGGAAAAAATGTATTTTTCTTCACTTTTAACAGAGTACCCTCTTAACATGTCAAACAATAGTTGTCCACTTGAATGTTTTGATTTGATTTGATTTGATTTATTTGTTCATTTTTCCTTTCGGACAGCATTGTGACAAACAAACATTTCAACATACAATTTTAACATATGATAACCGAAAAGAAAAAGGGCTGGCAGGAAGAAGCATAAAGCTTATAAATTCCCGCCCCCATACTAAACTAGGACGCATAAAATCAAGAGTTTTCCATGACTTTTTGTATTATAACAAGCTGACATTTTTTTCTATATATGGATTACCTATTCATAATGTTACACCATATGTGGCCAACTGGCCATAATTAGAATTGGACACCTTAGAGACTTAAACTTGACTTTATTGATCCCTTTGGGATGGCTCCCTCTGGGAAATTTACATGTCCAGCAGCAATGAGAACAGATAATAAAATAAAAAAAATAATTCAATCAATCAATAAATAAGGTCATGCCAATGTTAACATGGGAACAACATTACGGAGTGACGTGGCTCCACAAAGACGACTAACAGTGGTGCAAGATGGTGAAAATTACTTCTTTTTTTTTTTTTTTTTAAATTTTAAGGCCTATCTGGGGTGCCATTAAGGCCGTTTAGTGATGCAATAAATTGGGATCTTACAACAGGTGGAGGACGTGATGGCTGCTGGTTTGGAAACTCTTCAAAGAGCTTGCATCATCCTTCTTTTTTTTGCCAGCACACTGGGAATATAAAGTATAAATACACACGTAGCTACTGCGCCCACACACGCACACACGCATGCACACAGCTTATGTACCACCTCCTGAGTTGACGAGGGCAGCCAGAGGACAGGAGTGAACGGCGTGTTCTGTAAACTTTTGGCCAGTGCCCTTTGAGGTTATTCATTTATTTACAGCCGAGAAGAGCCAAATAAAGCAGAGTATTGTACACTCATAGCGGGTTTTTTTTTTTCTCCACTTCTCTCTTTCTAATTTTAAAATGTGAGAGACACCAAGCGTGACGTGAGGTGGCGGAAAATTAACATTTATGTTCCTACTGATCAAATTGGTATGAAAATGAAGATTTGGCCGTTTTTACACCAAGTGCAGTCTATTTTTTTGAATTTTTTATTTGTCATCAAATTATCAGGCGTGGGGCGGCAGCTCGACCCATAAAAATGCCCGGCGAGGCGCAACTAGGTCCCGAACGCAGAAATACTTGCCCCAGCATGAAAATGGCGATGCCTATTTTTAGGCCGAGCAAACGGGCACCTGCCTAAAAAAATAGGGCCCTTGGTATATCGTAGTACCAAAACTGACCCGATAGAGGCAGCATAGTGCCACAAGGCATCAAGACTTATGGAAAAATAGAACGAACAAGAAATTGAGAAGATAATTGTTAGCTTATCTGTAATGTCATTGTCCAATTCAGCATTGACCAAATGCTTTACAATTGTGATTGTAAATATCAAACGTGTAGTATTTATTTCAAAATGATAAACGGAGTGCACCACATTCACTCATATTGCAGTGTAGCCTATACAGGTGCGTCAACACAAAGAAAGGTTAACCATTTTAGTTTAAAATTATTATTTTAATCTCCAAGCGCCGTATCCTAACCAACGGCAGAACAACAGACGTTTTCACACTCCCTTTTGTTTGTTGCTAGCATGACGCTAGCTAGCCAACAGCGAGGCGTTAGCCGGCCAAATATTCCCGTTGCTAGGAAGGCATTAGCCGGTGAAATATTCCCATAACTACTTCTTCCGGGTGTCCCCTCAAATAAAAGACATACGTAGCGTTCACAAATGTGCACTCCCTGCATAGTTGCATAACACGTACGTAAAGCCAATCTTTGACGACAGTATGCTATAATGCGCTCTGACACGAAAGAACATAATTATTGTGAAGAACATTTTTTTTTTTTTTTACTTTACTTTGTCCTAATTCCAGTTCTAGCAGTCCATATGTTCCAAAAAAAAACCACACTCTTCATTTTGCCACTCTGCACCGCCACCGTATTTGTTTTTATCATGACGCAATATAACTTGACGATAAGATAAACAACTTATCTACTATGTGTGTAAAAGGGGGCGTGGCCAAGTGTTACGCTGGCGGCCGTGGCTAAACATAGAAAGTTCAGGGCCTGCTGTCATGCATGACTCAAGGCTGCTTGTTTTGGATGGCACAGTGGGGTGGGGGTGGGGTTTTGGGGGGGACATTGGTCCTTGAGGATGTTTGGCCTTGGGCGCAGCTGCCAAAGTAAAGCAAAGCCAGCCATGGGCAAGCGACACACACACACACACACACACGGACGGATGAAGTAGCGTATCTTATGTCTCTTGTGTGTCCTCACAGTAGACAAACATTCACGCAATAATGCTGGGATGTCAAGAAAGTGCCCTAAAGGTTTTTTTTTATTTTTAGGAATAGGCCTACTTGAACCAACTTGCCTAAATCTCCTCTCTAATCACTTTTTCTTCTAATCTGTATTTTTCCCCTCTATGATCTTCATCTGGCTGTGGCAGATTCCTGCTGTTTTCAGTAAACATAATATAGCTTCCACGTATCCAATACGCATATGGGACCAGCATCTGCGTGACCCATTTTATCGAATTATGACTTTAATCCCCTCTCACATTTTTTTCCGAATTCGTGGCGTACTGTATACCCTTGACTCGCAAATATTATCCAGATGTTGATATCGAATGTACTGGCAGGGAGATTGGATAGATATTTTTCGGGACTGCTGTTTTTGCTCAAATGAAGTGGGGCTAGATGAATGCAATCCTTAAAAACTAAAATTATCTCTTCAAATAGCATTTCTTTATAATAAACACATTATTTTAGAATTGTTAGTTTAATGATGAAAATGTCAGTGATGTAAATGCATTGTTGTCATTTTTAATATTTACAGGTTTTACTCCAATTTTTCTAAAAAAAAAAAAAAAAAAAAAACACAAATGTTGAATGCCTTAAACATTAAATTTTTTAAAATAATTTAATATTTAAAAAAATATATCTTGAAATGAATATTTTGAAAAAGTAATTAAATTTAAATTCAGTGCATTTTTGGTTTTCAATACAACACATAATAATAACAATAATAAAAATAATAATAATAATAATAATATTGTTATTATTATTATTAATAATAATAATAATAATAATAATAAATATGTCTGTATTTATACGCAAAATATAATTATTTTAAATACTGCGTATAAATTTAAAAAAAAAAATGGATTTAGGAAATTAAAATTTATCACTGTTACTTTTATTCTTATACTATTAGAAAAATAATAATGATGATAATATAATAATAATAATAATAATAATTGACCAATAATTGAACAACACTTTAATTGAACAATAATAACTAGAGCTGCAAGCAGCTATAAAGGGCCCTCCCAAACCAGGCCACATTGGGGTACTTGCATGTTGGGGTACGGGCATATATGACAAGAACCCTCTAAAACATAAATGTTTTTGTCTGGCCTGATGTGTTTTTCATGAGTTTTCACCGAGGATTTTACTCTCGAAAACAGTAGTTTTTCTTTGCAAAAATGTGCATCGCTACGGCAACAGCGTGCAACAGAATAAAAACTTTTCAATAACTTTTTATTACGCGTCTGCAGATGATACACGCCAAGGTTTGAAGACGATCAGACACATTTTGAGTTAATGACAGGATGGTAGAATCTCAGTGAATGTTTGGAACTCCTATTCCAGTGTCATGATGAGGAAGATTTTCTGCGGAAGGTTTTCTGCAATGGCCATTTACATTCTGTGCTGTAATAATACAATAGAAACACAATTACATTACAGTTGAAAAAACACAATTTGTCACAATTAGTCCTTTCGACATCCCAAAATGGCCACAATATTAGCTACGGTTTCTCACAATTAGCCAGAATGTACACACTGTGGTTTATTGACACAACATGGTTCATTACTTCTTCATGCAAACTTGAAGTAGTGCAGCAGTACTTAATTATTATACTGTCTACTTTTTCTGCTGATAAAAAAGCAACGTTGCTCCAGTCAAAATATTGCCGGCTCTGATTGACAGGTCATTGTTTCGGGGCTCCCCGGTGCCGTGTTATTGCAGCATGGCTCCGAGGATCGAGTTTCATGCGAGGTGTGGCCCTTTCGCAAGTTACCCGGCCAGCGGCCACCCACGCGGCCCTACGCCCCAACTCACAGCACGGTGGCTAAATATTATGCACATTATTATCAGCCTGACTTCATTAATTCACACGAAAACAAAACAGGCCATTACTAAAAAGTAGCCATGCGAGGGTAATTTACAAGATAGAATCTCAAATGATGATTTTGGTGACTTCAAATGACTCATTGTCCACTTTTTGTCTTACATGCAAGGCGTACATGACAGTACGGACACTGCATTAACAGACAGCATGAGGAAGAGTCCACATGATGTTTTTCAGCCTTTGAATTCCATACCTCAGTTTGAGCTTTCACCGCGAGCTATCAAGTCCCATCTTTCCCCATTAGGTGGTCCACCCCTACACGCGGGCCTGCTACTGTGTTTGTCTGCCGTACACTTGTCGCTACCTGCTCTTATCGCGGTGAAGGATGGATGATAACTGTGGCCTATATTTAATGCTGCCTTATCTACCGGCACATCCTGTCGTCTCGTATCCGCTCTTGAAATCACGTTGCCTTGTGTGTTGTGCAGGAAATCGTGCTGGTGGTGTTCTTCGGCAGCGAGTACGTGGTGCGGCTGTGGTCGGCCGGCTGCCGCAGCAAGTACGCCGGAATCAGGGGACGCCTCCGCTTCATCAGGAAGCCCATATCAATCATCGGTGCACCTGGCCTTTTCTTGTATCTGTACTTTTGCCACCGCTGCCTATTGGATACAACAAACGTGATCATTGATCATTTGATGCCAACACAATCATGCATTCATTCTGTTGTCCCAGACTTGATTGTGGTCATCGCCTCCATCATTGTCCTCGCCGTGGGCTCCAACGGCCAAGTTTTCGCCACGTCTGCCATCAGGTAGCGCTTATCTTCCCCAACTACCAGCTGGTGAGCGATAGGGCTGAGGTGCGCTTGTGTGTGTTTTGCAGAGGTATCCGCTTCCTGCAAATTCTGCGTATGCTACACGTGGACCGACAGGGTGGAACGTGGAGGCTCCTGGGATCTGTCGTCTTCATCCATCGACAGGTGTGTCAGAAAAAGACGAAATAAGAACAATTGGTATTTTAATTCGTGCCGGTAAATTTTAAACACAAAACAAAATATGGTGATTTTATTTCTTTTGGAAATGTTGGCGTGACCCACCACTAGTTTCAACTAATGAGCACTATTCACCCCTTGGTGGGTCAAACTGCTTTTGCCTTCACTACCCGGCGACTAATCCAGAGATGTGCAAACATGCACAAATAAGCCACAGCAGTACAGGCTTTATAAGGATAAAGCCGAGCATGAAGCAGATAGGCAAGCTCCCGTTACGTCTCAGTTCAGCCTCCTTCCCGAGCTGATGGCTGAATGGCGTGATCAGACCTGACGTGATGTTCATCTTTCTTTGATGCTCCACAAGAGGAGTAAAGAAGGTGTGTTAAGATGTACCGTCGCCATTCCGTCTTTTGGCAGATGATCCGTTTATGAAATGATGCGCTCTGCTTAGCGGAAGTGATTGGTAGTTTGTTTTTGTTTTTTCCTAGCGCAGGTTGGTAGGCAGTAGAAAACGTGACTTTCAGCATACTGAAAACTTGATAAAAGTTGATAACAGGATAAAAATAGCGCAATATGGACCATGTGTTCAAATGAGATTCCAAAAATCGGATCATCTGAGATGCTTCATAACATACGAAAATCTCATAACTATGGTCAGGACTTCACCAAATCGTCTTCTATGCAAGAAAAGGATTAATAATAACCCTGCCTTCACGTGCTATGGGAAAGATGGACCTCACCACTTGGGAACTCCTAATTACGACCAAGTTCTGTTCATGTGCTTTTGTTGTAGCAAAAAAAATATAAACTAAAAAAATAAATACACATGGAAGCTGACGTACTCTTTGCTCGTAAAACTGCACAATTACGGCAAATAATGAGTTCTTTTGTATGCTGCGTAAACACCCTTATAAGCGCAAATATTTCTAGCCATTCACACAATCATGTGGTTTCGAAATTATGGTAAATACTGGACCACATGTCAAGTAGAAAATTGTCGTATTTTCCACTGGACAACTGGAAATTTATTTTGATACCCAAGTTTCCGAGCTGAGAGAACTATTCAAGTTTCAACATGGTGGAGAGCGCAGTATTACTCCATCCCGAGAGCTCCACTAGTGTACAAAGGAATTCTGTTGTGAGAAGTCAGTCATTTGTTATTTATTTATTTATTTATTTATTTTTTTTAAGGAGCTGATCACCACACTATACATCGGCTTCCTGGGCCTGATCTTCTCATCCTACTTTGTCTACTTGGCGGAGAAGGATGCTGTGGATGAGGAGGGCAAGACAGGCTTTTCCAGTTATGCCGATGCCCTGTGGTGGGGCGTGGTAAGCGACCATACCACTATTTTCGATACCACATTTAGAACAGTGGTCCACAAACACCGGTACGCTAGACAGAGCTAGTTAGATAGATAGATAGATAGAACAGACAGCTAGCTAACTAGACATAGACAGCTACAGATAGCTAGATAGATGGACGGATAGCTAGATAGATAGACGGATAGCTAGATAGATAGAACAGACGGATAGATAGATAGAACAGACAGCTAGCTAACTAGACATAGACAGCTGGCTAGATAGATGGACAGATAGCTAGATAGCTAGACAGAGCTAGCTTGCTGGCTAGCTCGCTAGATAGACAGACAGAGAGGTAGACGGTCGACAGCTAGCTAGCTAGCTAGATAGAATGAATGCTGGCTAGCTAGCTGGCTCGTAAATAGTTTGTTTATAATGCATCTCTGGCTAAGATCCTTTGAGAAAGCTACTTGGGCTTCCTAACATACTTGAGCGGCCACATCACATGAAGTTGGAAAAAGAAAAAAAAAAAGAAGAGGATTCTTGCGCTGAATAGCTGCAACAAATTATGTGCACAATGCTCTTTCAAGTGCAGGGGTTGGAGGGGATGAAGATGTCTGACCACCCGGGTGCGCGCGGTGATTGACCCTCTTGTGTTTTTATTCCCGCCCTTTGCGTGGCGCGTTGCGATGCCACGGTTTCGCCTCCGTGCGAGGGCTCCACTTTCCCCAGCAGTTAATTAAACATTTGAATCGAAAGCGGGCGGTAATGAGAAACCTATGGCGGTCTTGTGCAGGGGATCAGGCTGCAACAAAGGGAAGGTAATAAACCATTCACCTTGAGGCTCTTTGGCTCACAGAACTTTTAGAGCCGCAATATAAAGTGTCGCTTCCCTTAATTAAAACTTTAATTGTGGGATTACGACCTTTATGTAACGAAGCTCGGAGCGGTCACAGCGCTCTGTGCGGCTCTGCTCACAATACTCCGAGAAGAATCACAACAACAGGGGGATTTGCACCTTTTTTTTTTTGTTTCGCTGAGACTGTAAACTTGAGAGTGATGATCGTCTGTTCTAGCAGAATTAGTGGCGAGTGTGTGTGCGTGCTGAGAAGAATGTCAGCGCACTGAGCTTTGGCACAGTTTCCCCCACTGCAGGTGCGGGACACAGCTGGAGAGCAAGCCAATGCCAGGATTGGATCACATTCCCTTACGT
The DNA here is from genome assembly GCF_051991245.1 of Festucalex cinctus. Lineage (NCBI taxonomy): Eukaryota > Metazoa > Chordata > Actinopteri > Syngnathiformes > Syngnathidae > Festucalex > Festucalex cinctus. Next base: position 29,200,742 of record NC_135413.1, read on the forward strand.
TCTCCCACTTTCAGCCCCCCCCCCAAACTTTCTCGTCCTCTCGCCAGGGCCCTGCTTCATTATGAGGAGGCCGTTCAAATTTCCATTCGCTCGGGGTTTGAATGAATTTTCCCAATAAGGTACAACGGAAATCGAAAGAATGTGTTCCAGGGTTTCTACAACTCACTGTCCCGTTTTCAGTAGTGCAGCTCCTCATCTATGGATTCAATTTCATAATCACTCTACCCTCCACAATTTCTTAGTTGTTGTAGGTGAAAGGAAATGTGTTATTATTGTTATTACCGTACCTGGAATGGTTTAAATAACATTTTAGCACCATTCACCAATTTTGATGAGAAAAAAAAAAAGCGCATAAGGTGTAAGAAGAACCACCTTCTTTCTCTTCTCTCCTTAGGTGACCGTGACCACAATCGGCTACGGAGATAAGATTCCTCAAACGTGGATCGGCAAGGCCATCGCCTCCTGTTTCAGCGTCTTTGCCATCTCCTTCTTTGCTCTGCCGGCTGTAAGTGTCACTAATTGTTCCCTTCGACATTGTTCCGTCGCCTGCCGTGATGCGAGCGCAACCTAATCTGCCCGGCTCAGGGTATCCTGGGATCAGGGTTCGCCCTGAAGGTCCAGCAGAAGCAGAGACAAAAGCACTTCAACAGACAAATCCCTGCCGCAGCTTCTCTCATCCAGGTAACCACCTTGTTTTTCTTTTGGTCACTACTTGCGAGCTGGGTAATATGTGTAGATAGATAATAAACCTTGTGAAAATACACAATTTACAGTTACAGCGTTTAAAATTGTGAATAACCAAGCAAAATATTTGATGCATGCATGATATCACTCTAGTTTGCTATAGGCAGTTTGTAAGTAAACAAGCAATTGTAGATTATGCTTCCTGGGTCATTTATTTAATCTACCGTCATCCTTACCATTTAACAGTGGTGGCAAATCCTTGCCAATCCAAGTCCAGAAAATAAAAACCCTGCAGCCCTGTCACAGTTTGGCTTTAGCCAGCTAGCTCGGAAGTTAGCTAGCGAGCTAGCTCCTGGGGCTGAAGCCAAACTGTGGCAAGGTTTTTGCTTTCTGGACCTGGATTTGCCAACTCTCCCATTCAACTCTTTTTTTCTTGTCTATCCAAATGCATAGAAAACTAGCACTTGATATACTCACTTAGACTTAGGCTTAGACTTAGACAAGGCTTAGGGGAGTCGTCACTATGGCCATATGACTCATTTAATTTAAGCAAACTCCCGTCACACATGGCAGAGATAAATATGGACTAGGTCGCTTGGAAACACTCCCTATACCCTTGTTCCAAATTTGAACTGTATTTCATTCTTAATGAATCTTTTTCTGTATGTTCCTCAGACGCTTTGGCGCTGCTACGCGGCGGAGAAACCCAACGGCTGCGCTGCGACGTGGAAAATGTACGTCCTGACTCCCGAGGCCATCGACGCAGTGGAATCGGACAACTCCAGCCCCACCATCAGGAAGCTGAACATATCGGTAACGATTCGTTTCGGGGTTGACTCACTCAGATGAAGGTGAATGGACTGTTTTGAACTCCAAATTACCTCCAGTTGAAATTTAATGGAGTCAATGAATAACAATTATGTGTATTCATCCGTTGGAACAGCACTACAAATAACTACATAAAAGCTTCTGATTTGTTTTGGGTAGGTGTGTTTAGGTCTAGTGGTGGGCAACTCGCAATAAAAGCTCCATTTGGAAGAATCCCTGTTGGTGTATCTGCTATATTGGGTGTGGCAAATCTGTCTGTTTACTAATGGCACTTTGCCTCATCCAATATGGTAATTATTAACTGATAAGTTGACTCAGCAGTAAAGCCTCTATGTATACAATATAGACAAAAGTATCAGGACAAACCTCTTAATGCGCTGATGAATTAATCAGCTTTTGGGTCCCATGATTTGAAATCCACATGTAACTATATTAGAAAATTGTGGCCCATAAATACTTCAAATCAAACCATAGTGCCAATTCTGCACTGTGAAATTCCATCTTCCAAATTCTAATTGTTCATTGGACAACTGCAATTTTTAATTTTTATTTTTTTTTATTTATTTTATTTTATTTATTTTTTTATTATTTTGTTTTAGTAAAATTCAATATTCATGTACTACAGATAATGTATCTTTGTTCATCAATCTATGTTAATGCCATATAGTGATAAGTAGAAACATTTCAATGCTCATGCGATGGCAGAAGGTGCCAAATTGACCTTTGTGTTCATTCTTTTGTGACATTTTTTGTTCGGTGGTGAGATGTTTTTCATCATATGAAATATGTAATTTGGTTCATAACGATGAAACGATCATTGCAGTGCCTGTTTTTGCCAATGGAAAAGCACAAAGAGCAACTTGTGTTGTGCTGAGCCAAGTAGGCACCGTGCATTGGATGTATTGCAGTTCTACACTACAAAATTGATTGAAAAGTTGAACGTAAAACTTTTTCAGCATTAACGTGAATTTTGAATTGAACTACACATATGGCAGTGTTCTGAAGGTGGCAAATTTGCATGCCTAGCCTGCTCTGTATTGTCTGCCAGCACCTTCCACAACAATATTAGCTGTGTTGCACCTCAACCGTGCAGCTTGAAAGGGCAAGTGTAGTTCCCACAAACACACACGCACACACACACATGATCCCCCTCCACCAGGATGACTCGATGCTTTTGTCTGGCGCGCACAAAGACTCAGTCAGTTGAGATGATGTCACCGCCGCCTTTCTCATGGGAGTAAACCTTTGTCTAGCACAACAACAACAAAACAATCTTTGTGTAGCATTGAGCCCGCACCTAAAAGGGGGGATGGGGGGGCCGCTTCCGCTCTTTTCTGTCACCGCATGTGACTTTGCTCCGACACCTTTTGTCTCTCTTCCATATTTGCCGTCCGCGGTGGCCCCCACCTTCCCTCTTTGCATAATTGGTTTATGGCTCTCCTCTTTCTGTATTCCCTCCATCCTTTCATGACATTCTCCACCTCCACCATATCACGCACTCCTTCGAATGGCTCACGCAACCTCAGTTGCTTTTCGGACTGCACTGCTTGCCACGAAATAATTGAACTTGTGCGCATGGCGTTGGTGTTGGTCAGGCACTTTTTTTTTTTTTTTTTTTTTTTTTTTTTTTTCTGGGAACTACACTGGGTTCTGTGGAAAGCCAGTAGGTCAGACAGTGGCTGAAATAACTTGTTTACACACTAATTGAGTCAAATCTTGTGCAAAAATAATGGCGGTAATTAGTTTGGGTTGCATCATGAAGTCAGTCAAGGATCATGAGAGAGAAATTAAAACAAAAGTGTGACCAATTATATGGGGTGTCCTCAAAAAAAGTTAAACGATGAATATCTGAGTGACTACTATGAACAAAGTAGGCTTCATCTCAAAAAGTATTAAAAATTCCAACCACATAAAGTTTGCGTTCGGCAGATGAAAATTCTAAAAAAAAAAGAGAATTTGAGCGCTTTATTTTCACTCCCAGTTGAATTTTACTGTCAAACTAAACATGACCCAAAGAGAATTACACAATATGTATTAAAAACAACTCCATACTGTTACTTTAGCTTAATGCTAAAAAACACTTGAAAAGACCATAGATGGGCTAATGGTAGCATGGGTATTGCAGTATTACTATAACCCTAAAAGTAATGCATATTTTAACATGAACAGTGGAACAATGCATCCCGACTAATAATATAGCAACACTTTAGAGGCATATATTCTTCATTTTCTGATAAGAAGGGATAATATGTCTTACTGAGAAGCGACCATCTCTGTTTACATAGTATGTCCGTATTAAATCTTTTTTAATACTTTGTCATTTGGTGTCTTTGCTTAATAAATACAAATCCTACAAGTGCAGCTTGACATGCTATTTTTGTCTTGCATACTGTCACGCTTGACTTTCTTGAATGTTTGTTGTGTGCTTCAGAAAAAGGGCCCCAAGAGGAGGCTGAAGTCGATCCGAGGCAACGGCTCCATCGGCGTGTCGTCGGAGCGGGCCGTGTCCATCCCTCAAATCACGTACGACCACATCGACGACGCCGTGGAGAAGAAGGACGTCTCCTTCTTCATGGAGGAGCCGAGCGGCACCGTGGAAGGTGCTGAAAAGTGACGCACACACAATCTGCTCGGTGTCATAAATGGAAACATACAGTTGCGATAATGATGGGATGGATATGCATATATGGAGTTTAGTTATGATTATGTACAGTGTACATTACATACAGTATTTACATGCAGTTATTATGTTGCAGAATCAGTAATAGCATAGGCGCTCCCTAAAAATATTCCCGCTCTCTCCCAACAGGAATCACCAGGATGTTTAAACAAACAGGTGAGTTTGCTTAGCTTGACTGATTTGTTGAAGCTGACAAACACATGATCAAAGCCAATATAAATATATATATATAAATACACCATTTATAGTAGAAAAATGCACTGAGAGTGATGGCTGTACTGTCGACTTGTTGCCCCTTCTTTTTTGCCTTCATCGTTGACGTCTTCTTCCTCGTCATCAACGTCATCTGTCTTCCTGATCGTAGTCTTTTCTTCTTCGTCCTAATCTTCATCTTTATTGTCATCCGTCTTCTTCATGTCTGCTTTATCTGTTGTCTTCTTTCTGCCGTCTTTTTTTTTGTCACCTTCCACGTTGTCTCCATCGTCTTTTTCTTTGTCCGTCGTCTTCATCTCCATCGTGTCTTTAACATCTGATGTCTTCATCTTCATCTGTCGTCGTCTTTTTCATCTTCTTCGTCTGTCGTGTTTTTCCTCTTTGCCGTCAAACTTTATCGGCCGTCTTCTTCTTGGTCTGTTGTCGTCTTTGCCGCCGTCTGTCTTCATCTGTCCTCATCTGTCGACATCTTCATCTTTGCTCCTTAATCATCCGTTATTGTTTATCTCTTAGTTTGTTGTCTCCTTTGCCTGCCGTCTTTTTCTTTGTACGTTGTCTTGTCCCTTCCTTTATTCCCCAATTTCTTTTCTATTATTTGTCTTTGTTTTTCTTTTCATCTTTGTCTTTGTCAGTCTTAGTCATCTGTCATCATCTTCTTTCTTTGACTGTTATCTTGCTTTTCACTGATGGTCATGGTTTTCCTCATCTTTGTCTGTTGTTTTTTTCTTGGGCAGTCATCTTCTTTGTCTGTTGTTTTCCTCATCCTCCGTCTTCTTTGACTCCTATTTTGTTTTCTTGTTCTTGGTGTGACTCATTAGCTGGGCCTGCCTCTTTCATGAGACCCAAAGACTATTTTAATTAGACTTGCAGGCCCTTTGTCCCCAAGTGGACGGAACCATTGCCAAGCAAACTGTAGTCTTGCCTTGGCCCGGCCTTTTTTTTTTTTTTTTTTTTCCCCGGTCTAGTGATCGGTGTGGATCACAAACTGCTCATTGTCTGGCTGTCAATTTCTGAGTCATATCTCCGATTGTCTGTCATGACTCCATGAATCAAAACAATGTTGATGGTAAAAAAAAAAAAAAAGCAGAATTGTGGCAGCCTTTTGCACCCCTGAAAGTGTAATAGTTGTGTTCAATCCTACATCTTTTCCCTTGAATCGTCTTTCGCATGGAATGGCACCCAGGCCCTCGTCATCATTCTTGGTCGTCTTTCGCTCTGAGCTGCCCTTCCTCTCCAGGTATCTTTCACTTTCTTCTTCTTGTATGTGTTTTGGAAAATAAAAACAAACACATGTCCATATATTGTCAAAATAAAATCAGATGTAAAATAATAAAAACGAGGTTTTGCTTTGGCAACTTTTATTAACATTACAGGCTAAACTTTTGCTCCACTCTGGCATGAAAAGATGTCGTCGTCACAGTGGAGATCAATAATGTCACCATACTTTATTGACACAAATTACTACTTTCCTGTTAGCTAGGACTTTGGCACCAAACTTCTGGCCTCAAAAACACAAAAAGGTTGTATTATGTAACCAAAAGTAGTACTGTTTATCCTGTCCTGATACATTTAATATCCCGATACAGAGATTGTGTATCAATCTTTCAGTTAAATAAATAACAAGCAAAACATTCCAACCTAAACGCTAATCTCCATTTCCAGTGAAGAGGACCCATGGAGACAGCATGTCCATCGACATCACCCGCGCAAGCAGCCTGACTGATGTGCTGGACTGCATGTGTGAGGATGTTCCCCTCGCTGAACTGGCGGACAACACTCAGTAAGTCACTTGCTCAGATTTTTGATCGCCCCACCCCCCGTTCCATTCACTCCCACCACCAATCTGATACTGAAGCACCTTATACTGTATCTGGTCTTGACTTTGGATGGTCCCTGGAATGGCTTACAGTGTTGCCAACAGGGGACGTTGCTAACGGCAAGTCTGTTTGTTGATAAAAGTTGAAAACTACAATGCCATTGTGTGATTGATGTCATATTACAGTATGTTAGTATTAGTGTCTTATCCAGTTACATAGCTGGCTTTGTTCGCTAACTGGCTTAGCTTGCTAGCTGGTTTATCTATCAACACAACACATTTGAGCTTGGTTCTATGCATATTGTTTGAGCCACCCAAGTAATGCATATATTGTATGTCTTTACAATTAACATGAAACACTTCATGCAAGATTAGCTTAATTTTCCATACTGGTAGGTAAGTGAATACGTCTCTAAACCACTCAAAAGTAGAGCAGAATGCAGATAGTAGCATAATTTGTTGCTCAGTGCTTTTTTTGGGGAAAAGAAGTTGCTGAGTCTGAAAAGATGCTCTATCTAGCACAATAAATAAATAAGTAAAGGCCGCACGGTTGATGAGTGGTTAGCACGTCCGCCTCCCAGTTCTGAGGACTCGGGTTTGAGTCCATGCTCCGGCCTCCATGGGTGGAGTTTGCATGTTCTCCCCATGCCCATGTGAGTCTTCTCCGGGTACTCCGGTCTCCTCCCACATTCCAAAGACATGCATGGCAGGTTAATTGGGTGCTTCGAGTTGTCCCTAGGTGTGCTTGTGTGCGTGGGTGGTTGTTCGTCTCTGTGTGCCCTGCGATTGGCTGGCAACCAGTCCAGGGTGTCTCCGGCCTACTGCCCAAAGCCGGCTGGGATAGGCGCCGGCGCCCCCTGCGACCCTTGTGGGGAATAAGCGGTCAAGAAAATGGATGGATGGATGAATGAAGGTCCCATTTGGTCTCCTATAGCTTGCGATCCCATCGGCCTCCCCACAGATCCTACTTCCATGCACTCAGGCTTTGCATTTTTACTGCACATTCTCTGCCCTCTTGGAAACAAAAATTACTGCGGGAACCTTTTGTTGCAAGGCACAATTTTCTTATTGACTTCATCCGTTTTACACTTATTCTCCATGTCTTCCGTGTTCTTCTCACACAAGAACCATCCTGTGCCTTAAATCAGTGCTTAAATACGTCACACGGGGAGTTCTGAGCGTCAGGATGATTGTTGTCTCTCTTTGCAGTCTTTTGACCTGCCCGTTCGTGGCATCGGTCCAGGACTCATTCTCCACACACTACTTGAATTCCACAAGGTACTGTACTGGCTCTCATGCTATTCTTCTTCCCCTTTTCTTTACCGCGATGCCTCTTCCTTGCTTCCTTCTTTCCTTCCTTGCTTCCTTCTTTCCTTCCTTCCTTCCTTCCTTGCTTCCTTCTTTCCTTCCTCCCCTCCACCCTTTGCGCTGTCTTCCAGCTCATAGGACACCATGGGATTAATGGTCCAAACTTAAAGCCCTAAAGTTTTTTAGTTTTTTTTTTTTTTTTTTTGGATGGGGGGAGGGATATTTGTGGTTCCAGTATAGCATTTATGTCTAATATTGCCGTTCTTTCACTAACGTTTCCACCAATCACTACTGTTCATTTTGCAACGGTACACTTTTGTGTTTCCACTATCAAAAGTTGTAGAGGTCGCCAAATGAACCATTATGTACTGTTCTTGCACCCAGTGTTAAGGTACCTAAAGGGTGGAGCTAGACTCACTGCAGATTGATTATTTAATTTTTGGTGTAATTTTTTTCACTAGTCCAATTTCAATGAAAACCATGTATTTTACGATATTAACTCATTCAAACCCAAAAGTGTGTAAATACTGTTTTTTAATACTTTATCCTTCACTCCCACTTTTTTTTTTTATGCAAGAGCATACATAAGGCTTTGATGCAGCTTCTGATATGAGGCGGTGGCTGAAAGCAATGTTAGTTATTACAAAAAACGGCCAGAAGGTGGCAGCAGATTATAAGAGATCAGCCATGGCTATGTTCCACTAAGTTCTTTTTGTCAGTGTTTTTGCCAGGAATGTGAATGTTGATGAAACTTAGCTATATTCTAATGCTAATAGCTGAAAAACAGAAACAGATACAAATATACCCCAACGGGAGCAAAGACGGCTGGTTCATTGAAAATTTCTGCAAGTGAATGTGTTAAAGATTTGGAAAATAACTTTGAGAAGAAATGCTTTTCCAGATCTTTACTACAGCCTCTTTCAGTTTCTGGGGGTTTCTTCCTCCAGTCTCCTCTTCAAGGAGGTAAAATGCATGCTCTATTGTTAAGGTCTGGTGATTGACCTGGCTGGTCTAAGACCTTTTACTTTTTTCACAATAATCATTGAGCAAAATATATGCTGTGGGTCTTGCATAAAGCCAAAATGCTCTAAAAGAAAATCTCAGTTACCCAGGATCAGGGGTCGGAATCAAGAGGAACAAGATGAGGTATCTCCTGGACGCCTCCCTGGTGAGGTGGTCCGGGCATGTCCCACCAGGAGTAAGCACTGGGGACCACCCAGGACCCACCAGAGAGGCGAGGATCCTACCAGAATAGCTGAACAAAGTGGAAAAATGTGCAATCACTCCCCAGTAAAGTGTCCCTGGACCCAAAAAGTTGAATAACCCCCGCCTTAGTGAACCAAACCATTACTGAAAACGTGGCATTCTCCATCGTGACACGATCTGCGGATGCGTGCGAGAGCGCTGGCCTTTCCGCGTTTTCAAGTGGGCGTTCAGAGACAGTACACGCTTGTGTCCCGTGCAGCGCTGGCGTGCTCGTAAGTCAACTTTAATGGCCCGGCTCAGACCGGAGCCGTGCGGGGCCACTCCCAAAACAGCTGCCACGGAGGATCGCGCTGTCATTTTGGACTCCGTAATGTGGATCTCCACCCTGAACCGCCCGAGGGCGCGTCTACTACCAATCACGCACGTCAGGTTTTCCCTCCTCCGCGACTTCACTGTTGTAGCACAAGTCGGAGAGTTCCGTTGTTTGTTTGGATTTGTTGCAGAGGGCCGTGTCTGAAATGAGAGTGTTACTTTGCGGCTGTGTGGGAGGAGTGTTTTTTTTTTTTTTTTTTTTTTCTTTCATATGTGTGAGAAGCGTCAGCATAGTCATCACCGGGCCTCTAAAGAGGAAGTGGTGCAGGGTAGTGTTTGCGTGCAATGCTCTCTTAAAAAAAAAAAAAAAAAAAAACTTGCACAAAGCTTCGAATGACCGAAGACTCTTTTAACACCACCGAGTTTGTGTGCGTGTTTGAAAAGGATTACGCAGATTATGGTGTAAAGATGTACAGTGTGGCCTTGTGACTCTTTTGGGTGCTTTTTTTTTTTTTAACTTCTTGTATGACGACTGCTACTACTGCAAAGTCATTGTGGTTTATTTTACATGTGTTTTTGAGCCATCTTTTTTTAACACAGCATATTCATTCCAGTTAATTTGGAACTTTTTATTGTATTTTTTTTTCATTTTAATTATTTTTCTTTTCTTCTTCTTCTTCCTCTTCTTCTTTTTCATTTTCTTCTTTTTCATTTTCTTCTTCTTCTTCTTCCCTCTCTTCCCTTTCTTCTTCTTCTTCTTCTTCCCTCTCTTCCCTTTCGTCTTCTTCTTCGTCTTCGTCGTCTTCGTCTTCTTCTTCGAGGTGGGCGGGTCCTGATACCAGGTATCGTTATCAACCTTATTTCTAGGTTTTGGTGCTTGCTAGTGGCAGTTTTACAATCAGGAACTAGACAATCAAAATTACAAGAATAGTAAATTGTCATTCATTTCATGCAATTTTAAGGAAAAATTAAATTTAGGGAAATGTAGGTCTTTCTTTAAAATGAGCTGTCACTGTTTTTTGGGGGAGATTTTATCTATCAAATAAGTGGTGTGCCCCAAAAATTGACACCATAAACACAATTATCTTGAGAACTAGCTCAATTGAACAATTTAGGTGTTGAACATGATAATTTAATTCCTGGGACCGAGTTCAAGTCCAAATTTGTTTGCTTGTTGGTGAAGTCTTTCCAAATTCTTCATTGCAGGCACATTGAACAGTCGTGGGTGATGCGTGTGCGCAAGCATATTCCAAGACTTTATAGACATTTTGTATGATTACATTTCTATTCACATTTTTTAAAATTTTATTTCACTTTGTTTTCAAATCGAGGATGGTGTATCTAGTTTATTTTATTTTCCACTATGTTTTTAGTCGAACCGTAATGACCGTTTCAGTGTCTGTTGTCTCCTGACTTGAGTTGGTCAGTCCCTCTTCTTCATCCTCCTCATCCTCAGACCTGCAAAAGCCTGCACAGGCCACCTGCGGGCGTCTCTTAATTAGTTCCCCCTCTGCCGAGCTAGCCGGAGATAAATAATGAAAAGGCAGCGCAGCAGCGCCGCGGGAGGGACCGGCGGCAGAGACGCATGCATCACGGCCCCCGGCCTCTTTAAGTGGGGGGGCCCCTCTCCGCCGCCGGGCAACTGGCGCCTTTTGTGCGGCCGTTGCTGTGAGCAAATTGACTTTTTGTCTGTGTGGCCTCTGTATGGCTCGTCTTGTACACTGTACTGTGATATCCCCAGCACGGCGGGGGCGGTGCCAGCATACGGCGTTCCGTCCGCAGCACAATGTGTGTCGGACTCCTTTCAAACCGTCCGCCTTTTGACAAATGTTTGGGACGTATGTTCAGCTGTATTCTTCATGCTTTTGATAGGGAAGCATGAAGGCAAAATGTACGGTTTAATCCACTGCACATTTGGATCTTTTAAACATACAACGGGGCAGCACTGTGTTTTAGTGGTTAGCATATACAATACATGCTTCACTTGTCTGCGTTTCAGAGTTTGAATCTCGGCTCCGGCCTTCTGATGTGGAGGTTGCTGTGGGTTTTCTCCAAAGTAATGTTTAGTGGGTTAAGTGAAAACTGTGAATGTGGTTGTATTTTTTTTTTTCTCCTTATTTGCAGTGGGGCTCTGTTCTCATCCCCCACAACTATTGCAGGATTACTATATTCTATTGGATGTCAAAGAGAGAGAGAGACAGATATATACAATATCAATATTTTGTTCCACCCACACCATCAAATGAAAAGACGGATTGTATCGACCAGCGGCCAACATATCTTGACGGACTGCCAGAGATGCAAATAGTGTATAAGTTACTCACCATTAATGTAAATGCAGTAATTGGTGGGAGATGTTTGCCTCTCTTCTTTCAATGAGCAGATCTCATCTTGGGTTAATTTTTTTTTTTTTCTGTCTTTGAATGCCAGGTTTGTTTGTTTTCCAACTTCCAAAGCAGTTTTGATGGCCTTATAGCCTCGTTAGAAAATCTATTGCGACATAAAACAAAGAGTAGGTTTTATGCCTGAGAATCACTGACACAGGAAAAAGTAAAAAATAACCGTATTTATTGATTGATTACATTTTTATTTATTTTTTTAAATATTATTATTATTATTATCATCATCATCATTATTGATTCAATCTCTGGTGTAATAACCTTATTTATTGATTGATTTAATTTTTATTTTTTATTTATTATTATTATTATTATTATTATTATTATTATTAATTCACCTCATATACCATCTTTTCAACTGACACATGATCAAACTACAGCTAAAGACTTCATTTGAGCAATTTGCGGTGTTTTCTTCATTTGCTCTGCCTTGGTTAAGCGACATGTAAGAAAGGTTTGTTTACTCTTGGAAAGCGTCTGCCACCGACCGGAAAGTAAGTGTGACATCATGGCGAAAATGTCTGTTTCCTTTCCTTTTACTGTACTCTGACAATTTGGCACTTAATTGGAAAAAATGTACTTTGCTGTCAAATGTAAGGTGCGTTTCATAGCGTGTCATTACGCTGACCACTGCAGCATGCAAGTTGCTCGTTGGAAGCGTCCCAGACTTGGCATAGACGCAGCCCTGTCCTTTTGAGGTGTCCCCGCTGCCCCGCCCCTCTCTGCTCCGACATTAGCGCCGCCGACACCTGGATAAATACACTCACTCCATTTTCTCGCCGCGGCCTCCCCGTGGATGAAAAGTGCAGTGTGCAGCAGCACCTGAGTGGCTCTGTTTGTACAGTCCCGACGTGAAGGCTTCCTTTTGGCCGGCTTCTCGTACTCGCAGGATTTCGCGCCATTTGATGTGGATTTGGCGGTTGGTTGGGGGGGGGTGCAAGGGGAGGAGGAGGGTTTATTCAGGTGTGGCGAAGCAGTGCCGCCGCCACCCGACCTCTTGATGTTGCGTCCATCGGCGGCCAGGTGCCGGAGCGCCGTCAGAAAGCCACGTCTGTTGTTCCGGCCCTGGTGATGAATAGCGGGCCTGTTGACCGAGCTCGTCTGGGGGGGGGCCGTGGGTTTGGGACGCCACGCCCCCTCCCCTTGCAAACGTCAAAATGGGGATATGTAGCATGCTAACCTGCTAGAAGAGCGAAAACTTTGAAGAAAGACAATTGAAAAAGTCAACCATTTTTAGAATATTGCAAAAAGGGTTCTAGAGTTGAGTTGAATTGATTTTTCCCTGCTTTTCAATTTAAATCAGTCAAAATGTCAGCCGTGAATGACGTCACCTCGCTCTTTGTTTTTTTTTTGCGCTATGTTGACGTCAGAGTTTGATAAAAGAAGCAAGCTCATTATGACAACGCAGGACAAGAAAATCTGCTTTAAAGTAAAATGTCAGAAAAGCAATTGCAGTACTCGCACCTGAAAAGTCCACGTGGGCATTTGTACGCGATAGTTTCCACCACTTGTTGGAGACAGATGTGTTATTAGCTGAACTTGGTCCTCCTCGCGTGTCTGTCGCCTTGTTGGCTGCTGTAATTTTCCACTGCTGTTAATATGAGCCATATAGAGCTCAGATTATAGCGAGAGACCCCCTGGGTGGGTCCTGGCTGTAAATGCGACTAATAACCTCACAATCCCCCATCCCCCAAATAAGTTTTTTCAGGTGTGGAAAGGTCACACCCTTTATATACCGCAAGTGTGTAAATGTCTCATAAGCACGACTGTCATTTGTAAAGTTCACTTTTAGTCCATTTGGTGATGCTGCTAATTATAATAATAATAATAATAATTTTAAACCGTAATTAAGTAAATAAATGAGAGGGATACTTTCCCTTTTTTTTCAAATTAGAGTATTTATTTGTTTTTTTTCGCCCCCAAAATTGACATCTTGCAGTTTACTTTACACCATAAAAAAAATAAATAAAATAGAAAAAAAAAAAAAAGATGGTTGCATACATGTAAATTGGTTGATTGGATTTAAGATCAATTTCAATTCGCATTGTATCACGTCAAATAGATATTCACCTGTTAAATATCTTTGGCTTTAACTTGCATTACATTTTTACAATTATCACTAAATTTTCCATAAATTACCCAGCCTTCATGTAATAATAATAATAATAATAATAATAATAATAATAATGCAAATGATAATAATGAAAATAATAATAATGCTAATGATGATAATGAAAATAATAATAATGCTAATGATAATAATGAAAATAATAATAATGCTAATGATAATAATGAAAATACTACTACTACTACTAATAATAATAATAAAGAAACATTTGTTTTGGATGCTATTAAATGTAAAATTTAATCTACAGAAAAGCTATTTTTTTTAAATGTTTTCTTCTTGAAATATCTAAAACACACCAAGTGTGCTATGCTATTTTTTATTTTTTTAATAAATATAGATTAGCAGAAACATTGGGGGAGGGGGAGGGGTGGATAGGCAAGCATAAATGCCCTAGTTTTTAAATTGAAATATTTTTTTCTCTCTCTTTTGTGCTTCCTCTCAATTTTTCTCGACTCTGGCCTTCCTGTGTGGAGTTTTTGTGTACCCCCACTTCTTTCCCAATGTCAGCTTGGATCGACTTCAACTCATCTGTGACCCTAATGAGAACAAGCATGATAAAAACTGGATGGCTGGTGAGAGTGGAGGATGGGAACTTCCTTTTATGACCAGCAGGACGCACTGTTGCAACACCACTCTTCTCCCGCCAAGATCCTCACTTAACCCTTTTGTTTTGGAGCTGCTTTTTCTTTTTTTAAATCAAGATGCCATCATTTCTGCTCTCATTTCCACCCAGAGCAAGAAGGATATGTTAAGTGTGTGTTTAGATTAAGTGGAAACGTCCTTGCAGAGCTTTTTTTTTTTTTTTTCTTCCCTCCCTGACTTTTTGGTGTCGAAAGTCAGGCGTGTCTTGGCGCCTCGTCCGCCTCACACCAACCATTACCAAGCGACGTGGCCCTGCTCATTGTCATGTTTGGAGCCCACTTTTCCATCCCGCTGTGCGCAGGAAGCAGAAAAAGAAAATAATCAGGGAAACCGCACTTTTCCCTCTCTATCAAAGCCGTGTTTTTCTTCGCGCTCTTTTTGCCAGGCGCTCACGGCCTCTGCGGCGGACGTCGGACAAAAGTTGCGGTGGCTCCGAAACACCCGGCGAACAGGAACTCGATATGTTTTTCTTTTTCATCTCGAGCAGCAATCTGGCTTGGAGCAAAGCGCGCGTGGTACTGGAACTGTACGCGCATTTGATATATCATCCTTTTATCCATCCATTTTGCCTCATTGTCTCTCTCACCTTGGGCCAGGCCGCAGCGCAACATTCTCGCGGTCGTCATTTTCAGGAAATGCTGTGTTTGGGAAGTGAGCCTCCGGGGCTGTGTGTGTGTTTCAGCCTCTGTTTACGGGAAGCCTATCTGCAGTCGGGGATGTGTGGATGGATGACGTGACGTGATGCCTGCTTTTGTTATTGTCCTTTTAGTTAGCGTGTGTGTCTATGCTTGCAAACACACCTACCTGTTCTTTGGAATAAGAAAGAAGGTGGATCTTTTGTGAAGAAGCAGCACAAGCGAATACTGATATGAATGACTGGAAAAAAAAAAAATCACACAATATATTATGCAGCATGTACACACATTTGTAATCTCCTGACTACCAGCAATTCAAATTTGTCCTCTGTAGTGGACCTTTTTAAACCTGAATTGCGTTCATTTCCATTTGTGCAGTTCTAGCACCCTCTGGTGGTTATTTTTTTAGTGCAGGTTAATTTTCACAAGGCATGTTTTGGCCTTTCTATGTTTAAAATCCATGCTAATGGCTAATATATATATAAATATATTTATATACTGTATATAATATTGATAATTTTATATTTTCCATTGCTGTAATGTACAAAAGTACAATATTATGTGTGTGTGTTTTTTTTGTATTTTTTTTTTTACAATATTGTGACCTCTTTTGTATCGCTAACCTCCCCACAATATTGGGATAATTATCATATCGTGACCTTAATATCCTGATAATATCGTATTGTAATGTTTGGATGTCGTTACATCCCTAATTATTATTAGATTTATTACTGCAAATTTTTGACACAGATGTGTCTGCTGCTTTGCGACTGGAATTCCCCCAGTACAAGCTTTCCAAGTAAGGGTCGGTCATTAAATCGCACATTTAAAAAAAATTAGTTGCGTTAAAGGAACTTTAAATGAACTCAAAATTAACGCACTAATTTTGACACCCCTAATAATAATACATGTGCATGTAAATGGCAAACACCAAAAATAAGTAAATACTAATATACCGGTACATATATACAGAACTAGAGATAGACCGATATGCTTTTTTCAGGGCCGATACCGATTCCGATTATCGGTAGTCAAGGAGGCAGATAACCGATATTTGAAGCCGAGATTCATTTGCAGTAAAAGTTAAAATGTTGGCACCAAATTTTTGAATAATGCAAACCCTAACCGTTCTTTACAATGGATTCTCACACTGCACTTTTCATTTTACATCCTTCTATCTGCAATAAGACGTTGGTGGCGGGGGGAGTTAAATGTGGGGGCCAATGTGACATTACCTTTTATAGCATTTGGGATACTTGTAGTTTTATTCTATAAATGTTATATTTTTATATTTTGAAGTAATAGGAGGAACCCTGTCATTCAAAATGTGCATCAGCTGTGGCATTACTTATTACTACAGCAAAAAAAAAAAAAAGAATTCCATGAGAAAAACTATTCATCCCTGAACACCATACAGTTCTTGTAGACCTTATTATAATTATTGTTATTGTTACCATATAGACAGTTTTGATAAGCTGAGGATCTTAAATCGAGAACAGCAATATCATGCTACTCCTCTCTACAAGAGAACTGTCAAAAGACACTTCATCATGTAGTTTACTGCCACTTAGGATGCACCAATCAACGCAGAAAAAGGTCGAGTAAAATAACTTGGTTATAATAATAGTAAGAATAACTTGGTTAAACAGACATTGTTGCAGTGGACCGCTGCCGGTTTCTGCTGTTTAATGTGTTTTACACTTCTAGACACGTGTGTGTATATGGGCACACTATTCTCTCACTACTGTACTGTACTGTATCACTTAATGGCACAGATGTACTTGTCTAAATAATAACTGGGCTGCAACATTGCTAATTCACATTAACAAGCACTATCTTAGCTGTCCACAATGAATAGTTACTAACACACGAGAAAGTTATACAACACACCAAACATGAGCTCATTATTCAAAGTATGATGCACGTAACGAAATTACATCACTGAACATTAATTGCAGCCGACTACGGCCGTAGATGTTACATATTAGTGGCATCCATTGAGAGGATAATGTCCCAAATGACGGCAGACATGACGTGAAAAGAGAGACAAAACGAGCAAATAAGCACACTATACTTTAGTGCACTTCTCTACTAATGCCAAACATACGGAAGAGAACACGTTCGTGTTGTTAAACGGTGTTTGAGACACTTAATTTGTTACGGAGCGGACTTTAACGAGGTGCACAACGAGCTGTCAATCAAATCGACGTCGAAGCTTAAGGCACACAATGGCAAACCAGTGCGACAAATAAACACAATATAAAGTAACTAAACGCTATTTCGTGTCACTGTGGCATCTCACTGCATAATAACCGCTATGCAACAAGTAGTGGACGTGACGAGAGGTAAAAATAATGACATTACTCTACTCTTAACATGGAACTAGACAATATAATAATGACAACTGTTAATATTTGGAACCTTTCTAACAAACATTATTTACTTAATTAAATGAAAATGTGTGTGCTTCCCTCCCCGAGTAGTTCAAGTAGCGAATTAGCTACTGGGTGTTAGCCTACATGCTAAGCTGAACACACCACTGTTAGCTAGCGGGGATTCAATGCAAGGCACTGCAGCTCCATTCATATAGTGCATTTAATACACAACATAATTCAATGTGTTTAGCTTATCATGGTGAAACGATCGGCGGAGTCTCTTCTCTTTTAACTTACCTTCGAAGCATGTGTCTCGCGTTGTGTCCGTGGGTGCGTGTGTGACCGGCTACTGTGATACACGGCATACACTACTGATTGGTTCTGGCTCTTGCACGGCTAACCAATCAAATGCTGCTATGGGCGTTACATTGCTGGAGTTGGACTCCATAACAGACAGAGACGCTCTGGGCTGCATTCGAAGCGAAAAGACGGAGTTTTAAATGGATCGCTCATATCGGCCGTCAGATTAATAAAACAGACCGATACCGATATGTACCAATATGTCAAATATCGGCCCGATTATCGGCCCGACCGATTATCGGTCTATCTCTATACAGAACTGTATGTAAATAGTAGCAACAATAGTCGGAAATGTATGAAACAAATGTACATGACCAGAAAATGCTATATTTACATTAGCGGATGTAAAAAAGTCAGCAACATTGTACTAGGTGTGTCAGAAAAATTCCAGGACTGGCGCCACAAAAGAGGAAGGGAGGCTGGCAAAGCAAGGCAGTCTTCTTTTCGGCCAGGAACTGTCAGATGCTCAGAGGATTGAGAGCAGTGAGGTGCATTGTGATAGTGAAGCAGTCATCCTGCCACAACGCTCGCATCTCGGCCTATTTATAGACGTGCGGGTTGATCTTGTGGCAAGAACTCGCAGTGGGCGATTCCCAGCATATCGAAGAATGTCATCAACACGGCGAGACTCCGATTGTCGTGCTTTGTTCAGCCTCATGTCAGACTCTTCTACTGAAGGCTCTGATTTATGGTCTCTGGGTCATACTCGATGATCCATGAGTCTTCCCAGCACTGATGTCAAACTTAAGGCCCGGGGTCAAATTGCGAGCAATAACGGCAAATCAAGTGTGTCTTGTGGATGTGAAAATTGCAAATTTTCTTCACTTTTAACAGCAATTACAAGCTTTCTTTTTCTTCTTCAGCGAAACCCTTCTGGACATAATAATAATTGTTATTTGGGTCTCGCTTTTTGGTTCCAAATTGTTATTTGGTTCTCGCTATTTTCCATGCCTTCCCATTTCAAACTCAATTTGTAACAACAACAACAACAAAAAAAAGCATAACGAAGAAAGTCTGGGGCAATTGTGTAGATGTAATAAATAATATGAGGTTATTATGCATTTTATGATTTTCGCTCTGCCCCGCCTACTGCCCAATGCCAGCTGAGATAGGCTCCAGCACCCCCGTGACCCTTGTGAGGAATAAGCGGTCAAGAAAATGGATGGATGGATGAATCATTTTCGCCATAACAGCCCACTGAAGAAGATCATAACTACAGTATAATCTGTGACAAAAAATAGTTTTGCAATCTTGAAATTGAAAGTTTTCACGTCCAGACCCAAGTTTTTATTTTTATTTATTTTATTTTTTTACAGTTTTGTTCCTGCACCCGAAAAACTGCTGGGTCAAAAATAATCCAATTTTGGTCGACCTGCTACTTGGGTCAAATTGACGTAATTTTGTTTTTTGTTTTCTATCAAAACAACAACCAAAAGTTTGGTCAAATTGATTCAAGTAATCGATCGGTCCAATTTTTGACCAACATTGGCTTATTTTTTTTACCTGTATGTTACCAACTTTTATTGAACCAAAAATACACATATTCTATATTGAATAAAATTCTCACAAAAAGTTGAAACACATTCAATTGGACATTCAATTGCCGAGCTTGTCACTATAGGTCGCTGGCAAGGATAGATAAACAAACATACGCTGTTTGTCATGAAAAATAAAAAAAAATTCTAGTGGACAACAGATTAATTTACTACTTGGAATAACTGAAGTGTTGTACTCATATACGGTATGATCCATCGTTGTGAAACAATTCTGTTTGTACGTCTGTCTTGGTGTCATCTGCGGAACATGCGCCGCCGCCGCCGCCTTCGGCGGTTGTGGAATTTCCATGTTTGCCTTTCGGAGCAAAACACAGACCCGTTCTTATGTGCGGCCATGCGTTACGCCTGGCCACGCGCAAATTATACACACAACTGCGAGGGGGAATTCTCGGGAAAATTAGCGGAAAATATTTCTTTTGAATGCGCCGTCAATTTGTCACGAGAGTCTCGTGAGAAAACAACAAAGCGGGGAGGGTGAAAGGCAGTTGTTTGACATCTGGGAGCTTTGACCGTGATGCCGACAGTACCGGGTTCCGCAATTTTTTTTAGTAGAGCATGTCATTGAGTATACTGTTTTACCGAAATGCCCTCATATGTGGGAAAGGTGAGCCGCAGTCGCTGATATACTTTGGCTGTTTAATGAATGCTGCGAGAACAGTTAAACACGCAAGTTTACTTGTGCCGGAGCTGCTGTCGGCCATAGCTCACACTCAGTCATTACACACAATCCCACTAAACCCCGCCTCTTAAAGACCCCTTTAACCCCGCTCTTGTTTATTGGTGGTCTCTTCACTCACACAGACAAACCCACCCGTCCATGCTTGGCTATCAAACACTCTTGGGCAAAAGTCCACCTTGTCTTTGCTCCCTGTTCACCATGCATACCACCACCCACACTGCACAACCGTTTTCAACCCGTTTAAAACCTAAAGACTTCTTTGTAGTTGCTTTTATTTTGTTTTTGTTTAAATCTGCTGACTCATGCCAGGTCAGCATTGCAAATGAGAATCTGTTCTCAATTGTCTTACCTGGATAAAGGTTAAATAAAATACAAATAAAGGCACATATCTATTTTTTTCTATAATTTCTATTTATTTTATTTTATTTATTTTTTTAATCTGATTGATGTCAGGTCAACTGTAAATCGCTGGCATCGGATCAAATTTGTTACTTTTCAGGAGACCCCCCAAAAATATTTTGTTTTGTTTTGTTTTTGCCATTAAAATTGTATCATCAAATAGAGCAAGCCATTTTCAACACTTTATATTGGTCAATAATTCATAAAGATGACACCCATGAGTGTGGACTGACCAAAAATATAGATTTTTGAAAAAAAATACAATTTGCCAAATTGTAATTTATGAGGTTTTGGCCCGACGCCAGCAAAATGACAACTGTTCTCAGTTGTCTTATATGGATAAAGGTTAAATAAAATGAAAAATAAAGGAACATATCTAATACAAAAACCCCAAAATATGTGCAGTATTTTCTACACACCTTATGATTCCAATTTGCGTTCAAATGTGTTCAGCATGTGTTTAAAAGGTGTGTTTGAATAAGTTTACAAGGCTGGCCACACAAATTATGTCCGTGTATCCAAAAAATGCATTGCGTGAACACCGACTGAAGCATATTTACGTTCGTTGAGCAGGGTGAGTACTCATTCCGTATTTTTGTTTCATGCACTGACTGACCTGTAGTCGTCATCGATGGGAATTGACGATTAATGAAAGTGCCCAGCCCTGTGAGTTTAAAAATATCTTTACAGACAATGTCAGAGGTAAAACTATATTTAAAAAAAAAAAAAAAAAAACCTCATGGGCTCTTGTATCTGGAATTTCACTCCCAAAAAATGTGTACGTCTGGAAGATAAATAGTGCTTCTCTGCCTTGGTACATAAAAGCATAATCTTCATTGTTTTGTTGCTTTTTGAGCTTTAAAGGACCACCCAACCGACTTCTGTTTTAGCTGTTGAGTAACTCGTTAATCCCCTCTGTCATTCCATTTGGACTGGATTAGGTTCATGCGCAAGGCCCCCTACTCATGCCAGCGGATTGCTTGTGACAGGCCCTTACGCAGACACCTTGACTGCCACGGGCAATTACTTCAAATGAGCAAGAGAGGGCCGCAGCCGGGCTGACCCGTGAGGGGGTTTAGTGGTCGACAGACAGGGGCTAAGAGGCACTCTTGTAGCCAGTGGGTTAAACGGAGGAAAGAGAAACAGGCCACTGCTAATT
Source organism: Festucalex cinctus (assembly GCF_051991245.1). Lineage (NCBI taxonomy): Eukaryota > Metazoa > Chordata > Actinopteri > Syngnathiformes > Syngnathidae > Festucalex > Festucalex cinctus. Next base: position 29,222,121 of record NC_135413.1, read on the forward strand.
CTTGGCGATGCAAAGCAAGAAAATGCTGTTTTGTTTTCCTCCCAAGCAACACTTGGAACCAATCTTGAGTTTCATGGGTGAATGATTGTTGACAATTTAAATAAAGGAAAGATAAACTGACCGTGCAATTTGTGCGCAGATTATGGGTAATTTTGCATTCCGGTGCAATAGGGGGCAGAGTTTTTTTTTTTTTTTTTTTTTAAGAGTTTGAACCGATTATCCATCCATCCATCCATCCATTTTCTTGACCGCTTATTCCTCACGGGGGTCGCTGGAGCCCCAGCTGGCTTTGGGCAGTAGGTGGGGTACACCCTGTACTGGTTGCCAGCCAATCGCAGGGCACATAGAGATGAACAACCATCCACACACAAGCACACCTAGGGACAATTCGGAGCGCCCAATTAACCTGCCATGCATGTCTTTGCAATGTGGGAGGGGACCGGAGTACCCGGAGAAGACCCACGCGGGCACGGGGAGAACATGCAAACTCCACCCAGGAAGGCCGGAGCCTGGACTCGAACCCGAGTCCTCAGAACTGGGAGGCGGACGTGCTAGCCACTCGACTACTGTTCCGTCTGCGGTTATATACACTAAACAAAAATATAAACGCAGCACTTTTTTTTTTTTTTTTTTTTTTTTTTGCTCCCATTTTTTTACGAGATGAACTCAACGATTTCAAACGTCTTCCACATACACAATATCACAATTTCTCTCAAATATTGTTCACAAACCAGTATAAATCCGTGATAGTGAGCACTTTTCCTTTGCCGAGGTAGTCCATTCCACCTCACAGGGTGATTTGACACCATGATTAGTCCACAGGTGTGCCTTAGACTGCCCACAATAAAAGGCCACTCTGAAAGGTGCAGTTTTGTTTTATTGGGGGGGTTTGGGGACTCAGAAAATCAGTCAGTACTGACTGATTATTTGGGCAAAGGAGAAGTGTTCACTATCACAGATTTAGACTGGTTTGTGAACAATATTTGAGAGAAATTGTGTTATTGTGTATGTGGAAGAAGTTTGAGATCTTTGAGTTCATCTCATAATGAATGGGAGCAAAAACAAAAGTGTTGCGTTTATGTTTGTTGAGTATATGAGTATAGTCCAGTATCTCTTCTGCAGTGGCGGACGAAAATAAAACGAGTGTTGTTGTGCTTCTTGTCCGTGCTCTTTGCCTCCCGAATCCCTCCCGCCTCGCCTCTTCTTGACACGTCATGACAAAAAAAAAAAAAAAAAAAAAAAAAGTGTGTGCGGCAGCAGAGCTGTTCCACATGTGCAGGGTGGTGTGCACGTCAGATCAAATTAGGCCCTGCTGACAAAAGGGCCTTTTTACTGCAGGTGGATGACGAGGTGGGGTTTGGGCGGGGGGGGCAACCCATTAGTAAGTTAATCAGTCAACCTGCCAGTCAGACAGCAGAAATGCCAGCATTGGGGATTATTTGGACTGGTGGATTTGGACAATTTGTTCCTCTGTTGCTCCAACAAAATGTCTGAAGAAAGTGTCCGTGGACGTCCTGAAAATGTCCCAGCCATCATCATTATCATTATCTTGGAACATGCCGGACTGCTGATAGTGATCATCCCCTTTTAGGACTCACCGATCTCGGCTTAGTTGTTCTCCCGACAGCAGTTGGCGCGTTTTATGGAAAATGCAAACCGTCAATGTTTGTACCACTCTCACTCTCGCTGTCCAGTTTGTTTCGCCAAGGTAATAAATATGATGAGTCTTGATAAGGGTTCATGTCCGTCACAAGGTGTATAGGTGGGATCTGTGATATGAGCGATAACTAGTGTAATATTGTTACACTTAATATGAAAAAAAGAGGACTGTCTTATATTTGATTGATTATATTTATGACCATTGCCTGGCAACCAGTCCAGGGTGTCCCCCGCCTACTGCCCAGAGCCAGCTGAGATAGGCGCCAGCACCCCCCGCGACCCTTGTGAGGAATAAGCGGTCAAGAAAATGGATGGATGGATGGATATTTATGACCAAGATATTGTTTACATACACATATTTTTTACTGTAATTATGATTTAACTACTATAAAACTTCAAAATTTAGGCAACCGTTGCAAACATAGGAATGGAACTCTTTCATAAACCAAGGACCACATTTCCTTAGATGCCGTTTCCCAATTAATCACCAATTCATTAATTGTTGAGTACATAATCCACTCCAGACAAATAAGTGAAGGAGAAACACAGGTTTTAATTACTAGGGATTTAACGATGAGGGCAATATCGTGATATTGTGATATTAAAACTGTCACAATGTTGTTGTCGTCGTGTTCACAATATTTAAAAGGAGCACATCTGTGGAAAAAAGTCAGGTTGATTTCCATTTGTTCAGTTCTAGCACCCTCTAGTGGCTAGTTTATTAGTGCAGTTTAATTTACATTAGGGATGTTTTGGCCTTCTATGTTTAAAATCTATGCTAATTGTCAGATGAAGGGGAACCAAATTTGCTTGTGAAGCGATCAATGTGTTCTTGCATTAGTAAGTAAGTACCTCAATATTGTTATTAGAGATTGTAAGTGGTTTATATGCATTGCTGTTATGTACAAAAGCACAATATTGTGCTTTTTTTTAGTATGCACTCTTTTTTTTTTCTTTTTTTTTTTAATTACAATATTGTGATCTTTTTTAAATATCGCCAACCCCCACACAATATCGCGATAATTATCGTATCGTGATGTTTGTCCATTCTATAACCCAAATAAATTTCATTTAACTTTTATTTAAACAGGTGAGACAGATTCTCATATGCAACGTCAACCTGGCAGCAGACAGCAGACTAAACAAAATTTAAGCACATATGAATACATGGATAAACTGTACTATGTGATACAGTTGCATAATACATTACAGGTAGATTATCATAGCACATGTTGAATAAAAGGTTCCAAATGTGCAGAAAACAGATGCAGTGATCATGTAATGGGATAAATGAGGACAATTGAAATGATCAACCAAATGTAATGCCAATTTTGGAAACAAAAAGGTTTATAAAGCTGCTGAAATTGGAGAGCGCGGGTGGTGGTATGCATGGTGAGCAAGAATATGCATACCTTGGTGTAAACACAAAAGAGCAATGTGACACTATTGGTTGTTCCATGCTGACTTTCACCCTACATACAGTGAAGAAGTGCCTCTAAAAGTGGACTGAAACGTGGAGCTGTTGATTGAAAATGAAAAAAAAAAAAAAAAAATGCCGACCGCAGCGAACTGAGTCAAACCACGCCGCCCTGTTGAATAGACAGATATGACTCACAGCCACCTCCAGGGTGTCGTGGAAACCATAACGCAGCTGCAGCCCGTTGCAGTCTGACTTGTTGCGTTTAATCCATCTAATTGTTTCGTTTCATCGAATAAGACCCAGTCTGCCTCGGAACTAATTCTGTCTGGGTATTCTATTTAATTCGCCACACTGGGTCTTAAGCTCTTCTAAAGGCAGGCTGCGCCCTTTACCCCCTCCAAGCTCACCCTTTTAAGAATATAAACCCCTTATCTTCTCCATCGCCATCCACGAGCAGCAAGAAGGTGCAGGGAGAGGGCTTCTCTCAAGGAATCTTATTGGAAGCAGAGAAGTGACAGGTCCGCTCCGAAATCACGCTCCGAAACGACGTGCACATTTGCACGAGAACGTGGCAAAAGCATGAACAGGGGATTGAAATGGAGCTGAACGTCACATGCGCCCAATCCAAAAAGACCAGAAAGGGCTTATAATCATAAAAATGCGAATTGATTCATCCAAAACAGTGCTGCTCTTAACAGGGGGGGTTTGGAAGGGGCGGGGCCTGATTGGTCAGTTGGTTTGCGTGGCTGTAACGGTGATAATCCGCAGTCGCAAATCCCATGCGTTTAGTCAAATTATTCCAGGCCCTTAAGGCTCCCATTGTGGCCGTCGGCGGGCGCGCTGCTGTCTGAGAGCCAACCCCCCAAAGCGGGGAGAACAAGGCCGCCATTCAGGACCGCTCGCCGCTGCTTGACGACCAACTTCAGGTGCGAAGCGGCTTGCCCAGCCGCTGGCTTATATTAAATGACCTGAGAGGTGACATCCAACGGTACTGAGCGAGGGAGGTGGGGGTGCAAGGGAAGAAACAGTGAATATTTGTGAGAGAGATTAATTGAGAGGATGGCAGTGCCGCTTGTCAAATTTAGTGGAGATTGAAAAAGATGCCAGAGTAGTAGCAACAAATAGAGATTGTAAATTCTGTGTGTTCATCAACGTGACCGACCAACAGGAAAGGGACTCAATTCCCTTTGATCCACTGATCCTGATTGGACTTTTTCCGAGGTGCCTGAGAGTTTTTTGACACTTGGTCCCACCAAACATCCAAACAAACTCATATATTACTCATAACTCATTTTTTTGTTCATTTGCTGGCCGTTTGTGTAATAACTAAAATTTCTGCAACCGTTCTTTGCAGTTGAGAGGCTACATCAAAGCCTTCTGTTCCCTACTGCTGTTAGACTACTGAACACCTGATCATAATTGCACTACTGTAAATAAATATCTGTAAATACTGTAGAGATAGTCATATACAATTATTTAGCTATTTATCAATATTATATACATATTTATATCCTGCTATAATGTGTATATACTAAATCAATCTTATTTTTAAAATATATAATTTATTCTTGCTAAAGCACTTCTGGATGGATGCAAACTGCATTTCGTTGTTCTGAACTTGTGACAGTGCAATGACAATAAAGTTGAATTCTATTCTATTCTATTCTATTCTGTATGCTCTAGCATAAAAAAAACGTATAAATACGTCTTTGGGACACTTAGAACATTAAAAAAAACAAAACATATTTAAACGTTATTAGGAGCAAATGAGTTAAAGAACTGACGATGCGACACCAAAAAGAACAAGGTCCCTTTTTGAGTCCACTTAAAGAGGACCGAGTCCAGTTTGTTTTATGTGAAAACCACCTGAATTGGTTTTGTGTGGGACTGTTTGCATTTCCTTATGATAGCCATAACAAATAGCAGGTAATAATAGCTACAAATGAAAATAGCAAAGGGAATGTAGCTCAATGTCATGTAATGAAAACAGTGTTTCGTCACAAAAATGCTCAAGTTAGAAGTCCCAAAATGTTCGGGATTTGTGGAATTTCAGAATGAACCTAAAATGCCTAAAAAATACCTTCTCTAAACCCCTGAATTAATGCTTTTACTACTTTTTTGTACAACTTCTGTACCTAGGAGCTGAACAGCAAAAATCACAACAGCTGTTTGATCCATGAACTGACTTGTACGTTTCCAAGGACGTCCACTTGCATGCCTTTTTGAGAATCCTTCAGTCTCTTTGTTGCAACCTGTCGACGACACTCTCTGACACTCTTAGGATCAGTGGCTGCTCCCCTCCGAGAAAATCCCGTTTGAAGAATCAAAATTGCGAGGTTCTTCTGTGTCGTCATGCTCTCACCCTTTAAAAATGTGAAAAAAACATGATGAAAAAGGACTGTTGAAATACCAATTTTTAATTGACCCAGGAAACGGTCCATTCATCGTCTGAGCACCTGTTGTGAATTTTGCCGTTGCGCAAAAAGTATTGAAACATTGAAGAGTTGGGCACATGTGTTTAGAAGTTTCTAGAATGTCAAATGAAGCTCATTTATAAAGGCTGAAGAACATTTTTAAGGCTCATCCTGAAATTTCACCCAAAAGTTGAATATCCCTAACATTCCCACAACGTACGGTTTCAATCGCATCTCTGGAACCTGCCTGAACATTTATAACCTTTGATTGAAATATCGCGCCGAAGTCGCAGCGGGCCAGGGAGCTACCGGGCGGTGGAGGGAGTGTCCCACGGTGGGCCTGCCAGCTTTGACGGGCCCGCGGCATGCCGCCCTGCACCGATCTGTCAGTAGCACAGCTGCACCTCTCACTTGGAGAACCCCCCCCCCCCCCCCCCCCCCTTTTTTGCTTGGAACCATCAAACCCCCTCGCCAGCTCCTTACTCGGCCGGCTGGCCTGCTGGATGACTTACTCAAAGCACTGTGTATTTGCGACGAGAAAGGTTAACTGCAGTTCTCCCTTGTGAAGACTCTTGGAATGACACCTTAACTCCACACTTGCTGCTCCATTATGTGCATTTTTGAGTGAACGTATGGCTTTAAGTCGGGCCAGTTCTCTCTCTCTCTCTCTCTCTCTCTCTCTCGCTCTCTCTTTCCGCTTGCAGAGCAAAGAAAAAATACTTAGCGGACGTCTGCTTTCAACTCTGCGTCCATGTAAACGCACCGCTGGGAATTATTTTGGCGCGCGGCGTTGCCAAATGGAATCTGTTTTCTCCGCAGCTGCACGGCGCCGTTCAAAAGGCACCATGTGTTGTAACCTGCTCCAGTCAACTCAACCTTGGCTCACCTCGCTACCTGGAGCAGAGAGCTGTCACCAAGGCCGAGGCCATTGACACTTTAGCGGAGCTGAGCCAAATTTCTTGTTCAAGTCTCTATTAGCCACCTTCCCGGGAAGGTTTTTTTTTTTTTTTTTTTTTTTTTTTACCGGTTGTTTGTGTGAATGCTTACCAAAAACTACATAACGAGCTTTCACGTTACTTGGCCAAGGTACAACCCATTTAGTATCAACATGGATCCAAATAAAAGTGCAGGTTCTATAATTTTGACATCTAGATTATTTTTTTTATGTTAATTAACATTGTAGTGAATTAGGCATGACTCAGAATCTGAATCATCTTTATTGGCGGTAACAAGCGACTACGACAAAGGAGGACGTGAAATAAGTAAAAGAGTCTTTACGTAATGTCAGCGTAACAGCCAATGACAGCTGTGCAAGCCATTCGGAGAGCCATCAAGCAAATACAAAGTGGCCAGTCGTGCGGTAATTACGACAACAATGGGCTCGGCCCATACCCTGCTTTTGTGTGCTCGCCTGTGCAGTATTCTACCCCGCAGTCTCCATTTTGCTGCGGTAGTCTATTTTCCTGGTGCCCTCAGTCTTCTCAAGCATTACTTGTCAAGTAAATACAGGAAACCCTCGGCCTCCCCCATTGTTGGTTTGTTAGCGTATCTGGTTCCGACTGATGCGTTCAATGTGGCGCGGTTTTCGCAGTTTCCGATGGCGCAATTTTGAAGTGGAAAACCGACAGCCCCGAATCGAGCTGAGTAGAACTGGGACAGGATAGAACCAAACCGCAATGTTTAATTTCACGTTAGCAGAATTTGTGCTTACACGGCAAGCCAAGCTAGAAAGCGCTATAGCTGGCGGACCTCAATTCAAAGGGTCCTTCAAAAACAGCCCTTAGATATGGCCTCATTTTATTTTATTATTATTCTAAAACTTTATTGATAAACTACTTTTGTGAGGGTTGCCATGACTTATCGCTTCCACTAACTACGTACCCTCAATCTTGCGACACATCTTACATCTTTTGTATCTGTCGTCATAGGAATGACTGTGTACATAAAGACTAATGACGAACCTGTTACCTGTTTTATTTTGCTTGGCCATTTCCCCTTTAGACCCTTCAAACTGGTGGTCGACATATTCAACGTCAATATTTGTGGTATGCGTGAACAAACTGCCCGCTTCACGCAACAACAAATGTTCTGTGGAGCAGGAAATTCATGTAGAATGAAATTTGGATTATTTCACTGCGCTTTACACGTCAGACACGTCACTCACCACATATGTCAGCATCCATCACCTCCGCTTCTCAAGCAGGTATAAAGCCTTGGCTTGTTTGTTTCAGACTGAGCGTATGCAGAAGGTATGTTCCTACTCAGCCACACTCTGCTTCACACTTACGCAGTTGGACCTTTTTCACACCTGGACGCCTGCCAGGGTAACGCTCAGGTCCGGCCTCTGGCGACGTCACTGTGGATTTTGAGGAAGGGGTAGAGTGTCCCAGGCGTCCAACAATCCAAGCCCGTCAACAAGTGGCCACCAGCCATCCACTGATTCAGCTGGAGTGCATTAAAAGCACCGTGAAAGCAATGAAGTATGGATTGAAGGGCAGATGAATGAGCAGCGGCCCTGCACAAGTTCTTTATCCCACGTGGATTATCTGCGACTGTAATGGAAAATGCTGATGGTGAAAAGCTATCCTCTTGGTGCATGTTTGCCGACAAATCTTCAGAAGCTTTCTTCAGTAACCACATAATGAGGCAGATTAGTTACAGCGAGTAACATCGCGGATTCTGAGGATAACAAATTATCGTGGTTTTGCGCCACTTATCCACTGCACAGGGCAGTAGTCGAATCCATCTTAATCGGGTCCGAGTCAAGTTCGAGTCGCGTAGGTCTGAGTCCAAGTCAAGTCCGATTCATAAAGGTCCGAGTGCAAGTCAAGTCTGTGTCCACAAGGTCCGAGTCCAAGTCCAAGTCCAAGTCCAAGTCCAGATGAGGTCAAGGGTAGACCTTAAGACACAAAAATACTATTTTCACCACCACAAAATTAGATAAATTTGCCTCTTAAATACCGCTTGAAAAAACTTTGACATGCTGTCGTATGTGTCCGAAATTGTCTTCTTACAGAATCAGCAGCTTGCTTCATGCTTGTTTGTTTTTTGAAGACGTTGTGGCTAACACCAGTTCTTAATGGTTGGCAAAAACATATTCAGTCGATAAAAATATTTTTGTGAGATCAGTAGCTGAGTCTTGGACAAGTTCGAAACAAATGCCAAGCAGTTCGGGTCAAATCCGAAAAAAACAAAACAAAAAAAGACCAAAAACATGACAAATTCAGATTTTAATCTGAGTCCGGACTTGAATATTACAGTCCACCACTGCATGCTGTGCTACCTACACAACTTGACGTGGCTCTACTTGCCTTTGATGCTTTTCCATTAGCAAAACTGTGTCCGACCTTTTTGTATGTTGTAGCTGGTCAATTGTGTTTCCAAGTTGCTGAGTTGATGCCATAGGTGACATAAACCATTGCTGGTCAAGCAGTTATATTTTTGGTGCGTTATTTTGGCTATGTTCACACTACAGGCTATTGTAACCCAGATCGGATTTTTTTTTTTTTTTTTGCCCAAATGTGACCTGTATCTGGCTTTTTAATGTCAGTCTGAACAGCTCAAATCCGTTTTTTTTTGTTTTTTTTTCATATCCAACCTGGGTCACCTTCATATATTGTGCTCGATTGGCTACGTATCTGATTTTTTTTGTAATGCGACCTCAGTTGAAACATGAGGCATAAAGTTGACATTTGTGCTGATATTAGTAATATAGCCACACAGAGCTCATTGGCTGTGGCTAGACATGTGGGTTAACAGGACTGACATGGAATTATCGGATTGGCTGTTGACCAGAAACAGAGATTAAAGATTATTGACATCACATAGCTGATGACATCACATATCTTAAAACCAGTTGAAACTAGATGCCGATTGCATCAGTTCAAAACAGACACTTGATCTCACGGTCATGACCCCAAACATGACCCTTGCAAGACCCAAACTTAACCCTGGCGTGACCCAGTCATGACGGTCCAAACTCATCTTTGATATTGTTGTCAGTCTCCTCACGAATAGAATTTGTCTCCTTGCTGGAAAGTAAATACCGGAAACCCTCATTGTCCGTCAGTGATATTGGGTGTCGGCACGTCTCGTTCCGTGTAGAGTCGTTTTCGCACTTTCCCATGGGTACTCTCTCCAAGTGGAAAACCATACCATACTTCACGGAAAAGTGACACGAACTATGACAGACGTCTTGCTTCAGATATAATTGAAAATCAGTAGGGTCCGGGCCTTAACACGGCGTGGTTTTCCCCTAAATATCGGTTACAAAGTGCAAGTTCACACAACCGGAACGCATAACAGCGCTTCATTCATCTTCGTCTTTTCGTACTGATTCATCGCATGATTCATATTTAGCATGAGGTTGCGCAAACTGTCACCGAGGTTCACCGAGGTCACTCTGGCACGTTCGAGGCAGCGGAATGAAAAACAAGCTCTTCCCCGCCGTTGGTCCTACTAATGTCGTGATTCGGTTAGTTTGGCTCATCAGATGCCCGCCGCTTGACCTGCGTTTGCATAGCCGCTATCTCCAACACATCTGTGCTTCGTTAAACCAAGGCTGTGTTTTAGGCCTATTATAGTCTAGGAGACAACACGGCCCGACTGCTCTCTCTGACCACTCACCCTTGTCTGACTTGTGCATGCGGTCGGTCGCCATGGCGATTCGCTGAAAGGACTGCTTCCTGAGACTACGCCGTGTTTGAGGCTTGGCAAAGCATTGTAACCTAGATATTATTTTTAGTCCGTCAGCAGAGTCTCAGCGTGTGTTGACTTGCGATGCAGCTGACTGAGAGCCTTCCTGATTTTTTTTTTTTTCTTTTTTTTTTTTTTTTTTTCAAACGCGCTGCCATCAAGAAAAACCATCAAGACGTTTTGGATTTACGCTCGTCGGAGGGCCCAGACATCTGTCAGCCAACGCCAAGTCATTGAAGTCATCGGCAGACGTGATGGCATGTAGAAAGCGCCTCTGTTTGCGGGCTCGTCGGCGGGGTTGTCCCTCGTCCATCTGTGGCCTTTTATTGCCTCTCTGGCTCTCGCTCTAATAAAGGTCTGACAGGCTGAGCGTGAAGGTCATGGTTATTAAATGCAATAGATGGTAAAGTCGACAGCCACAGCTGTGCGAGGCAAAAGTGATGAGTTGTTGTGTGTCAAGGGGGAGGCGTTGGGGGTGGCGGCAAACAATGTTTTTTTTTTTTTTTCCTTCTTTCCTTCTTTCCTTTTAGCCACCTGGTTTGCTGAGGCAACCTTGCGGTCGTTTGAGAAATGAGCAAAAAGACGATGTAGGTTACGAGCGAGTAGGCTCATGACGCAAATTGAAGTTTGCGCCGAGGATAAGTCTGAAGATGTGTGTGTGTGTTGATCGTACACCTGCTGCTTCTCCAACACTATTTGAGCTTCTGTGTCCAAGGCTGCAAGAACTCGGCTGTGACACATGTAGACACAAATGCAGGGTCAATCCCTTTTTGATTAATGGGAACTTTTTCCAAATCCGCCTCTCATATTGGCTCCATAGAGTTAACCAATGCCAGACCAGTACTTATAGATCACTCCAGTGTTATTATTCAGTCCATTTTTTATTTTTTTTTTGCTCCCAAAGAACTGTCAAATAGTACGGAAGCGTGAAACTGCCAATATGTAGTAAACATTTTTGACTGACAACTATTTTTAAACGTATTTGCAAGTACATTCGAATGTACTTGTAGGGCAAATACTAAAAACAGCATTTTCTTCCATAATTCCACGGGGTATTGTGCACGCGCAAGCTAACTAAAAAAAATAAAATAAAAGTATTTATTTTATTTTTTTTAGCACTTGGCCATTGTTATACTAATATATTGGAAATGGGGGAGGAGGGTGTAGCGTGCACTTCACAAATATGGTACTTTACTGTACTTTAATTTATTTAATTCAATCTCCGGTGTAATAACCTTATTTATTGATTGATTGAATTATTTTTTATTTTATTATCTGTTTTTATTGCTGCTGGACATGTAAATTTCCCAGAGGGAGCCATCCCAAAGGGATAAATAAAGTCAAGTCTAAGTCTATGTAAATAATTTTTCTGATTTATTATTATGTCAACATGCATGGTTTCTATTAAGTTTTTCCCATAATGCCACAGGGTATGCGCATGCGGAAGTTAATACCCCATGGAATTATGGGAGAAAATTCTATGATTTTAGCCTACAAGTACGTTTGAAAGCACTTGCTAATATGTTCAAACATACTTGCAGATATTTTAGAATATATTTAAATATGTTTAATGTATTTGCAAATGTATTTGGCAGTCAAAATTTTTACTCCGCATTGGCAGGCTTCTGTCAAATAGGACATAGCAAAGCCACAACGTTAGATATCTTTTGGTTATTGTAAACAAATGGAGAGTAAAAAGACAGAAAATCAGGAAAATGCCTTCATATTTGACACCATCTATTTCAAGCATCTCAAGCATGATGTCTTAAGTCAGTCGTGTTGTTGTTCTAAGCAGAAACGATCATCCCTAAGGGATTGCTTTCAGACAAGAAAAATGACAGAAAGGTGACACAGAAGATGTACTGAACTGTTCATTGACCTCAGCTTAATCAGCCATCGTGCATAGGATAGCTTTCAAAAGCAACAGGGACAACATTACTTTGGATAGCAATGTCCCTAAAGCAGGGGTGTCAAACTCATGTTAGCTCAGGGGCCGCATGGAGAAAAATATATTATCAAGTGGGCCGCATCGGGAAAATAACGGTATATAAATTAAAAACGGTTACCGTCATTTATACGCAGATTTTTGGGGACCAGCCCTAAATTACGGAGCTCAACTGTAATCATGTTGTTCCGAAAAATAACACAAATGCAAATGCAACGCGGCAACATTGCCGGTACACGTTCCGGATGCGTTAAATCGACCTGTTTTGCATATATATTGTTCCCAGAATGCATTGCGTAGCGCAGTTAAGGATGTTAAAAGGACGTTAATCCTTATCATATCTATTTGTGTGTTGAATTTGTGTCATATTTAACACGTTTATGTCGGCGTATGATTACAAAAAATAAAAATAAAATAAACAAACTTGTTTAAGTTGCGTGTAAAATACTGACATCCAGGATGACGATTCCAAGTTGCATTGCTATGTTTTGATTGTGGCCGGCTGATGAACTCATTCACTCTCAGCCATTTTCACAGAAGCAGCCCCGTTCGCTCCCGGCTGTTTTACTAGATTTTGACTGATTTTGCAAGGCCCACAGAATATTGTGTTCTATTGCTATAAAAGCATGGGACCCATCAAAAGAAAGATTAAAGTCTCTTCTTTCATCAGGAAAAAAGTATGTTTCTATCTGTTTCCGTTTTGCAGCAATTAGCATTAGAAGAGAGCTAAGTTTCATCAGTTTTCACAAATCTATTTAAAATTTTAAGTAATTGAGCTTTTTTTTCTACATGGCCCTGGTTGATCTCCTTTGCTCTGCTGCCACCTGCTGGCCGTTTGTGTAATAACTACCATTTCTGCAACCGTTCTTTGCAGTTGAGAGGCTGCATCAAAGCCTTGTGTATGCTCTAGCATAAAAAACAACAAAAAACGTATACATACGTCTTTGGGATACTTAGAACATAAAAAAAAACGTATTTATACGTTATTGGGAGTAAATGAGTTAATTAGTCCGACATTACATTTTTTTTATATTTTTTTTACTTTACAAAATCATCAGGGGGGCCGGATTAAACCCCTTTGCGGGCCTGATCCGGCCCGCGGGACGTATGTTTGACACCCCTGCCCTAAAGTCTTCAAAAAAAAAAAATACATTTCTAGCCACAATTAGAACACATTTGGAAGGAACAGATGGTGGCACTAATTGTGCTGTTTACTGCTGAAAATGCACAAAAATACCGACATGTCCATGTCCAACGTTGTTGTTTGTACATAGCCAAAGTGTAGCTGAATTTTCAGTGTTGAACAAATGGCGTGAGAAAGAGCAGAGTAGTCACGGCGGTGCATTCTGTAGCATGCCACCCTATGCTCTTGTAAAAAATAAAGAAATAAATAATCATCAGCCAAAGTGTTCTCGAATGAAGTCCTGTGCAACCTCATTTGCATTGATATGAAATTTGGACAAACATCTGATGAAGGGGGGAGCCGCGCTGGGTGATTAAAGGGTCACTAGCCAACCATAAAGGAGAATCCCTACACGCCGCCTCAGCCAAGAAAAAGAAACACGGCGAATGCGAGGCCTCAGCCGAGGGCTCATTGTGTCTGCGATCTGTCGCTGCACAATGAGCCGTCTCATGCGTCGGGATGAGTGTCACAAGTTCAGCCTTTATCGCCGCGACCCGCGTTTGACCTCACGGAAGGGTAGAGACGTCGCTGAAGAGGCCGTGTCAGCGCTGCGGAGAGACGCATACAAGCCTCGGGTGTTTCTTTTGGGATCATCACTCAAGAGGAGACAGACAGCACCCACACACCGCATAGACATCTACTTTGTTCAGACTGCTATTTGCGGGTACTGAGAAAACACACGTCAAGCTCCTCCCCCCTCCCCATCCCTATGGCGCTCACGTCCTGTGATGGACAGATAGAGGAGGTTAAGTAAACACCAGCAATGTAGTGAAGTGCAGCTGGAGAGCAGGTTGGACTGGATATGAACGGAGGAGGTCTTTGGGGGTGACGGCTGACATTGGAGGAGACAAACATCTGCACAATCTCACATGTACACAATGGATCCGATTGTGCTTTGGTTATTTCCAAAGACACTGTACTTCAGGTCTGGATGCGCTCACAGGAAAGATCTGTATCTTTTGACCCCTAGCTCAGTCATGCGTCTTGGCTCAGTACCGGGGGCTGAGGACCGGTTTCAGCTTAGTACTTGGTGCAGGATACATTACTTCACTTGTATCAGAAGCCAATTGTGGTTTAATAACGCATAAACATTGAAACAATCTGGTTTTATATGCAAGCAGTCGCAACTTCTTGTGAAATGCGCTGTAGAACCCGAGATTTGGACAGCGGAAGGTTAAAAGGAGTCAAGGTCTCAATGTAAGGTTTCGATGGAGGGTTTGGCTTCCACACAGGTCACGATTGTTAATCGTTGCTACAGGATTGAATTGGAAAAATTCAGCTGTCAGAATGTGTTGCATTGAGTTTCAAAGGAGACGGCGATTCATAGTAAGGTTTCAAAGTATGGTTTGGCTTCCGTTGAGGGTCATGATTGTTAACAGTTGTTACAAAATTCATTTGAAAAATTTAGCTGTCAGAATGCGTGACCTCGGGTTTTAAAGGAATCAGGGTTTCAAAGTTGAGGTTTCACAGGTGAGTTGGCTTCTATGCTGGGTCACAATTTTTGAGCAATTGTTACAAAATTGAGTTGAAAATTTTAGTTGTGAGAATGTGTGAGCTTGGCCATGGTCCCAAAGTAAACCTTCATTTAGAACCTTATCTTCCATGCAGGATCACATTTTTTCAACAGTTGTTACAAAATGTAGTTGAAAATTTCAGCTGTCAGAATGTGTGTCCTCGGGATTTAAAGGAGTCACAGTTTCAAAGTATGGTTTCAAAGGAGGGTTTGGCTTCCATGCAGTGTCACGACAGAACTGAGTTGAAAAATTCAGCTGTCAGAATGTGTGACCTGGGGTTTTAAAGAGGTCAGGTTAAGGTTTGTTCCAAAACTGAGTTGAGAAATTGTGGTCCGAGAATGTGCCTGAACTGGATTTGATTCCCAGTCTCCCATAGCTGAAATCCGGTGTTCTACCCGCCGAGCCACGCAGACACCTCTGGTTCTTCAGGAGGTTTGGCTCCCATGCAGGGGGGCTTCCATGAGGGTCACGATTTCTAACAATTTTTACGAAATTGAGTTGTTGTGTCTGGGCTGAAGTGCCACTGATTCATAGCCCTTTACCTGAGCATCCCAAAAGTATTTTATAAGCCCTAAAACAGACTATTAGAAAATCTGTTGACCTCATGAAATAGGGACTTGATGAAGAAATGTAAACACAGACAATTGCATTTACTTCTCGAATGGGCCTTCTCTTCCCTTAGGCCAGCTACACACATACAGTAAAGACAATTGGGCTGTTTTTGTCCTGATTTCTCCCCTTTACCACCAAGGACGTCATACACCCCACACTCTTACGCCAAATATACCAGTAATTTGTTTACTGTACTAGTTGCCGTTCTGTTTACTTTCAAGTACAGGCAAATGTTTTGTGTTTTAAAAAAAAGTTTTCTGGACAGAGATTGTCCTCTTAAAATGAAATAGTCTCGTTTAACGGTGTTTTCTGAAAAACCTGTGTTCACATTGCCATTTCTTTGCTATCTTTTATATCGTGTCTTCATTTTGACTTAATTTGTATTCCTTTGTTGACTCAGCGTACACACACTCACTCCGTCACACTCTAGCTCTTGTCTCCTTGTGTAAAGTAAGGAAAGGAAAACCAACACACTGTCCAAACTCTGCCAGTCGACTTCCCTCCTCTTGTTTCAGTGTCGCTAGGCAGCCATCTTTTTTTCCTCTCTCTCTCTCTCTCTCTCTCTCTCTCTCTCTCTCTCTCTCTATCTCTATCTCTATCTCTATCTCTATCTCTATCTCTATCTCTATCTCTATCTCTATCTCTATCTCTATCTCTATCTCTATCTCTATCTCTATCTCTATCTCTATCTCTATCTCTCTCTCTCTCTCTCTCTCTGCACATCCTTTCTCTTCATCCTTTTGGTGTGTCTGAAAGGGGTCAATGCCTCTGCCTGATGGGCTAAAAGTCTCTGGGCCAGACACTGGAGGAGTCCACTACTAATTGCTCTTAGCAGATCCCGAAGCATTGTCTCCCCCGCTGGCTTTTCAATTTGAATTTGAATGGTCGTAGCTGGCTGGTGCTGAGAGTGTAAGGTACACAAATGACTGTCAGTGGGAATGGATCGCAGCGCTTACAGGGTTGGTGAACTTGTCCCCGACACAAGCACTGTTGGCTTTTGGGCTCCGCTTAGGTTCGGGTGTGACTTTGCACAAGCATAAGCATCATATTGACGCAGGCTTGGCTGAAGTCGTATTTGACTGAGTAGGAGTAGTTTTGTGGAGTTGTCTTTTTGGCCTTGACAGCAAGGGACTTGTCCACGTTTTTGGAAAAACAGACCACAAGAGACATTATTTGGAGAAGATGTGTGAGGAAAATAATGGCTACCTTGAAGCCACTTAATGGCATTTGCTTGTTTTTCTCTTCCTCTGTGGGCACTCTAAGTGGCGTTCAAGTCAATAGTTACCCTGAGGATGATGATGAGACAAACCAGCCAAGTCTGTGACAGACAGACAGCTGAACAAATTGCCAGACCTCCCCCTCTCTGCAGCTCTCTTGTTCTTTCTCTATAGATGCCAGGTTCCTGGTCCATGTCCCCGCCACCACTCCTCCTGCCCCAGCAGTGGTTAATTGAGCCCCCGCCAAGCCTCGCCCCTTTATTGCCTTCAATTGTCAAAACTTGTAGGCCTGAGTGATGCCCGAGACCTCATACAAATGGGGAGTCTTCATCTCGTGATGGCTCTCTCCATCTAGTAGAGCAAATAGGTTAGAAATCTCTGGGGGGGGAAATCGGGCTGACATACTGTAGTCCTTACCTCCTGCCGCTGAACCTTTTGTGAGTTTACCTGGTAACAATATCCTTTTGTCCTTTCCCCAAGTAGTTCCCAATACCCTGCAGGCTGAAGATAAGAAAAGCCATTCATGCAAACAATCATGTTCGCTCTTCACTGGAGTTATTGTTGTTTCTCTAGGGCGGACCTGGCAACCCTGAATGTACAGCAGCTCCTGTACAGTAATGGAATGAACGCAACCATGCAAGATACTGTATCAAATTAAGATCACCTGACAAGATACCAAAACCCAATTAGGGTTCAAGGATGGTCCTTTGCCTTTGTGGTTGTACGCAGCCATCCATTTGAATTAGACCTGACGTGGAGCCAGTTGATTTTACCCGCCTGGATGTTGAGGGTGCTGATACGGTGCCATCAGGTTGAGCAGGCTTTAGTGTTAGCATCTTAAGTTCAAACTGTATCTGACAAGGATCTATGCACAACTGCTTTCCGCAATCTGACTGACGTGCCTTGCTGGCTGGATCTTGGGTTTCTGCTTGTTATTTGTATTTCCCCTCTGTATAATTATTAGGATGATCTTATTTTACCTTATAGACATGGTTTGAAGGTTCTACTCCCCGGAGGTCTTTGACAAATTTAGTCAGAAATGGGATGGCCAGCTGAGAGGATATAAGGGACATGATGCACTCATTGAAGGCACTACGTCTCAAAGTTCCTTGATATATGGTGTCTATAATAGGATGTCCAGTTGTGGGGAAAGGGGATCCCTCTGTGGTAGACTCTTGATATGGTTGACGTACGAGGGTGATTAGAATGAAGCACCTGTTTGCTATGGGACTTCGACCCCACAGGAAGGAGTGCATCTATCGCTTTGTCATGGTGGTCATTGTATGGATTTTTTAACCATTGGTTCAAATCCAGGCCGAAGTTGCTACACCCCAGAGTTTGTCTTGTCAGACGGGGAATGCTCCGCTACGAGTACCCGCAATATGGATATGAGTCTCGTTGGTGTCCTGGGCCTTGCACAGTTTTTTCTGTAAAACCAAGTAGCCTTATCAATAAAGTAGGCAAACCTACTCAAGGTAACTGTGGCAACACTGCTCCTATTTGTTTGAAATGAATGGTTAAAAAAAAAGTGAGCTCAATTGCCTTCACAGTGACCCTATCTCTATCCAACAGAGCGACTTTACCAACAAGAGAACTAACCACCACTACCTGATTTTAGGTTAATAAGGACCAGAAACTGAAAAAAAGAGCCTAAGGCCCTGTTGTCCGTTGAGTACTTCAAAAGGTTACAGCAGCACATAGTAAGCTGTATCATAGGATTTTTGTGTATGTCAAGAATAAGACGAGTTGTCATCTTGACAATCTCACAGTTATAAAGCGCCAAGAACAAACACAGACATTTTATGGTAGGTAGTGTTATTGTGGTTTATGGCTCAACTGGCATGGGATGAACCCATAAATGACTTTTCTCTTGTGCAAATATGACATATCTATCTTGCGGGTGTGGCTTGGGCCCCTGTCGTGTGTGTGTGTCTATTCATATGTGTGTTTGTTCATACATGTGTGCACCCACGGGCTCCACCCTATGGGGGCGCCACGCCCCCCCGCACGCACGTCTTTGTTGCGGATAGTCTGGGCTGTGGGAATGAGCCTGGTTTTCTCTCTCTCTCTCTCTCTGTCTCTCTCTCTCGCTCTCCCACGCTTTCACCCTCACCCTGTCCTATGCACCTCTGCCTCACCCCTGGTGATGGGGAGGCGGCGTGCGGGGAGCGCCGGCCGCAGCGGAAAAACTCACAAACACATGTGCATCAGACCCTGAGAACTGGGACGAGTAAATCGTGGTGTAGCGTTCATGTACCCTCTATATTGAGCTTTTTTTTTTTTTTTTGTAGAACGTGTCTCTCGCAGAATTCTCCACTATATCATTTTAAAAGGATTTTTACAGTAACTAACTTTAACCTGCATGGGAGGTGAGACCATATTCACAGATTGCAATTTTCATCTTTTTGGTGAACACTGGGCGAATAGTCCAATCCAAAATTAAATAATCCCACTCACTCAGAACAATAAAATAATGGATAATAATAAAATACAAATGTGTGACAAGCAGCAGCATTTTGGACCAACTGAAGATGCTTGGACTGTCTGAAACCAAAATAAAGTGCATTACGGTAATCCAGATTATGGAAGTGACGTGGCTCATTGGAAGAGTGGTAATCTCGTAACCCTAAGGGTTCGATACCAGGCCACCGTGACCATGTCAAAGTATCTTTAAGCAAGATACTGATCCCCCAGTTGCTCCTGATGCTGCGTCATCAGCAGGTGAATGAGTAGTCAAAATGTAAAGCACTTTGAGGGACTTCTAAAGTGGAAACCCGCTACATAAATGAAGCACCGTTCACATTTACCTGGAGTTACATGTATTTTATTACGGGGTCTATGTGCGTCATTATTCCAGAGACAATCGTTTCCTTTCCATTTGTGAGACTGTCTCACTGGTAGGCCCGCCTCCGTGTCCAGCGGCTCAGTTTCCATAAGTCAAAGCTGCTCAGTAGCGCGCTCGGCCGCCTCCCATGACACCTTGCCAGTGTTGGCAGTGCCCACTGATCCCCATCCAGAGCGTGCCATCTGGCCGGCTCAAAGAATTCCGTCTGGGGGTTAACCCGACGGCAGACGAAAGACGGGGGGGATAATGCACGTCGGCCAAAACACCGGACACAGAACCCTCCCCAGCAAACCCACATCGCCCGAGCCTACAGATGGGGGGGGGGCCGCAGATGTAGAAAGTGAGAGAAGGGCCTTTATCAGCCAGCGCAAGCACAATTGTGGTGTGCGGTGTGGGAGTTGGGGGAGTTAACACGTTGTATGGATGAATGGATGAATAGGCAAGGGGGGGGCTGAAACACTAGCATCTCGCTCCCACCTCTACATCTCCTCCCTCGGCACAAATGCTGGATCTCTGTATGTTTTAGGTCAGGGCCATCTCTGGGCCCCCCCGGCCCCCTCTTCATGGACAAATCGACAGATACCATCAATTACCAAGGTCGGCCCATGGCCACCATATGGCCGGTGGCTGTATAGCAAAGGGGCTCGGTGACGTCACAGCACCGGCACTGCATATGCTGCGCCGTGGCCAGCAGAGATGCCAAGCTGATGGTGTGCGTCTTTTATGAATGTGTGCGTGCGTGCGTGCGTGTGTGTGTGTGTATGTGTGACACTGTAATAGTTTAGGATTGTGTTACAGGGCGACCTAAGTGTCAAGAGGTCAGGGTCGAGTTACAGAATTGAATATTGCCTGCGTGTGTATGTCATTTGGGAGCCATAAATAAATAAATAAATACATAAATACATAAATATGTATATATAAATATGTGTATATATATATATATATATATATATATATATATATATATATATATATATATATATATATATATATATATATATATGGGATGTAACGATGTCCAAATATCACGAAGGTCATGAAGGTCACAATACGATAATTACCACGATATTGTGGGGAGGTTTGCGATACAAAAAAGGTTGCAATATTGTAAAAGCATGAAGTCATACTAAATCAAAAACCACACGCAATATTGTGCTTTTGTACATTACAGCAAAGAAAAATGTTTTAAAAGTATTATAAATATATATATATATATATATATATATATATATATATATATATATATATATATATATATATATATATATATATATATATATATATAGGCACTTATTTGCTAATGCAAGCACACATTGAGTTCCTCCACATATTGACTCGGTTCACGAGCACATTACGTGCCCCTTCATCCGACCATTAGCATGGATTTTAAACATAGAAGGGCCAAAACATGCCTTGTGAAAATTAAACTGCACTAAAAAACTAGCCACCAGAGGGTGCTAGAACTGCACAAATGGAAATCAACCTGACTTTTTTAACATATCATATGTGCTGCTTTTAAGATTGTGACATGACGAGTACGATATATTGCCTGAGTTTTAATATCGCGGTAATACGATATTGCTGTTATTGTTACATCCCTAACATATATATTCTGTATATATAGATAGAAAGAATTAGATATTGGTAGCTAGATATTTCCTGTAAATAAGCAGCTGAGGTCTCGGGTGTTGATTCAATGCCAGGAAGTGATCATTTACAAAATAAAAGCACATGCGCCACAGGAGTACAAACTGTCTTTTCGCGCTGCGCTGTGGAAAAACATAATAATCTAATTAAACGTGTCTGCTTGAAATCACGGCGAGTGAAATCGAAATCTGACTTCTTCCTGGGCCTCCGCCGCTACTCACTAAGGTCATTAACAAAAAACACATTGCCGTATGAGAGAGTGAGCGAGCGAGGAAGGGGTGAGAGAGAGAGAGAGATGTTTCTACTTGATATGTAATGTGAGAAAGGGCCAACAGCAAAACAAGGAAACATCTGGGTGATTAATCCTTTGGAAAGGAGGAAAAACAGGCAGGCAAATAGTACGTACCAGCTCGCATGGGCCCTCGCAACCAACGCAAACACAAACAGCTGGAAGGCAGAGATAGTCATCCATGTGGCTCTGGATTCTCATTAATATTAAATCAAAGCCCACTTGATCATCGTGGCTCTGGTTGCAAAATGTTCTTTTTGCGCAGGCAGCCTGGCGTCCTTCTACGTGCAATAGGCTGGGGTGGACTTGACATCAAAGCTCGTGTTTATTATCAGTGTGAAGCTTCGTAGCAAGAAGCAAAAAAAAAAAAAGTGTAGTTTGTCCTTGCTAAACTCTTTTCAACTCAACCATTGAGACTGACTGTGGAACAGCGTGAGGATGAACACCGCGCCAGATTTGCCAACTCATCAACCAAAAATGAGTTGAGAGAAGAGCTCTTAAAATAAGTTTTAGAGCTGTTGGTTGCTGCCAAGGCACACGGTGCACGCAAGACCCTGAGGGGAACTTAACTAATAACAGATTGGAGCCTTTTTTTTTTTTTCCTTTTCACGCCATCATGCCCGTCATTGACTCAAGTTTCTTTTAATAGCAGGGTTGATTCATCAATTCCCAGGAAAGTGTTGTTCTCCATTTTTTTTATATCTGCACCTAAGGCGCTTTTACTGGGAACATGTGCTCCCCGTATTCATGCCAGCACCGCTGCAGCAGTTTAAGCCGTCCGGCTTTAACTGCACTCAGGCAGCTGTGGGGCGAAGCACCTTGCGAAGGAAGGGAAAGTGTTACTCACTCAAAATTAGGCCCTTCGTCAGATTCGAACCACGAGTCGTGCCTGTGCAACCCCCACCAAGCTGTCGTAGCGTTGACACCGCTGCATTCGGTTCTCAGGCCGTCCCCGACGCCAATATCATGATGCAGTTATGGAAACATCATTAATAAGATACAAAAATGCTATGTTTGTATTCGTTTGAGTCGTGCAGGTTGTAGGTCACGTTAAAAAGTTTTGATATGATTTTGCTTGGCTTCATTTTCTTTTAAATATCACAAACATCTGGAAAATGGGTGTGAAGACTTTTTTTTTTTTTTTTTTTTATATCCATTGTACATAGATGTACTGGAAGCAGTGCAGCCAAGAGAAATGAAGTGAGGAGACAGTTGGGAATGCATTAATGCGGTTTGTTGGAGCAGATTTTGGTGGTAAATGTACAGTAGGTCAATGCTTCTGATCGTGTTTAGGCCAGCAGAGAAGTAAAGTTGGGACTTGAGGGACGTCCTCCTACCTCAGTGTTGCTGAGCATGTGCTGTCTTTTTTCATTTGGCCTCGTGCTTTATTGCTTGCAGTATGTCTCATAAGAGAGAAAAAACAAAGAGGTATATTCACTAAGAATGCGCTGCGTCCGGTAATAGCGCGAAATATTGCACCATGACTGCACCCGCAGTCTGCGCCCAGTTACCCACCTATTCACTACGGATATTGCTCTAATCATATACCGGCGCAAACACGCCCACAGAACTGACAGCTTGGAGCAAATTTGCACCTGATTTACCACACATGGCAATGGATTTGCGCCAAGAACATGGTTGTTATAGTAACAGTTGTAATCGTTATAGTATAGTTAGTAACCGTTTTTAAAAATATATTTTCAGAGGTTGCCGTTGGGCGTACAGTATGCATCTGGCACGTAGAAATGATCGTAAAATGCCTCCCCGCCATTGCCGATCAGCCCAGGTTACGTAATGTTAAGCAAGTTTCCGCCTCACTCTCTCTCTCTCTCTCTCTCTCTCTTCTCTGCGTGATCAGCCAGAAAGGGACGTGTACCGTGCCACATGCACTGCTGTCATGATCCCGGGATCGAGGTTGCGGCAGGTTAATACATGCTTTCCATTAAACGTCATTTGCGTCACGCAAACTCCATGTTGATATTTGCGCTGTATATCAACGAGTCTCATTTGCATCGGGGTGGGCATATTTTGCGTCAAATGTATGCAAATTACCTAATTTACATACGCACAAATAACACCGGCGCACCGGGGCGCAATCTGGTTGGCAGGGCACCTAGTGACGGATTTCCCCATCTGCGCGTGTTTAGTGAATTAGGTGCTCCCAGATTGCTCCATTTTTACCAGTTAGGGCGGTGAAAAGGCGACGCAAACCTTTAGTGAATAGGCCCCAGAGTGTATCGTAAACACACCAGCAGCTGTAGTACACTAACGTTTTGTGTTGTCCACTAGTTTCCTCCCTCAGGCCCGAGGCTATGAATCCTCCGCTTGGCCTGTGATGTTTATTTACTGGAACGTAAAGCTGACGCTGACTTACAGTAAGAAGCTGGGGGATAATATCCCAAGTAGGGATGTGGCACCAGGGTCCGACATGAAGCGGCCAAAACTCAAATATTTGAATATTAGTATATGAAAAATGCAAGAACGTGTTAATTTCATCGCATTTATTTATTAAATTTATACTGGTTGCTATATTTTAATATAAAATAAAGAAGATTGTATTTTTTTTTTTTTTTTTATGTTTACCTTACGTACACTCATTGCTTTGTGGCAAAGGGGCAAACCAGCCAACTCAGAACACCCCCCCGATTGTGTTGAGGCTTTGCACTCAGACACAATAGCAGTAGAAGACATCGCCAGTCTTCCGTGAAGCCAGTGCCACAAAAACCATGTGCACGAGTCCTCAGCGGTGCATCACGGGGGCTTACACAAAGTGAAATCAAAAGGCTAACAATGAAAAGACAAGCGCAAGAGGCAGGAAGTGCAGCAGTTGGGCTCTTGGCTGCGCTTCCAACCTCGACTGTTTATCACGAGACCACATCCTTAATGAATGTCCGATTCAACGGATTGACAGAAGCGGGGCTGTCAATCAACGACTCGGTGGAGTGTTCATCTTAATCCAGGAGGTTCTTCTTTGAGCCGAAAAAGTGCTCAAGGGGAATATGAGTTAAGCAGAAAAAATACAGCCGTTTTTATCCATTTCAGTGGGCTTACAATGGAGAGCTCCAGCAATGGACGACATCGTCTCAACTTGCGACTTGAGTTGTTAGACGACAAACAAGTGAGAGCAGACAGCGGACAAGATAGTCGTCCATTGCTGGAGCTTTTCCATTGCAGGCCGGCGAGACTTCCTTGTTCGCCGAGCTGCTCACTCGGCCAATGACAGGCAGCTTGCAACGGTGGAGTCCAACCCAAGACACGCTAAGGACCGCCCCCTCATTTGAATAACATTTTGACTTGGCAGTACGGCCCAAAACTGCCAAAATTCAAAATTAATAAATACATGACTAAATAAATAGATTAATAAATGACTAAATAAATAGATAAATAAATGACTAAATAAATAAATAAATAAATGGCTAAAAGTTCAAATAAACACAGATTTATTTCCATTTATATTTATTTTTTTGGATACAATTTTCGAATTATATTTTTTTATATTTGTATTTTCACTTATAGTCATTTATTTATATTATATATATTTATTCAGCAACAATCCTTAATAAGCTTTTGGACCCCTGCAGCGTGTGCAAGTCAGCTACAACAACTCTCCCACAGTCGTTCAGGTGGAAGCAGTCAACCCGTATGCCCACTTCCTGTCCTCGTTCCCATACCTCCGTCTCTCTCCGCTCGCCTGATCGTTCCTGTTGTCGGGGACAAAAAAGGGGTCCATCCGGTCACACGCTGTGAAAAAAACCACCTCGTGGGGTCGAGGGGATTGTCGCCTGCCTGCGACAGCGGCAGATTGTTATCACTTGATAATCCCGGTTGAGGAGAGGCAAGGGCGCATGGGCGCATGCACATGATTATTTTTCACAAAGTATATTGTGATCATTCACAATTGTTAGTCACCTTTCGGGTGAAATTTTAATGACGTCTTCTGCGCTCCACCTGCTGCCCTTCATACAACAGAATCAAAGCGTTGGGTTCAACCAAGCAGGCCCAGATTCCCCGCTTAGTAAAATAGTGAGTAAACTGAGACAACACTGCAAAATTGGCAGTGTTAATTCAACACCTACAGAGTTAAATCTGACACCTCAAAAGTGACTACAGTGGTACCTCTACTTACGAAATTAACTGGTTCAGGAAGAAAGTTCTTAACTAGAAAATTTTGTAAATAGAGACACATGTTCCATTTAAATGCCCTAATCCGTCCCAAGCCTTCCAAAATTCAGACATAAATGTTTTATAAAGCATAAAACTGCATCAAAACATGTAACAAATACATGTTACAATTAGATTATTGCACAATAATGAGAGTTGTGCATAATGTAAAAACAAAGAATAGAGTAAAGAATAAAAATGATGGTAATTTACCTTTTTAACTGAGATCCTCATCGTTTTTTGCCCTCTTTGGTTCATGTTCTCTCTCAGAAGTGTTTTTTGCCTGGTGTTTTGTAAAGAACTGATCCAAGGATGTTTTCTTTTTTTTCTTCTTTTTTTTCTTCTTTTTTTTCTTTTTTTTTTCTTTTTTTAAACAATCCTTCGAAAATGTCCAAGGCAAACATCATCATAGTGAGCGATCGCCCGAATGGTGAACACTTTTTCTGGGTGATTCTTTTAAAAATGTGCATCTCACGGGCCGAATTAAACCCCTTTGCGGGCCTGATCCTGCCCGCGGGACGTATGTTTGACATCCCTGGTTTAACACAACTATGATGGTAGTTTAAATTGTAATGCTCGTCAACACCGGTCAGTGTTGATTTTACACTAGTGTGTGGCGATTACTCTGTGTTGTTCGCCGATAGGTGCGAAGGAAGAGGTTAGTTACATCTCTTCAGAGTTGATCTAACACGAGGTGATCAATATAGCACTGAAAATTACACTTCAGGAGTTAAAATCAACTCCTCAAAATGTAACTCTGAAATTTTAACACTCCAATTTTGACTTGCTTTTTGTGTCACATGTGCTCCCGCGTAAAATGTGCGCCTCGGCTCGGGCGAGGTCGGGAAACCGTGGGGTAAGAGAGGATCCATATCAGTGTGCGCAGGAAGCGGCTCTCCACTGGCCTTGTTGCTTTTAGGCAAATCCCCGCTTTTCCGATCTCAGCCGCATTACTGCCACTGCGACGAAGCCGAAGCCCTCCATGTGTGGGAGAGCCTGCCAGCCGCCGTCTGTATTTTTGAGTTTGTGTGAATGTGCATGGATTGCGGCACTACGTTGAATCCGTCTTGAATATCATATGTTTATTTGCTGACTCACTTTCAGGCTTAAAAAAAAAATATATAAAACAGGGTTCTCCCGGTTGCTTCGTTTTCCGCAACGGTCACAACGACCAATGGCTGCTTATGCCGTCGTGGCTGATTAGCGTCAAACTAAACTGGCATGAACGCTTCACTTCCTCTGCCCTGGGAGTTGGCGAGAGTGCGAGCAAACCGAAGCAAAAAAAAAAAAAAAAGCACCACATGTTTTGCATTTGGACATTAAAGTCCGCTATTAGAAGATGAAATCAGAGGACTTGATGGCACTGCTGCCACACGCTCTCAGTCACCAAGTTTTGAGGGCAGTTTGACTTTATGGGCACAACTCGAACAAGCAAGCAGACACGACTGGAGGTGTTCAGTTTTTGAGATGTATGGAGCCGCTTCAGGTGTCTTCCTTTCTGCCTGTTTTTGACACGTTCTCTTGACTTGTTGAGAAAAATGTCAGCAACATGTTATGCTTTTTTTCTATTGTTTAATTTTTATGTTAGTGCGGACAACTTATTAGTATATTATTATGATAGAAGTATTAGAGAGTAGGACTAGAGAAGTCTTTGTACTTCTTCCTACTCCTTTTGAACATGTAAATTATGATACTATTGACAATTTTTTTTTTCTTTTCTTTTTTTCCTTTTTAACTTCAACTTGTATTTTATACTTATGTTTTTACATTTATATGTTCAATATACCCAGCCAACCAACAATAAAACAAACCAACCAGCAACAGTTATTTTTGCTACAAGTGACTCCAGCTGATGAGCAGCACGGTGTGCTAGTGGTTAGTACATTTGACTCACAGTCGTGGGGCTCTGGGTCTGGCAGTTTGCTCCCCCCCCCCCCCCCCCCCCCCCGGGTACTTTGGGTACTTTTTTTTTATTTTTACTTTTTTTGTAATTCAGTTAAATTTAAAAATATTTTATAATCTTTCATTCATATTTTAAAATTTACTTTACTATTAATTAAAATTAACTGTTCAATTCAAATATATTTTGCCTTATTTAAATTAAATTAAAAAAAAAAAAGTTTCCCTAAAATACTAAAAAGTATTTTTTTTTATTTTTAAAATGTGTGCGTTAAATGGAATTTGAAGGTTGCTAATTAAAAACAAACAAACTAATATATACTACTACTGCTACATAGCTAGCATGACTTATTCATGATGTAGTATTGACAAAAAAATACACGAAATGTTACCAGCTTGTATTTTTTTTTAACATGCAAACAAGTAAATCATGAGGTGATGAACTTAACTCATGACCATATTGAATAAATAATATTCTACTGTCAAGTCATACAGACACAATGACAAAAAATATTATTATTATTACTATAATTATCATCTTTTTTTTAAAATCACTACAAACCCTTAATTCCACGTAATAATGTAAGTGTGCGTGTGTATTAACATAGGATGCTAGTTGTTCCTGTTTTTAAAGAGGGGGGATTAAACTCTGTTAAAATGTCAAAAAAAAAAAAAAAAGAGTCCGGTTCCTCCCTGAGTTCAGGCAAGTGGGCTCATTTTGCTCGGAGGGGGGAGGGGTTTACTTCATCTGCAAACCATCATCCATGCAGCGTGTGCACTTGGACGGGCTTCTTGCACCTGTCAGCCCCCCTTTGTCAGTGTGACAAACTCAAATAAACATGCAGAATTAATCACACCATTACCACTGGTCCAGCAGCCATCTTCCTCTCGTTTTCGCCATCCTCCTCCTCCTCCTCCTCCTCCACTCCCAGAGCAGCTGGGATTTATTGCATTGTTGCTTCTTCCATTCATTTTGCTTGGCGTTCAAATTGTTATAAGGCCCGTGTGTATTTGTATTTATTTGTTGAGCCTGAACCTGTTGCAAGCTCAATCCAACTTGCTTCATTTTTTTCAAGTGACTATTTTTTGACGAGAAATTCTTAACTGCACAATGGGTGCTCTTAACTGATCAATGAGTAACAAACAAAGAACCTCAATAAGTACGTGAGATATTAAGAAAGTAAGTAAAAAACTGGCTAGTTAACCAAATAACTAATTACTTGTATTTATTTATTTATTTTTTTTGATAGATTATTCCATCTTGTGATTGGATCGTTTTTAAAAAACTGGCTGATCTGTGATTGGCTCCAAAATCCTGATTGTGTAAAGCCTGCCTCTCTATACTATATCACAAATTTTCATCTATCGTTCGATGCTGTGATCAGAGCCAAATCAAATAAGCCCGAGTAGTGTTTGTATGTGTGTGCGTCGAAAGTGTGTGTGAAACAGGTGTTGCCGAGAGGAAAAGAGTCACTTCCTCGTCAGGATGCGGAAAGTAATCACCCGGCGTGGCACGAACTGGTCCGAGCGGCAAGCTCGTTTTGTTTTGGCTGCAGGTGTGATGATGTCATGATTGGGCCCGTTTGGGATCGTGCGAGCTTCAAGCTCATCACGGATCAGTCTTGGATTTTTTATTTTTTTTGGTCACGGATGGCTTCTGCCGTGTCGGGAAAACTTGGACCTGCACACGCTGCAATCCACATCTTTTCCATTACACTTGTTTGCTCGATTTTTTTTTTTTTTTTTGGGGGGGGGGGGGGGGGGACATGATGTGTTTTCTTGTCGGAAATAATCCACTGTAGAATTATTTTTAATTTTTTTTTTTTTTTAAAACGATGTTGCTCCAGGACGTGGTCACCACATTTCGACCTTGGCACGTTACCTGGAACTGAAGCGGCAGCGTTTAATCCTTCTTTGCGGACGGGGAAAAAAAAAAAAAAAAAAAGCAAGTCAGTTTCTGGTCCTAATTTGGAAAGTTGAAAGGTCAAATTGGAGTTTGCCTTTGCGGGAGACTTTTCACCTTTTTGCAGTATGATCCGCATGGCGTGCTCCTGTTGGAAATGTCAAGTTAAAAGGTTGAGCTCAAGAAAACGACACCAAAATGATAATATAATAATTATGAAAGGAATACTGTACCCCACCAGCATGGCATGATTTAACAATATGTCTCTGATCGTGGTTGTAGTTTGCAGTGATACCGAGAATTGTTTTTAACCCTATGAAGCCAAGCATATATTAAATACAAGATATTTTGAGCCCTTTATTTCATGGGTATAATATCCCCCCCAAGAAAAACCCTGATGTATATGATCTGACACATGCATTACACAGATAGTCCATTAGAGGGCAGTATCACCCAGCTGACCTTGCAAAATCGCCACAAAATAAGAAAGGCGAGACACCTATACTTATTATCAGTGGGAAATGTTCTTTCTGATTTTTGGGAATATTAATATGTTTGATATGTATTTGTATTAGTATATTTTGACAGTTATAAATATATCAATTTCAAGCATTGTGACCGGATGTATCAAATATGACACGAATCAAAAACTCTTATGTGGTAGCTGATTTTCAAAAAAAAAAAAAAAAAAAAAAAAAAAAGTTTGTTCAAACGGACCAATAAATAAATATATATTTATTTATTTATTTATTTATTTATTTATTTATTTATTTTTTAACAAAGAATCAGAATGTTCTCTCATATATTTCATGGTTTAGGCTTTATAAGGTTAACCCTGTGAAAAATCATCCATGACATTCAGTGAGTCTTGATGTACTTTCACCCCGTTTTGGGCTGCACTCTTTTGGCCATCCAACATCGAGGAGAAAGAACCTAAGAGTGTAAAAGAGCGACGTGACATCAGGGCGTGTGCTGGGCTCCTGCTGTGGGTGATTCATGTCGACGGTGGTTACGCCGTTAAACGTGTTGAAAAAGCTCAAAAAGAAAAGCGCCGAGACGGGCGGCGTCTGTTGGTGTTGATGACTCAACCGTGATTGCCACGAGCATCGGCTGCCATTTCAGTTTTTGACTTGACATGGGCTTCGTGTGAGTTACACATGTGCATGAGGTTACTATGGCAACGCCATTTTTTTTGTAGTTCTTATTAACTCATTCGCTCCGAGCCATTTTCACTTCGCTTCCGGCTGTTTTACTGGAGGTTGACTAATTTTACAAGGTCCACACAAAATTGTGTTCTAATTGCTATAAAAACATGGAACCTACCAAAACTAAAGTCTCTTCTTTCATCAGGAAAAAAAAAAGTATATCTGTATCTGTTTCCGTTTTGCAGAAATTAGCTTTAAAATATAGTTAATTTTCATAATTATTTACAAAATTGTTGAAAACAGTGGGGAAAAGAAATTGCTGCAACATGGCCCTGGTTGATCTCTTATACTCTGCTGCTACCTGCTGGCTGTTTTTTTTTTTTTTTTGTAATAACTACCATTGCTTTAAGTGACCTCTTCAGGTCATAGGCTGCATCAAAGCCTTCTGTATACTCTAACATTAAAACAAAATAAATAAACGTATAAATACGTTTTTGGAACTATGGCAATATTTAAAATAAAATGTTTTTATACGTTTTTTTGAGCAAATTAGCTAATTTTATTTATTTTTTTCAAAGTTGCCTAATTTTAGTTTAGCTTAGCTTTAGTATTTGTTTTAGTTTTTTAATTTTTTATTTTATTTCTGATTTTTTTTTTTCAAAATGTATGGAGTATTTCTTGAGTAAAAGTTAAAAAAAAGGCCACTAATTACTGTAAATTAAAGTGTCCTTTTTTTTCAAATCAAACTCAAAGTGACAGTTTTCTAACAGTGATTAACTTGATTTACACTTTGAAATAAAATGCCATTCTTCTTAATTTCATGCTGTTTTAAAATTTTACTTTCACATGATGTCGATTCATCCTGTAGTGTTAATATGCAGTTTGCTGCAGAGTTTGCGTTTATGACGTCTCGAAAGCTGCTCATGGGGTCAGTAAAAGTCACGAGAGGAAGAAGATTGCGTTTTGGTTTGAGTGGGCGGGCTTCCTCTTCCCCTTCTCGCTCTGTCAGAGCTGTCAGGGAGTCATGTGGAAATGTTGGCGGGCCCGCGTCGTTGATTAAGTCTGTGCACGCGTCTGCCGGGGAGGAGACGCAGCCGTCGCCCCTGACATCTCCTTCACCTCCTCTTCTTTTCCCTCTTTTTCTTCTCTGCTTACCACTCTCTTCTGAGTTGTATTTTTTTTCCAATGTCAATATTTTACTTTTTCAAAAATTCAGCCCCCCTAAAGCCAGTAGCCACGTGAAACTTGATCATAAATAGACCCACAAAAAAAAAAAAAGTCTCAAGAAGCCCGCTCTATTTTGCTTAGACTTGTGGATTTCATTGGTCATTTTCGCCATTTTCAAGGGTGCTTCAAAAACAAGCTTAAAAACTTAGAACCAAATTTGACATGTAAGCATGGTACTAGTGTTAATTTCATTAACGAAAACTAAACAAAAATAATTTTGTCAACACATAATTTTTCACCTGACAAAAACTAGACTAGACTAAAATCCTATACTTTACATTTACATTTATTGGCAGTCAAACATTAATATTTTACCTATAATAAATTTAAGATTTTCATTATTTTTCATGTACAATTAGTACCTTTAAAAACACATTTTGCAACTTGCTGTCGACTGCATATGATATCAGAAGGGCTCAGGTAACCAATCACAGCTCAGCTTGTGAATGTCACATGACCAAACCTAGAAATCAGGTGTCTCTTCTTTCATCAGGAAGAAAAAGTATGTTTCTATCTGTTTCCGTTTTGCAGCAATTAGCATTAGAAAAGAGCTAAGTTTCATCAGTTTTCACAAATCTATTTAAAATTGTAAGTAATTTAGCTTTTTTTCTAGATGGCCCTGGTTGATCTCCTTTGCTCTGCTGCCACCTGCTGGCCGTTTGTGTAATAACTACCATTTCTCCAACCGTTCTTTGCAGTTGAGAGGCTGCAACAAAGCCTTCTGTATGCAAAAAAAATAAAAAAAATAAAAAAACAACTTATAAATACGTCTTTGGGACACAAAACATTAAAAGAAAAAACGTATTTACACGTCATTGGGAGCAAATGAGTTAACCTGCCATGCATGTCTTTGGAATGTGGGAGGAGACCGGAGTACCCGGAGAAGACCCACACAGGCACGGGGAGAACATGCAAACTCCAGCCAGGAAGGCCGGAGCCTAGATGACTAAAACTAGACGAATAAAATGATGGTTTCTTGGACTAAAATAAAGACTAAAATGCTAAATTTATATTCGACTAAAAATGGACGAAAAAAAAAACAAGATGAGGTTGACTACCTATGATAAAAACTAATCAAAAAGAAAATAGCCGCCTAATTACTGCAGACCTTATAAACAGGTGGTTGGTTTAGTCTAGTAACTATGAGGCAGCGTAATCAAGTCATTCTGGTATCAAGTACTTGCCCCAAATAGAACAATCACACAGCAAAGTATGTATATTCAAACTAAAATAATCAATGAACGACACAAACAGATGATTAGCTATTAATGTGTTGAATTAAGAAGCTTGAGATATGAATCAACAAGGACATTATAAAGCCCACATTTTTCATCCAGCTCTCATGAGATTGTGCCACCCGACTTCATCATGGAGCCGAAAATCTCATCTTTTCACCACTGTGTGATTACACCACTGTGGGAACGAATGCAATTAGGGGATTAACTGCATTTCCTCATTATCTTGTAGTAATGTTTTCCCTTTGCGTTATTGTTGGCCTTATCTTTCATCACCGTGCAAATGAGCTCAAAAACAAACCGAAGCACGAGGAAACACGCGATAAGGGATGTTGTTCATTAGCTCGCTCATTTCAATCAAAAGGTAGTCGCAGAATTGTGTTTGGCTTGAGCCTTCCCACCGCATCACTTGTCTGAACGTACGATGCCAGTGGCAGAATGCAAAGTCACAAATGTATATTTTGGGGACTCCAGGAAGTCCACTTTATGTAACATACAATATGCAACATACAATAGGGTTGCATGTATAAATAAATAAATAAATACAAATCCAATATTCTAGAGCCCTGATTCGCAAAGTGTGGTGTGAGTACCGCTGATGGTATGCAGACGCCCTCTAGTGGTACGCAAAGAAATCACTGAAGGAAATCTACAAACTGTGCAACGCATAATAATGGTAATGGTTTGGAAAGTGGTCGGATGGATTTTTTTAAATGTTTTTTTTATTATTTTTATTTTTAATCAGTGCATTTGTTAAGAATAGTTCCGTCATATAATTTTTTTTTTTTTTTACATTTGCAAATAATCAATTATTGTTGTTTGTTTTCAAACATTTATTCAGGGTATATTTGAGTTTCATTTTTACACGCAATATATTTTTAGTCATGATTTAAGTATAGTTTTTATTTTCCTGTATTGTTATTTAAGATAATTTCAGTAACTTCTAAGAATTGTTTGACTAAATATAAAAGTGTTTAAGTAATTTGTACATTTTTTTTTCTATTTTTTAGTATTTTACTGTTTAGTATATCGTATTTCTTATATTTACAAATATTTTGGTAACTTTTACGGACTATTTAAATAGATTTAAGAGTACTTTGGACATCCACATCACCTATTTGCAGATTTTTTTTTCAAATATTTTTTCAATATTTAATATTAAAGATCCCTGTCCCTCACAAATAGTGAGCACCTAATATTTGTATAATATAAAAGAGTATTTGAGTTGATTTTAAATTTATGTAGTTAACTTTCAGGCACTATTTTGTACATTTAATTCAAGAGGGTTTTTTTTCGGGAGAAATTTTTCGGGACACTTTCAGTTGATTTTATTGTATTTAGTTTAATTTTAAAAGTATTTTCGGGACTTTTTGGCAGTAATTCATAGATTTAAAAATATTTACGTAACTTTTTCCCCCAGTAGTTTTAAGAGTATTTTGGTCACTTTTTGGGAGTGTTTCAGTAGATTTGATAGTATTTGGCTAACTTAAGAAGTGCTTGAATACGTCAAGGAGTGTTTCGGTCACTCCATGAGCACTTTGGTCCTATCACACAAATATAGTTGCGATTCAAAATGTACTGTGTACAGTATATTTTAATGTTGGTCATTACGGTGGTATTTGAGGAGCCAAGTATTTTTGAGGTGGCACTGTTTTAGAGTATTGACTCAATGATTAAGGTTAATTTAAAGCATTCCAAAATGAGAAGCAAGTAGAAATGGAAATGGTCAACATTCACATTGCAGTTTGGCAACTGTAGACCAACCATAATAAGTTATGAAGTCATTATCATTTACAACAGCTTGTGTTTATGGTATCCAAATGAAAGAACCATGACATCACTTGAGTCGGTTGCCTTTAAGCCGTGACGTGCCAAGCGGTAATCATAAGCCATGTCGCCCCCCCATAGCGGAAAGCAGGGACAAAGAGGCTGACCGTTGTCGCAAAGCCTAATTAAAGGAGCCAAAATGAAATGTCAGCCGGCCCTCCCCCACTCAAGGCCGAGTCACGCGCGAATGTGAGAGAAATGCTTGACTGTAAACAAACGCAGTTTCTTCACGTAAATCTTCGCTGTTTCAAAAAAATAATAATAATAAAAATGTTGGGTTAACTCCAAATTTCAAGACAACAAACTTTGGTAACATTTCAAGTTGGGCAACTCAACTAAATTGGCCAATGAAAATCGCTGCTGTGAAAATTGGCTTTCCTGTAATTCACAACAAAGAATAATTTGTTAATAATTTATTTATATATTTTTTAGTGCTGTCAAAAGTTAAAGCGTTAACTAATTAATTAATCACCAAAAATTATGGCATTAATCATTGTATTACCACAGATTAATCACACTGTTAATTTTGACCGCAGATGATCCTTTTTAGCCGACAGTGGATGGTTACATTAAAGGTAGCTGTTGGAGTTTGAGCAATAAACATAACTACATGCATTAAAGTAAAGCATTTAATAAATGTTTACATATAATGTAGGTCATTTTTTTCCCATTTTAAATGATGCAAATAATTAATTGATTAAAAAAAGCAGGATGAGCGTGTGCAGCGGGCAAAAATGTTGGGGGGAAAAAAAGCTTTTTTAAGTCAGTGATTAATCATGATTAATCAAAATTCTACGATGTGATTAATCTGATTAAAAAATGTAATGGTTTGACAGCTATAATATTTTTCAAATTTTTCCAGCTTGTGATGGTTTTGGTTGCCCCCCCCCCCCCCCCCCCCCCCCCCCTCATGTCTTTCCTCCATGTCCACCCGCGTGGACCAGGTCCGGGGTTAAGTCAGTCTGAACGCCCGGGCTGGTGTGTGACCAGCACCACCCCTTAGTCACCCCCTCCCCGAAGACCAATGGTGGCGTCCATGCGTGTTGGCATGACCAAGCATGTGCTTGGATTATGAAAGAGAAACGGTCAATTTAATCCCGAAAAATGGCGGCTGCGGGGCCTTCGTGTCAGCGGGGTTATCCTAGAAAATGACTTGGGCAGGGTAAGGGACACAAATTAAAAGGTCCAGGCTGCACCTCCCCCCTTCCAAAAAAAAAATAAAAATGCTCCTCCCCCCCCGACTGGCAGCAATAAATAGATTCTTTCTCTAACATGCTTAATCCTGCTAAACAGCAACAAATCCTATTAGGCCATGAATGATAAATCCTTCCAATTCCTCCCCCCATGCAGCCGAGAAGAAGGACCCAAATCGCCCTCCTCCTTTTCCTCCTTCTTCACGATCGTGCAGACACGCTAAAAAGCGGTCGCCGATCACATGGCCGGTCCAGACCGCATTAAGTGACTGGGGAAAAAAAAAAAAAAAAAAAGCTTTTAGTTGATCATCAGAGTCTGGAAAAAAAGTTTGATTTTAAAAATCAAGCACATCCACGTGTGAATTTGTACATTTGTCAAACTCTGTCATGTGAGACAATGTACAGTGGGGCTTCGTGTGCTTGTCTTGACAACATAAGAGCAATATTATAACATAAAGTTTCACAACTGACTCAGTATGTTGCGGTGATGTTCATCTTTTTTTTTTTTTTGTGCACCATTTGTGTTCACATACCCCTTGCTTAACGTTCTATAACACCAACTCATAAAGATACTATTTGTTAGCCCCTTAATGGCGTTTATCATTGTGTGTTAGCATTATGCTAGCAGACTAAGGCAAAGTTATATAGCTATTTTAAATAAACAATGTGAAATTATCTTTGTTTCATGTTTATAGTTTGACAGTAAAACGTCAACCAAGAGCAGCAGATAGAAGCTAAACTGCTGCTTTTTGTGAAGTGCAAGGTTATTTTAGTTAACTAAAACTAATGAAAAAACTAAAGCTAAAATAAAAAAAAAAACTGTTTCGTTAATTAAATCAAATAAAAATGAAAATGCTTTTTTAAAAAACGAAAACTAACTGAAAATACATTTCAGGTTTACAAAACAAACTATAATTATAGCAAAAATGTCCTTTGTATTAGTCTTTGGTAATTAATTTAATGTGTGAGCCTTTGGGGATGATTTTAAATGTGATTTTTATTTTTGATATTAACCAGAATAAGGACGTTTGAGAGTGTGTCACACAGAATATTGCGCACAAAACTAAAACTAATACTGAAACTAATAAATTTAACTAAAAGTAAGCATTTATTAACAACTAAAACTAATAAAAACCAACAGAACCACCCTGAAAACTAATTAAAACTAAATTATAAAAAACCAAGCTCAAAATGAAATAAAAATCTAACTAAAATGAAAATTCCAAAACTATAATAACCCTGGTGAAGTGTAAATAAATACCACCACATAAAACACATATTTCAAATTTACACTTGAAAGTCAAAGCAACACAAAACATCTGAACAAAGACTTGTATTTAGAAAATCTCTGAAGTCGGGTGAAGTATATGTAAAAAAAAAAAAAAAGTAAGCCCAAAAGCTAGCAAAAAAAAATAAAAAAATTAAAAAAATCAATAAATAGAGGTGATACAGCAGTGCGACTACATTCAACATCATGATAAATTGTATTTTTAATCGTTTGTTCCTGTGGTGTCAAAATATTGCTTTACATGAAACCGGTCTATGGCAAAGAAAAAAAAACAAAAAAAACCACCCCAAAAAAACACTTTAGCGGTTCTAGACTCTACAAGCTCATACGAGCTTGGGTCGACTTCTGCTCCACGCCGGAAGTACGATAATAGCTTGCGGAAGTGAAACGAATGGTTATGTTATGTACTCATAGTTAATAAATGTGAAGTGGTCTAATTTCAGTGGTCTGGCAATAGTTACAATTCAGTCTTTTTTTTTTTTTTTTTTTAGAAAAATCAGCAATGGTGAAGCTTAACGAGCAACTCATCCTCTTGTTTGAAATTGCATTTTGAACAGAATCGGAGTTGGAATTTTCTGAACCTGGCCAGTAGTTGCATTCAACATAATAATGCTGACATGAAATACCGTCAAGGAGTGGAATACTTCACTTCCATAACACGAGGACTTGGAAGGCCCCCGAGACGGCGTAACGGTCGGACAAAAGGGGGTCTATCGTACAAGCGGCGCAGCGCAGGTGTCACTTGTGCTCTTCTGGCCGGTGTACAGTGGCCACATTGTTCGAGGAGCACTTGCGACGTGTTTCGGGGTGTGGTCCCGCCGCATTTACTCTTGCTTTCGTGAAGTCTGCTTATGAAAGCGACGCTTTCCAATTATGGGAAAAGCGCTTCGAAGGTTTTCCAGGCTGCTGAGTTGGCAAAGATGTTGTCGGTCATGTATGTTTCGTGTCAGGTTATTTTTTTTTATTTTTTTTTATTTTTTATTTTTTTTAATTTTTTTTTATTTATTTTTTTAACATAACAAAAATGTAATTTAGGCACACACAAAAAAGAAAATCCATTGCAAACAAGAAGAAAACTAGCTTCTCACTAACAAAACTGTCTGTGATCCCCGCCGGTAATAACAGGCTGCGACATGAAACATGGTCATTCCCTCCTTCCTCTCTTTAGTTTTTCCTCTGGTCTCTTGAGATCTCCTTAATTTATTGGAATTTAAAGGTTTCTGGGTTTGACGTAAGACTCTGATTTTGTAACCATGTGGAAGTGTTTGGTGGCTGCTGGATTTTACTTTGATTTATCTTTCTTTTCTTTTGATCTTTTCTGACTTTTTCCTCTGGTCTCCTGACCGTCTGAACCTCACGACTCTGGCGAGACTCTGAAGTATCCGGTTAAGGTGAAGGGTAATGGGATTTTTATTAGGTTTTAGGTGAATTAATGAGTATAAATTTACACGCACATACGCACACACATGCACGCACACAGACGTACACATACACGTTAAAAAAAAAAAATATTTTGGATCCCAAAAACGCACACACAAATAAGATTTGAACTCTTCATTCGCTTAACATCGAGAGGCGTTGAACAAACTTGACTAGACGAGAAACAACGAGAATATATCGAGAATCTCGAGACGCTAAGCTAACTTGGGCCGTGGAGGTGCACAGAGGAACAGACGTACAGAGGTAATAATCCGACAAAACACACATTTCTCAGACATCTTATATAGACAGTGAATCGATCTGATTGGCTGTGGCTAGACATGTGAGTAACAGGACTGACATAGAATTATCTGATTGGCTGTTGACCATATAAAGAGATTAAACATTCATGACATCACATAGATCCTGGCATCACATAAATTAAGATCAGTTGAAACTAGATGTCGGTTACATCAATTCAAAACAGACTCTTGACCTCATGATCATGACCCAAACATAACCCTTGCATGACCCTAACATAACCCTGTCATGACCCAGTCATGACATTGATACATAAAGTATTGCAATACATTCAGTACCCTCCAAAAGTATTGGAACGGCAAGTCAATTCCTTTTTTTTTGTTGTAGACTGAGGAGGTTTAGGTTTCAGATCAAAATAATTCATCGAAAAAAACTGGTCATACCTCCACATGTGTTCATTCTTACTTTCGATGCCTTTAGTGAGAATCTGCAATATGCATTGCAAGAGAAGGCGTGTCCCAACTTTTTGTCCTGTACTGTAAATGGATGGCGAAAACAGCCCGGTCTTGACTTTTGAGCTCCGAGTGCAAAAGCGCGAGTGGGGGAACTCGCCACAGTTACGAGCATGACTACGCCGGCCGCATGTTGTTATAATTCATAGCACGCCGGCCTTCTGGCGCGCCGCAACTTTTTGAGATCAAACATCTCCGGGAGAGAGCGTAGTCATCTTATCCCCGCGAGATGCGATAAAAGGGACGTCTGTTTTGGGGCCGAACAGAAGGAGAGCACATCTCTTTGATGACCAAAGCGCAGGCCATAAAGCTTATCTCGCCACTACACACACACACACACACGCACACGCAAGCACAGCAGCAGCAGTGCTACTACTCGTACATTGATGTCTTGACTTCAAAGTTATTCGAAGCATATCCTTATCCTTTAACAACTGCACCATCTCGAAAGTGGCGATCTCAAAGTGTTCACGTCTCCAGTGTGGATGTGGAGGTTGACGGACATGGCCGCCTCTTGACTCACACAGCAACTTGCAGTCGATTAAGAGCGAAGGAAGTGGCCTTTAATCCGCCGCTCATCCAGCTGGGAGCGGCCCAAAACAGCGGCGGACAAAAGGCGGAGTGTGTTAAAAGTCACTTGTGTTTGTTGGCGTGCGTGTTACGGGCCCCGCTTCCGTCGTCTGTGCGGTAACGGCGGACCAAACGGGACAACTTCCGGACGCTATTTTCGTGACTAGGGCAAATCCAGCGCCGCGCTTGGTGTGAGGAGGCGGGTTTGTTGGTGTGTGGTGTTTAAAAAAATAAATAAATAAATAAAAAAAATAAAAATAAAAAAAAGGTGATTTGCACCAATGTGAACACAGCTGATTTGATTTGCGGCCATCATTCCTTTTTAAACGTGGTGTGATGACAGTCCACAAAAATTGGTTATATTGTTGTACACTCTAAAAACAGTTCGGGCAGAAAAAAAAACACTGAATAAGTTAAAAAAAAAAAAAAAAAAAAAAAAAGTGTTGCTCCACCACTTGGGTCAATTTGACACAACTTTCTAGGATGTTTTGTAACATACTTTTTTTTTTTTTTTTTTTTTTTTTTTTTTTTTTTAACTCATTCACTGCCTTTGACAAGTATACTTGTCAATTGTATTTTTTAGAGCGGTGCTAAATGGGGGCGAATCTGAGCATGCTCCACTGTAAATATCAAACTTGGAAACAACTTTACTGATGCCCAACCACCGGTAGATGACATCATTGCCCCATTTTATAGGAAATAAACACAGTTTCAGAGTCCATGGGAGAAATGGCTGTATTTTGGCAAACCTACATTTTTCTGCTGTCAATTATAAAAGAACGGGACGGGACAAAAAGTAGGGAGTCTATTCTGTTATTTGGTAGATTCGGTTTATATATAATTATTGAATGTAATATCACGTGAGTATTGGAAATGTAAAAATTTTCTATAATGACTGGCAGTGAATTGCGTCGATTTATAAAAAAGAAAAAAAAAGAAAGAAAAAAAAGCGGTCCAAAAAATTAAAAATGGGGCCGTTCTGTACAAATAAACCAAACCACTCAGGTTGATTGGTACCAAACATCCATCCATCCATTTTCTTGACCGCTTATTCCTCACAAGGGTCGCGGGGGGTGCTGGCGCCTATCTCAGCTGGCTCTGGGCAGTAGGCGGGGGACACCCTGGACTGGTTGCCAGCCAATCGCAGGGCACACAGAGACGAACAACCATCCACACTCACACCTAGGGACAATTCGGAGCGCCCAATTAACCTGCCATGCATGTCTTTGGAATGTGGGAGGAGACCGGAGTACCCGGAGAAGACCCACGCGGGCACGGGGAGAACATGCAAACTCCACCCAGGAAGGTTCGAGCCTGGACTCGAACCGGAGTCCTCAGAACTGGGAGGCGGACGTGCTAACTACTCACCCACCGTGCCGCCCGGTACCAAACATCTTATATTAATTATACAATTATATTATTGTACACTATCAAAACAGTTGGGTCAAAAATAACCCAATTTGTGTTAATATAAATGATCGATCCACTACTTGGTTCAATTTAAAACAACTTTCTGTGTTGTTTTGCACAAAAACAATTTTTACAATTTTTGTTTTTATTTATTTATTTATTTTTTTGTTTTGACAAATCAACTAAAGAAAATGAGTAACTTGGATATTATTGTACAGTCTAAAAATGGCTGGGTCAGAAGTAACCCAATTTGGTAAAAAAAAAAAAAAAAACTACTTGGGTCAATT
The DNA here is from genome assembly GCF_051991245.1 of Festucalex cinctus. Taxonomy (NCBI): domain Eukaryota; kingdom Metazoa; phylum Chordata; class Actinopteri; order Syngnathiformes; family Syngnathidae; genus Festucalex; species Festucalex cinctus. The sequence continues at coordinate 29,263,898 of NC_135413.1, forward strand.
TGACCTAAAAACGACCCAAGAAAAATATAAAATTGGGTCATTTTGTACAAAACAACCAAAACAGTTGTACAAAACAGCCTATACTGTTGTACAATTATATTATTGTACACTCTAAAAAAAAAATAAAAAAAAAAGTTATGTCAAAAATAACCTAATTTGGGTCAATAAATGGACCAATGCACTACATGGGTCAACATGACCCATATCTGGGTTGTTTTGCACAAAACAAATTTTAAAAATTGGTCATTTTGTACAAAACAACCCCAATGTTTTGCACAAAACAATCCATAAAGTTGGTCCAAATTGAAAATTATTTTTGAACATGAGCTGAGTTTTTGTTTTGTTTTGTTTTGTTTTGTTTTGTTTTTTGTTTGGTTTCATTTATTGAACATATAAACATAGACTCACCACAAGTATATAATACAAGTTGCAGTTTAAAAAAAAAAAAAAAAAGGAGAAAAATTTCAAATTTAATTTTTTTGTAAATTATTCCATTTAGGCGTACAGGTAGTTGGTGTGAAAACTTTGACACACTGTTCTATTGTATTTACTTTGGGCTATTGAACATGTGTTTGCATCAGCATCAAATGCAGGAAACAGGAGGAGGGTTAGGGTTAGGGAGTCGTTCTTCTTCCTACATGTGTTCTCTCTCCCACTTAGACTCCACTGGGAAAAAAAAAAAAAACATGAGTGAGGAAAGCAAAGGATGTACTCGGCGGTGGTAGAAGGTGGTGGTGGTGGTGGGTGGGTCATTTTCTTTCCCCAAAAGTCGAGAGGGCCTCATTCTTTTCATGTTGGTATTGTTTGTGTGCATTTCCTCCCATGTAGCCAAGGCAGGAAAAAAAAAAAAGACAAAAACAGCACACACACGTTCATGTTCATGTTTTATGCTCCCATGTCAAAGCATTGTCTCTTAAGTCCTTTTGTCGCCCCAGCGCCTAATTAAGACCTCAGAGCGACTTGTTGACTCCACAAAGACTCGTGTTTGGGCAGTGGGAGGGTGCGTGCGTGCGTGTGGGTGTGCCCGCCTTGGCTGGGACATAGCTGGAGTGCAACATGGATTAGCTCCCCCCCCTACCCCCCAACCCTGCAACATACAAAAGCATCGGCTCGCACACAAGAATGGAGTCATTCATTTACTGTTTGAGGGCCGGCTCAAGTGGAGTGTAACAGCAGCCACGCTGAGCGCTCTTGCGTCGCTAACTCCCGCTCACAAGCGAGCCATTTTTGGTGGAATGGAATAAGCCGTTAATCATCAGACAAATTCCGGATTCACATCGACAAAGTAGAGCGTAATAACAGGGTTCGAAAAAGCCTACAAGTGACACCAAGCGATAAGAATTAATGAAGGAAATTCAGACGTATGCATGGATGGTTTGCGTAGTGTGCAGTGTACTAATGTGCGTTGAAGGAATCATAAACCTAGTCGGGGCTCTCGGGTCAATTAGTGGAGCCGAGAGTCAAAGCAAACACGGTGAAGCAGCATTTAGCTTTTCTGCTGCAAGCAAATGGGATACGTTGCTCATGGAATGTCAACCTAGTCTGGCTCTGAGTTCTGCAAATTATGAAATTATAACTTCCTGGTTACTGGACGATGCGCTTTATCAACTGTGCCACCGAGCAGCATCAGACACCTGCTAATGATGATAAGTTATATGTATGGAAGTGGGCGTGGAAAGTGATACTTGGAAAAAGTTCAATGTCTGTCCCATTGAAAATGAATGGGGAAAAGTTGATATTAAATGTTAAATTGTGCAAATACTGTAAGATACTGATACTGCGCCACTGAGCAGTATCAGAGAGCCGGTAATGATGATCAGTTGTATGTATGGAAGTGGGCGTGGAAAGTGGAACTTGGAAAAAATTCAGGGTCAGTCCCCTTGAAAATGAATGGGGAAAAGTTGATGTTTAACATTAAATTGTGCGAGTACTATAAATAATGTGGAATCAAACGATATATATACCCCAGGAGGCGTGAATTTTTGAAGCTCGTTGAAATTTGAACAGTGTAAATTGGAAGTATTATGTGAGAGTAGTTACGCGGCAAAAAAAAAAAAAGTGAGGAGAATGAAAATCATAATAACATATGTGGGAATGCTTCAGCATTCCCACAATAAGTGTTGTGTTTATAAAAAAAAAAAATAAAAAAAAAAGTCTTCTCCCTGGAAATCTTGCCCAAGATGATTTTGCATGAACGCAGCTGTAACCGCGTTCACGTGACAATTTGACGACGAATGCAATTCGAAGTGCCGTGCGCCTGCTCGCGTCGTGCGTTTTAATGTCTCGGATGAGCGCAAGAGCCACACAAGTCAACAAAATGTCCCCCTCCCTCCCGCGCCTTCTATTTACTCTCGCAGGCTGCACAAATCATGCAAGCATGCAGCTGTCACACGCGAGGACATGCGCCTCCAAAGAGAAAACAAACACACAAGTGCGTGCCCTACACACGCTAACTCGAGTATGCGAGGGGGGCTTGCGTGTGCGTGCGTTGTTTGCATCTGGCGGTTTTCTGCTCCAGCGTTTAACTCCATACCAGTGGGCTGCTTCTTCTTCTTCTTTTTTTTTTTTTTTTTTTTTTTTTTGTTGACACAGATGTGCTGCTATGAGATCAGGGGACATGCTTTTAGGGAGCCTTTCAATGCAAACCTGGCCTGTTTTTCCCCTCGTTGGCTTTGCACAAGACTGCAGATCCATTCGGCAGCGGTCACATTTAAAATGTAAATGCGCATGTGATATGCATGCTGGTGATTCTGCAATTTTTCTTTTTTAACGGGTGTGTTCTTGTGCAGGAAGTGAATGGTTCTGCACCACTTAGCAGGAAAATTACACACCGCCTTCTCGATATTTGATTTGAAACATGAACAAGCTTTTTTTTTTCACCACAGTGCTATCTACTGGATGTCGAAGCACACTCGTCGCAAATATTTTCACTCCTACATGCCACAGCAAAACTGTTATGTTCTGGGGTTGGATCCCAAAAACGCAGACACAAATAAGATTTTAACTATTTATATTCACATCGAGAGGCGTGGAACACATTCGACTAGACGAGAAACAACAAGAGTTGCACAGAGGAACAGAGGTAATAACCTGACAAAAACACACACTTCTCATACCGGCTTACATAGACGGAATCGAGCAGATTGGCTGTGGCTAGTCATGTGGGTAGCAGGACTGACATGGAATTGTCTGATTGGCTGTTGACCAGATAAGGAGATTAAAGACTCCTGACATCACATAGCGGTTTACCAGTTGAAACCAGATGCTGGTTACATCAGTTCAAAACAGACACTTGACCGTACGGTCATGACCCGAACATAACCCTTGCATGACCCAAACGTAACCCTGTCATGACCCAGTCATGACAAAAACAAGTAACAATTTAGGATTTTAACTGGGGGTGTCAATCGATTAAAATTTTTAATTGTAATTAATCACATTACTTTAATAGTTAACTCAGGATTAATCGCAAAGTTTATATCTGGTCGAAATGTACAATAAAATAATTTTTTCCTATGTTTTCATACTAACATAAAAGTGGAAAAAATGTTAAACTAATAGAAATATGGTTGCATCTTTTAGTTATTGATGCAGTAATTTCATCATAATTTATAACATTGAGTTGAAATTAAAAAGATGTCCTGTACTCTTAAAAAAAAACAAAAAAACAAAAAAAAAAACAAGTGTGAGATTATTTTTCTGCCACTAGATGGCATAATTGCATTTATAAGATGGTGACAGCTCAGTGCTGTAAAATACAACAGGCTGTTTAATCGCACGTTAAAAAAAAATTTGTGGCGTTAAAGCGACTTTAAATGAACTCAAAATTACTGCACTAATTTTGACAGCCATAATTTTAACATACTGTAAAACAAAACTTCATCTAAATAAAAATAGACAAATAAATAAATGATCCTTCCGTGTCTGCCGCAGGTTGTCTCACGCCCAGAGGTCCGCAGTGAAAGTCCTGCGTCGGATGCAGTACTTTGTGGCCCGCAAGAAGTTTCAGGTAAGCGAGTGGGAGAGGCAGCGCGTACATTTTGTGTTGTGTTGCGGTTGCACAGGAAGAGGAGTAGGGGGGAGTCCCGAGGGGACACATCAGCTGCACTGTTGCTGTGCATATGGAGCTCTGTGTATGTGTGTCATTAATATTTAAATACATCAAACCCTGCACCTGCATGTGTGTTTTTTCTGTGCCAAGTTCACACTAAATAACAAGGACATGAAACCGCGCTTGTTGCTATGGAAACATGTTTAACATGATCACTGTCAGCGCAAAACACAAACTCAAACAGGAAGGTGGCAATTAGTGTCGTATTGTGAGTATGTGAAAACAAGTAAGACCTCAGCAAGTATCCTGTAGCTTTAACATTTGTTAGCATGTCAACAATTAGCATCAAGTGTAGAACCATACACAGTGAATTCCGTTTTATTTTTTTATTTTTTATTTTTTTTGTGGTTTTGTTTTAACTTTGTGTTTTGAACATGAAAACTTTTTTGAAACAAAAAAAAAAAAAAAAAACGTGAACTGGTTTTCCATGTTCAAAAAGCAATCGGACGAATTTGCTCCATATAGCTTAAAGGGATACTTGACTCATTGAAGAATTTTTAGCAGTGAAAAGTGAATTTTTTCCCAGAATGAATTTGATAACTTCATTATTTTTCATGTACAATTAATACCTTTTAAAAAGTAATTTTTCAACTTGCTGTCGACTGATGATGACATCACCTGTGCTGAGGAATCAGCTAACGACCAATCGCGGCTCACCTGTTTTCTGGGTGTGGTCAGTAAACTGAGCCATGATTGGTCGTTAATCACTTCCTCAGCACAGGTGACGTCATCCTCAGTCGACAGCAAGTAGAAAAATTACTTTTTAAATGTATTCGTTGTACATGAAAAATAATGAAGTTACCACATTAATTACAGACAAAATATTTACTTTTTACTGCTGAAAATGGCTGAATGAGTCAAGTATGCCTTTAAGCTACATAACACAGACTGAAACATTTGGGCATTTAAAAATCATATTTTTGCTTTTTCTTTGATTTGGATTACCATACAAACAAAAATGGAACGAGCTAGAAAAGTGGGACACGCGTCTTCGTCCTGGCTGCTCAGTACAACATGGCTAAGCTAAGTAGCACAGACAGAAATCTGTTAGTCTTCCTGGGTGGAGTTTGCATGTTCTCCCCGTGCCTGCGTGGGTCTTCTCCGGGTACTCCGGTCTCCTCCCACATTCCAAAGACAGGTGTCCCCCCGCCTACTGCCCAGAGCCAGCTGAGATAGGCTCCAGCACCCCCCGCGACCCTTGTGAGGAGCAAGCGGTTCGGAAAATGGACAATATGGCTACGCTAAGTACCACAACAGGAACATTCAATCATTTAAAACCATGTTAAGATCTTCGAAGTTTGACACACCACTCCAAAAACCTGGAGAAATGGATCCCACTTTGTCAACAACGAGGCGCTCTAACGCCATGCCAGGCCGAAGCTCCACTCCATACACCGGCTTATTAAAAATAAAAAATAAAAATAAAAAAATCTGATCTGCTTGCACTCGCGGTTGACAACAAGGCACTCTATCCGAACGGCCCCACTGAGCACAGAAGTCAATGCGCGTGCTACTATGTGGCATTTAAATACAATCGCCTTGTATGACCCACATTAGCTCACGCAAACACGTCGCAATGAGTACAACTTCTCGTGTGTTGTTTAGCGAGTAGTGCGTGTATGCGTGTGTGTGTGTGTGTGTTTGTGTGTTTTCAATTAGGGCCCTTTAAAAGTGATCTCAGCTGCACTGCAGCCTAAAGAGTTCACCGGGTTCCTTGTGACGGCGCTTGTATCCACGTCCCACCAACCAAAGCTGCGAAAGGACCCTAATGCGATTGCTTTTCGACAATACCGCGCACTTGTCACTTGACGCGCACGCACACACAATCTGAGTTAACGATGAACCCGGTGCACCCGTGGGGGGGTGGGCGTGATTTTTTTTTTTTTTTTTTTTTTTTTTTTTTTTTTTTTTTTTTTTTAGGGACCGAGCACCAGCGCAGGGTTGACAATGGCTTTTGTGTCCCTTCCCTATATGTGTATGTGTGGATGTATTTTGACACGTGTGTGCTTGTGATCCTCAGCAAGCGCGCAAGCCCTACGACGTGCGCGACGTGATCGAGCAGTACTCGCAAGGTCACCTCAACATGATGGTGCGCATCAAGGAGCTGCAGAGAAGGTGCGGCCTTTTTTTTTTTTTTTTTTTTTTTTTTTTTTTTTTTTTTTTTTTTTTTTTAAATGTCACTATCGGGTTTTTTTTCACTTTGTTGTCTCTTTTATGCTTGTTATGAAATGTGAGCAGCACTCTTTTTTTCTTCTTTTTTTTGCAAGCTTCCTTCTCTGTCATTAGGCAAAGCAGTTGTTTTCCAATGAAAAAGCCCACAAACGTCTTCAAAACAAAAGTCTTCATTTGACAGCCATTTACACCATTTTCAAGTGAAGCAAGTCTATTCGAATTCTATCTACAAAAATCAATTCACACAATAATGTTAATATTAATCAAAATGGTAGTTTGTAGACACTTTATATTGATTTTTTGTCTACTAAAATTGACACACACACACACAAAAAAAAATCAAAACTGCGATTGACTGGCAACCAGTCAAGGGTGTCCCCCGCTTACTGTCCAAAGCCATCTGAGATAGGCTCCAGCACCCCCATGACAAATGGATGGATGGATGAAAAAAATCAAATTCATGAATAAAAGAAACACCTCAAATGTGAAGAAACATGGTTCTTATTGGACAACAACATGTAAAATTATTATTATTATTATTATTATTATTATTTTATTTTTTTTCAACTAAAAGAATACTGTATAATTTATCCAAAGAAACAAGTAAAAAAAAATGTGTACTTCTCAATCAATAAAATAAAAATCCCCAAATGTGAGCCATGGACACATAAAACATTTAGGTGACATATTTTCAATATAAATAGTAGAAAGTAAATTGGAAAAAAAACAACAACATTGTTTTAATTACTATCTAGAACAAGGAAATATATTTTTCACAATATTTTAAATTTTCCGAAAACTGGAAAATGCAGAAAAAAGTTGCTTTTCACCAAACAACAAAATGTGTTTTCAGTGCAAATAGTACTGTATAGTAGTTTATTTATTATCCTGGAGAAAAAAATAAATAAATAAATAAATATATATGTATATATATATATATATATATATATATATATATTAGCACTACAATTACATTACAAACTGATTGTTGTTTTTTTCCCACAAAACAACAAAATTAATTCAGAATAGAAAACGGGAACTCTCAAGTTGAGATTTTTTTTTTTTTTTAATTGGACAGCAGCAACCTGTAAATAAATGAATTTCACTCAGAACTACTTTGAAAGGCCAACATTATACCGTACGGTTATTTTTTTTTAAATTAAATGCAGTAACATGCAGCCAAATGACAATTATGGAGCCGAAAGTCACAACCAAAATTTTCGCTATAACTTTGTTATATAATTTCGTAAAAGTCGTGTTCTAAAACCTGCACAAAATACAAGCACTATGTTGCAAAAGTACACAAACGCACGGACTTGGATGCACCACAAAAGATGAGCAGTCCATGTGTGCACATGAAAACCCCTGGAGAAGAATACTGCTGGAATTTTCCATCTCATATTTTTTTTATTGTATGATATATGTATGGCTGCTGATATCCATATGTTTCATTTTATTGCCCACCATACAGTACAGACCATTGTGCCTGTGTGAGTGCGTGTATCTCTCAACTCAGTTATTTTTGGCTTTTTCCTCTCCTTCCCTCCTCCTTAGGTTGGACGGCACATTGGGAAAGCCGGGAATGTTCCTCCCAGGTAAACACTTTGACGCGTCCATCTGACAGACAGCTGTCATGTCCGCTCCATGTTAACTCATTCACTCCCGCCTGTTTAACTGGATCTTCTTGACTGATTTTGCAAGGCCCTCAGAATATTGAGTTCTATAACTATAAAAAAAAAAAAAACAAACATGGAAGCTACTAAAAGAAAGATGAGTCTCTTCTTTCATCAGGAAAAAAAAATATCTGTTTTCATTTTGCAGCAATTAGCATTAGAATATAGCTAAGTTTCATCATTATACACATTCCTGGTGAAAGCACTGTCAAAAAGAGTTGTAAAAAGAGAGCAACATGGCCCTGACTGGTCTCTTATACTCTGCTGCCACCTGCTGACCGTTTTTTGTAAAAACTACCAATGCTTTAAGCCACCTCTTCATGTTAGAAACTGCATCAAAACCTTCTGTATGCTCTTGCATTAAAAAAAAAAAAAAAAAAAAACATTTAAAAAAATGTATAAATACATTTTGGGGCGTGAAGGACAAAGTATTTTTAAAAAAATGTTACAATTCTCAAGCCCAACACTCCAAAAAACTTGATGAAGCGTTTCTGAAATCCCATCATCTTCATCTGAACACGAATATTCCCAAATGTGATTCCACCCCACAACCGGCTTCATATTACAGTGGCCATCATTCAGATATTTTATTGAGCAATGTCAGCGTTGTTAACGGCCCCTCTGTGGCAAATACTCTGAAGTCCCCCAGGCAAACTTTGTTTATTGCACTCGCTAACTCGGTATCTGAAAGGGGAATATGCTGAACATAGTTAAAAGATGCCATGCAAAGGGGGGGGGGGGGGGATGCCCTTTTTTTTATTCTCTTCATTTTTTTGTGTGGGGTGGGGATCCTCAAATATTTGCCTCTCCCGATTGCGTGGCCCCTTTGGCAAATGTTGAAGCAGCTTCTGTGTGGAAATGACATTTGCAGAGTGCTTTTCTTTGACGCTAAAAGGTAATAAAAAGAGTGCAAAATGCTCCCTTACCAAGAAATTTTGAATTAAAACCTGAACAAGATGAAATGTTTGCTCGGCCGTGGCACGGTTCCAACTACAAGTACCCGCTTGCTTTTCAAAATAAGAGGCTTCACTAAAACATAATGCCCCATTACTATGAACCAAAGTAGATTTGGAATTATTTGTTGTAACTGTCATCATCATATGATTGATTAACTGCACAGTCAATTTACTCCTCTTAAGACTCACAGTACGCAGCATTTCCACTATGGGTAAACATTTTTCTTGTAAATTTATTTAACTCATTTGCTCCCAATAACTTAGAAATATGTTTGTTTGTTTGTTTTTTTTAAATGTTTTAAATGTCCCAAAGACGTATTTATACGTTGTTGTTGTTTTTTGTTTTTTGTGTTTTTTGTTTGTTTTTGTTTTGTTTTGTTTTGTTTTTTTAATGCTAGAGCATACAGAAGTCTTTGATGGAGCCTCTCAACTGCAAAGAACGGTTGCAGAAATGGTAGTTAGTACTAGTGTTGTTCAGATACCGTTTTTTGGCCCCCGATACCGATTCTGATACCCAGCTTTGCAGTATCGGCCGATACCGATACCTATGGTTTTTTGTATTTTTTTCCTCAACATGGAAAAGCTGTCCTGCCATTGGTTCAGAGCATTCAAGGGCCAATACGATATCTTAAATCGGCATGCATTGAGCATGTCACATATCAATGAATGTCGTGCCACGAGCAAGACACAAGATGCTGCATCCAAAGTCCTATATTAGCATTGGAAATAATGGTATCGGCATGGGTACTCACCGATATCGATACCACTCTTTTAATGCAGTATCGGTGCCTCTGCCGATGCCAGTATCGGTATCGGAACAACACTAGTTATTGCACAAATGGCCAGCAGGTGGCAGCAGAGCAAAGGAGCTCAACCAGGGCCACGTCGAAAAGAAAAAAAAAACAGCTCAATTACTCACAATTCTAAATAATTTGTTGTGAATAATGATGAAACTTAGCTATATTCTAATGCTAAATGCTGCAAAACGGAAACAGATAAAAATATACTTTTTTTTTTCCTGATGAAAGAAGAGACTTTAATCTTTCTGTCCATGTTTTTATAGCAAAAGAACACAATATTCTGTCGGCCTTGCAAAATGAGTCAAAATCCAGTAAAACAGCCGGGAGCGAACGGGATTGCGAAATGTGAAAATGGCGAATGAGTTAATTGTACTGCATGTTTAGCTGCCGTATTAGTGTCAAGACATCTCTCTTTTTTTTTTAGCATTAAATGTGACACAAGTACAACACACGAATGAGTAGAGCAGTTAATTGCAAATGCATGCGTAGTAAGAATATTAGTAGTTTCAACTCAACTTTATTTATGAACACTTTAACATAAAGTGCTGTAATGGCTGAAATGAAAGGAAGGCATCACAAACAATTCGTGATAGTTGGAATTATTCATATACCATGTTGAGAAAAAATATTTGTTTTGTATAAATACTTGTCCAATATAAATAAATAAATAGATAAATCCCCTGCCAACTGTTCGGCTGCTTCCTTCCTCTCTTTCATTTTGGTCCAGTTGCCAGGTGCTTTGTAAACATCCCTTGGCTGACCCGCACCAGTCACATAGTTCACTACTGGGACCATAGGAATTAGAAAATAACACTACAAACACTTGTTTTTAAGTACTGTACAAGATAAAACAAATGGTAATATTTACCATTTGAGTTAAAGAAAAACAAACACTAAATCGATAAAACGACACATTGTGTAACCGACCAGTTAGCTTCGTCTGCTAGCTTAATGCTAATACAATACAGGTAGACTAATCCGCCAGGCTAAAATGTGCCCATCACAACGTTTGGATGTAAATGTTTCCCTTCCCTTTGCCAGGTAAAGGAGAAGATAAAGAATTCCCGACAATCGGAGCGCGACTGATCCGGCTGGAAGATAAGGTACGTGCGGCACACTCCCGGTATCGCTTTGTTTATATCGCGCTTGGGATTTGGAAGGTTTACATGTACTACTGAATGTGGACGCGCACTTGTGGATTCTTCGCTTTTTCCTGTGCTGCTTATTTACTGCCGTTGGGTTGTTTGTGAGAAAACAACGTACCGTATTTTCCGCACCATAAGGCGCACCGAAAAGCCTTCAATTTTTTGAAAAGCTGACCATGTGCCTTATAGTGCGCCTTATATATGCATCAATATTGAGCTGCAACAGGTCTCGCTGTCAAGACGCTATCAGTGACCCTGCACGATCGGTGACGCGCATGCGCAGAAGATCCCGCCATCTTGGATCGCTAGCTAATACTAATACTTTACCTCAGAGAAAGTAATAAAACAGCTGTTTATTCATTTTGGGAGTGAATGGAGTTGTCAGAAAGCTGGTTTGTAATCTAACAAAGTTTGACTGACCTATCTGACTGTTTTGTTGACATTCCCTTTAGCGCAGCACCATCTAATGGATGCATAACGAAACCCCAGCCTCTACTTTAGCGACTTTATATGGAAAAAGTTTTAAAATATGTCATTCATTGAAGGTGCGCCTTATAATGCGGTGCTCCTTATAGTGCGGAAAATGCGGTAGTTATCACATTCATTCTGGACAAAATATGAACTTTTTACTGCTGAAAACGGCTCAATGAGTCTAGTGTCTCTTTAAACAAATTTCTCTATTAAATGGTCTGATCATTTTACCTAAATTAAGATTATTGCAGGTTCCTCACGCCATTGCTTTATTTTTTTTTCTTGTTTGTTTAAAGCCTGTTTTTGTAGCGTGGCGCCAAGGGGGGTGGCGACAGTGTGATGCCAGTGCGATGTCTGTCTGTCTGTCTGTCTGTCTGTGCCCTGGTGCCAGTTCTCCACTGCGGCATTTGTACCCGTTGAACCGGTGCGTGCTTGCGCCACCGCTCCCTTTTTTTTGTTTTTTTGTTTTTGTTTTGCACGCCCCAAATGATAGGGTGCGAAGCGTGGCGTGCGGCTGGCTGTTTGTTTGTTTGTTTGTTTGTTTGTTTAGAAGATGTGCAAATCCAGTGTGTGAGTTTACGTTATAGGCAAAGCAAAAGGACAATGCTTCTCCACTCATCCGGTTCAAGCGTTTCAACTTTTCTCCCAACATTTGTAAGTGAAGTGACGATGTTGAAGCAAACGCCTCCAAGTGGCGCAGGGCTCCCCTTCTGTGTCTCGGCGATTGAGTTTTGCTTCGCTCGCTCGGGGCTACGCGTTACGAGCGCAATCTGGCACGTTCAGGAGAGCCTCGCCCACCTGTGGCTTCTCTCCTTACAACCACATGCGCTCACAAATGCACGCACGCACACAATTACAGTAGCGCTGTTTTTGTTTTTGTTGTTGTTGTTGTTGTAAAGCAGTTTTATAAAGGATTACTCGTGGGATGTCAATAACATTACACTTATGCTAAATAAGCAAGTTGGGGAACAAGCATTGTCTTTTGGCGACAGCACACCTGTTTCCTGATCCTGCTCCAGTTAGCTGGGAGAGGATTTGTGCACCAAAGATGGCCATTATTCTTCTTTATTTATTGCATTTTTGCATATTATATGAATGCACAGAACAATATGGAGGCAGTTACATACAGATACAACAACAACACTAGACAAACAAAAACAAGGAACCACTAACAATGCAAAAATTGTGGTACGAAGGCCCACGTTTGTTGAAAGCAAAAATTCGCTTCTGCCACCAGAAGATTGTGGAAAGACGTTTGACCAAAACATAAACGTTAAGGGTTCGAGTGAAGTGAAGTGGAGCTTTGAGCTGACCTCCGTCAAGGTTGCGGTCATTTCATAACCTTCCCGAGGCGGCGTCACCTCCCGCCTCCTTCTCGTAAACGTCAACCTAATGACACATGCAGCAAAAGCCCGCTGTCACAGTTGACTCACTCGTAAGTGGGATCTTTCCCAACAGCCCAGTGGAATCATTCACCAGCTGCACCGCAGTGTGCGCGCGTGTGTCGAGTGTGTGTGTTCCCATGGCTTCCCCACTCTCAGCCTGCCGTCCAGGCACGTTTTTGTCCCGACTTAGGGGTGTCAAAATGAATGCGTTCATTTTGAATTAATTTCAAGTTCCTTTAACACCACTATTTTTTATTTTTATTTTTTTAACAATGGGGTAATTCAAGTCGCAACGTAGCAGACACGTCCATGTCAAAATTTAGCAGTAATAAATGTAATAATAACGCATAATAATATTTATGGAGACTAGGATGTACAAGTTTTACACTTTACAAATTTTAAAACGTGCAGAATTTCACAAGTGACTTCATGTTAAAGATTAGATAACTCTTAAAAATGCACTGAGCTGTCACCAGCATCTTACAAATGCAATTATGCCATCTAGTGGCAGAAAAATGACCTCAACACTTAATCAAGATCACACTTGTTTTTTTTACAGTTCAATACATCTTTTTTTATTATTATTTGAACTCAATTTTATGGATTATTATGCAATTACTGCATCAATGACCAAAAGGTGCAACATTTTTTTCCACTTTTATGTTATCAAGAGAGTGAAACATATTTTTGAAATATTTTATTGTACATTTTATTGTACACCAAGGTTAATTTAGTTAACAAACTAACAGGAAAAAAAACTAAAACTAAAATCTAGTTAACAAAGTAAAATAAAAACGAAAATGATTTAAAAAAAAAAAAAAAAAAAACTAAAACTATTACTGAAACTAACTAAAACTAAACAAAAACTAAGCATTTATTAAATAACTAAAACTAATAAAAACGAACAAAACCACAATTAAAACTATGTAAAACTAACTAAATTGAAGGAAAAAAAAACTCAAAACGAAAAATAAAAACTAACTGAAATGAAAAATTCCAAAACTATAATAACCCTGTTGTACACTTAAAACAGATATAAAATGTGTCATTGATCGCGAGTTAACTATTGAAGTTGTGCAATTAATTACGATTGGAAATTTGAATCGCCTTACAAAACCCGGCGTTGGGATGCAACAAAATACAAATTATTTCTTAATTTGCTTATAAAGCAGATTTCTCAGGTATTTATATTTTTACTCTTAGGCCCATTTTTTTTTTTTAATTCGCAACAGAATGCGAATCCTTTTGCCACGACTTGACAAATGACTATTTTCCGCTATTGCGCTCCTATTAAAATGCCAGACGCTAACTAAGCCGGCACTGCTTTATGCGAGGATGTCAGCCGGTAGATGAATTTATCTTTTACGGGCAGAAGGCGAGCTCCGCCATTGTGTGCCTAGCGCGAGGACGGACAATGATTTATCGCACGGGAACAAAAGACACATGAGTGGAGTTGATTAATCGCTGATGTGTCCAACCCCGACGCTCTCCAGATTGAATTCTCCATGAGCGGCTTGGAAACGAAGACGGATGGCCCCCGTGTGACAGAGACGAGGCGGATGCTTGCGCTTATGTCGCTCGCTTTTATGAGAAACGAGATGTTTTTTTGCGTGGTGATAGGCGGCCGAGTCGGTGCCTGCGAATGTCTGGTATATATATATATATATTTTTTTTTTATCATTTTTTATATTTTTTAGGATTGATTAATCAACTAATTTTGCATTAAAGGCCCAGTATGCCGGTTTCACTCAGGAAAATGCACTTTTTAAATACAGGATGTACACACTTTAACTCATTCACTCCCAGGACATTTTCGCTATTTTACTGGATTTTGACTGATTTTGCAAGGCCCATAGAATATTGTGTCCTATTGCTATAAAAACTTGGAACCTACCAAAAGAAAGATTAAAGTCTCTTCTTTCATCAGGAAAAAAAAAGTATGCTTCTATCTTTTTCCATTTTGCATCAATTAGCATTAAAATATGGTTAAGTTTCATCATTATTTACAAATCTGTTTAAAACTACGGGGAAGAGTTTTTTGATCTCTTATACTCTGCTGCCATCTGCTGGCCGTTTTTGTAATAACTACCATTGCTTCAAGCATTCTCTTCAGTTCAGAGGCTGCATCAAAGCCAAAACGTATAAATACATCTTTGGGAGCATGGTAATATTTAAAATAGAACGTATTTATACGTTTTTGGGAGTAAATTAGTTAACTTTCTCTCAGTCTACACATCTGGATTTATGTTAATCTTTGGTGGTCCCAAATATGGTCCCAACGACGTATTTATACGTGTTTTTTTTTGTTAGTTTGTTTGTTTGTTTGTTTTTTTTGGGGGGGGGGTTATGCTAGAGCATATAGAAGGCTTTGATGCAGCCTCTCAACTGAAGAGAACGCTTGAAGCAATAGTAGTTATTCCAAAAACGGCCAACAGCTGGCAGCAGAGTATAAGAGATCAGCCAGGGCCATGTCGCAAACAAGCTCTTTTCTCCACTGTTTTAAACAGATTTGTGAATAATGATGAAACTTAGCTATATTCTAATGCTACAGATACATTGGTAGGTAGATTGGTAGGTTCCATGTTTTTATAGCAATCAAACACAATATTCTGTGCAAAATCAGTCAAAATTCAGTAAAAACAAAACAAAACAGCCGGGAGTCAAAATCGCTGTGAGTGAATGAGTTAATCAAAATAATACGTATTATATGTTATAAAATGACTATGATAGAATCAGCGCTGCCAGTGTTATTTGTGCGCCCACATGTGTACACTACATGATCCATAAATCGCACCCACTCTGCACACTGTCCTCTGCGCGTTATTATGCTTATTATAACCGCGTGTGTGTGAAGCACTGTGGCCGAAGAATGCGCGGAATGACCTTAATAGC
Source organism: Festucalex cinctus (assembly GCF_051991245.1). Taxonomy (NCBI): domain Eukaryota; kingdom Metazoa; phylum Chordata; class Actinopteri; order Syngnathiformes; family Syngnathidae; genus Festucalex; species Festucalex cinctus. Next base: position 29,279,503 of record NC_135413.1, read on the forward strand.
GTCTCAATTAGGCGAGTATGCTGTAAATTACAGCGAGGCCAAATAGTGGGAATACTTGAGGAGCGGGTGTTTGTTCGGAAGGAGTCCATCTGTAAGGCATTTAGGGCCTTCTCAGCTCTGTAATCAGGTCTTGAGGGGCGGGTGGGGCTTATGTTTTTGTGTGTGTGTCCTGTTTAAGCCCTCCTACTCGAAACCCGGTGCCAGGCCTTGGATACAAGGCCGTAGTAAACACACATGGGCTCTTATACATACAGTATTTATATTTGACGACTAAGTGGATACTTGAACACATATAAATATACAAATGCTAAAGACTCCCCTGCATATGTTGACCCTTGTTTTATCAGGCCGGATAAACCACGGGTGACTCACGTTCATGTTGCATCGTAGTCATGCTGTGATTGAGGGGAAACCATTCTCCGAGTGTCCGTTCGCACCAGACAACTTTAAACCATCCGCAAGTTTGTTTTACTGTAAATGTGCTTTGCACGCGCCGATTTTATTCATTGACTTCCTCCGTGTACACTGCGCGCCTGTCTCTGCACTCAATCTAAATTGATTCGTGAGGGGGAGCCTCTTCGTTTGGCTGGGAACCAGCTGCGTTCCCTCCCACAATTATAAGCTTAAAGCGGCTGAAAATTTAATTTTGAATGGCAACTGCGACCTGTGGCCGAAAAATGAAACTGCAGACATCCTTCCTCACGTGCTCAAAGCACACATGACGTCACATCCGCAGACAGAGGGCGGGGAATTCGAACCCAAATCCAGTCTGCAGGTGTACCCATTGTGAACAGCTACTAATTGGAAGATGTTTCAGTTGTAAATAGTCACATAAAAAAGGCTACTGTAAAGATATTTTTGGACAAATTGTGACAAAGAGTAGCTTGAAAAGTATGTGTATATTAACTACAGTAATTTTATTATTATTATTATTATTGAAAAAGTTTTTTTTAATCAATTTAGCTTTACTAAAAGAGCAAATAACCTATTCAGAGATCCCAAATTTGAACTTGAATTTGTTTGAAATGTTCCAACTGAAAAGTTTCTTGACAAGAAAATACAGTTTGCTGACGTGCACAATGTGAATTTGAACTCATCCGCTCCCAGACATTTTCACATTAGAATATAGCTAAGTTTCATCAATTTTCACAAATCTATTTAGAATTGTGAGTAATTGATAGGGGTGTTAAAAAAAAATCGATTCGGCGATATATCGCGATACTACATCGCGCGATTCTCGAATCGATTCAATAATCGGCAGAATCGATTTTTTTTTTTTTTTTTTTTTTTTTTTTTTTTAGGATTCACACCTTGAGCATGGAAGAATGTTATATGAACGGAACATTAAGCCTTAATATTTTATTTTAATGCTGTTCAAACATGAAACAGATTACAACCTCTATAAGACTGAAATTTCAGATAAATAAATAATACATTTTCATATAAATCTTACACTCTACAAGCTTACTGATTAGTATTTTCTAAATTTGAATGAAAAAAAATCGCAACAATCGACTTATAAATTCGTATCGGGATTAATCGATATCGAATCGAATCATGACCTGTGAATCGTGATACGAATCGAATCGTCAGGTACTAGGCAATTCACACCCCTAGTAATTGAGCTTTTTTTTTTATTCCGACATGGCCCTGGTTGATCTCCTTTGCTCTGCCGCCACCTGCTGTCCGTTTTTGTAATAGCTACCATTTCTGCAACCTTTCTTTGCAGTTGAGAAACTGCATCAAAACTTTCTGTATGCTCTAGCATAAATAAACAAAAAAAACAAAAAACGTATAAATATGTCTTTGGGACAAAACATGTTTCTAAGTTATTGAGAGCAAATTAGTTAACAATAAATAACAATAAAAAGTTTATTTGTAGTACTGTCATGTTTTTATATTGTTTCAAGAGGGAGTCAACCCAAAAATGTTCTTGACAACAATATGTTGTATGTGCCTCCACTAGTCTAAACGCGGAATTCTAATTACTGTTGTCCATCCATCCACGCCAAATGTTGATGTGAACTGACAATTTTAACACCTGTTAATGCATTCAAGGAATTTTATGCCAAAAAAAAAAAGATAATGCCTTGACTTCCATCCATCCATTTTCTTGACCGCTTATTCCTCACAAGGGTCGCGGGGGATGCTGGAGCCTATCTCAGCTGGCTGAACTGGTTGCCAGCCAATCGTAGTCATTACTGTTGTTTTTGTGGAATATGAGTTAAGGTGCAAAGTCCAACCATATTTATCCATCTCAGGGGAAATGTTACATGGAAATGACCTGAACATTTTTTTGGGTTGGACTGACTTCCTTTAGGAAAACCTTTGATACAGGTCCCCATCGGATTACCCTTGAAAACAAATTAAAGTCATTGATTAGCAAAACTGCTTTGGGGGGAGGAAGATGTTCCCCTGTTTGTTCAAAATTAGGTTAGGAGAACAAACTAGCATGATGTTTTTTGTGTGGAAAATGTCACTCTTTAATCAAAAGAACAATCCGACATTGTGTCGACGTCAGGTGCATGCGTGCGTCGACACTTTCTCCCCATCGCGACCGCAAAGGCCACAGCCCGCTATTGTTTCAGCTCAAAGGCGTCATGGCCGCTTGCCAATCTGTCGCCATCCCACTTTTTTTTTCTTTTTTTTTTTTTCTGTGATTTACGCTTGATTCCCAAATGGCTGTCCCCTTTCATTTTTTTTCCCGCCACCCGCTCCTGTTCCCAGCACCTCTTTTGCCATGAGAGCATCCTGCCCGTTGTTGTGATGTGTTTTTGATATATGCGTGTGTTTGGCCATAGCATGCGCAGCGGGGAGCCAGACGAACCAGGCCGCTCTAAACAAAGAGAGGAAACTTGGCAAAGGAAACGCACATGCACACTCAAATCCTGGAACACGGCATCGAGTCCTCTCGCTGACCCGCCGCTGCAGACGAGCGCATACAGGACCTTCCCGGGCATGTCTAGACTCGGCCCTCCAGAAGTCCGCCGCGCAACCACCTTGCGCTTCCTCCTGTTTGTCCGGATTTTGAAAACCTGCGTTTTGTCCCGCCCCCCGTGTTTTGTTTTGTTTTGTTCCCTCCCGCTTTGCACAAGTCTGGCAGCGAGGGAGTTTTCTCGCCCGCCGTCCCGCTTCCGCGCCGACAACAGAGGTCATTGTCCTCGAAACGGGGCTGTGGAGCGTTCACTCGCTGGCTGGCAGGCACGTCAATGGCGGGCGGGGGCGGGCGGGGGGGGGAGCCAATGCAATCTTGCATTAAAATTGGCAAGCTCCAAATGAATGTCGGTGAAGTGGGCATGAACGTATAGCAGCAGCCAAATGGTTCTTCTCTACCTTGCGGCGGGAAATTAAAACATCCTCACTTCTTAATATTTCATACTCAACCGAGGTGCTGGATCGTTATTATGAATACGATCGAATATCTGCAATTGATTTATTTCAATTTTTCAGACTGAAACTAGTACGAGTATTCACTCAATATTTGAGTATCCGCCAACACCCCTTTTGATATATACAATTTCATTTCAAGATGAAATCAACTCTAAAGTTGCCTTTACAATAATATGTTGTCGCAGTAAAAGCCACTTGTTTTTCTCCATCTCAGGGGGCGGCCATTTTGCCACTTGCTGTCCACTATAAATGACATCACAGTTGCTCAGGGCTCAAGTAACGACCAATCACGGCTCAGCTTGTGAACATCACATGACCAAACTCAGAAAACAGATGAGCCCTGATTGGCCGTAGCCACCGTGACATCATTTTCAGTTGACAGCAAGTGGCAAAATGGCCGCCCCCTGAAATGGAGAGAAAAAAAAACACAACAAACGGGTGGCTTTTTTTTTTTTTTGCTTAAGTCATATTCCACAAATGACAAATGCAATGTTTTTCAGAATGCCGTGTTTATTGGACTAGTCAGGGTGATCACAACATATTATTGTTAAAGGAAGGCTCCTTTAATTTTACATGTATGGCTTGATCGGCAGTAAATAGTTAGTTTAGCTACGAAAAATGCATAAGAGCTGAAGAATACACCCTTATATTGATTTATTTAACTTTTCTTCAACATAGAAGTACTTCCGTGTTGGAACGCCCCCGAGTGGTGACGTCACTAGTGTGTATACTCTCTTGGCGAACAGTAGTTCACGCAGACATAACAACGAGGAGGACACAAACTGTCACTTATGCCTTTGTGTATTGCAAAATTTTGCAAGGCGTCGGCAAGGAAAAACCCGCGAGACCCCCCTTAAAAAAAAAAAAAAAAAAAAACCACTTGAGTAGACAATGGTTTGTTTGCTAAGTGCTGTCAACCTCCCGGCAAGGACAAGCAGGCGCGTGTGTGCAGCGAACATTTCAGGCATGAGGACTTCGAAAATATGTTACAATTTGAGATGGGGTACGCCACACGCCTAATACTAAAGCCCAACGCAGTACCGAGTATCTTTAAAGAACCAGACGTGGGAAATAATCCAGCCGATGGAGGATCTCTGGCGGCTATTTCCGCAACTGCTAGCAACACGGAGCCTTCACTCTCACAACAGCCGACACAAATCGAGGTCTTACTACGGCCACTGAAAGATCTCGGAGAAGCGAAGCAAATTTAAAGCGAAAGGTAGGCATGTTTCGTTATTATACTGCACGGACTGTTTTATTTCATAATTCATTTGAGTGTGAACATCGTCAAGTACGGGGACGAGGACGTTATGTTTTATTAGCTCGTAAGTTGTTTATACTTCACAAATTGACCATGTTCATAATCTTATTTTACCAAAAAATTTATAGAATGTGGATTAGTGTCATTATCATGTGTCGTGTGCGACGTACTACATTTGTGTTCTGTCCCGCTGTTCTTCCTGTGGTAACCAGCCTAGGTAACGGCGTCTCGCATTTCCTTACTTCATTCTGTCTATAAATAAACACGGTTAATACACAACCTTCTTGCAACCTTTCGTTTACATCATCGGGACGCTACGCAAAAAAAGAAAAGAAAAAAAACAGCTAGGGGAGGTTGGGCGCTGTAACGATGATACATTTAATTTTACTATTTTTTCTTTTTCCTGAAATAGTTCGTCAGTTCCACACGTTTTGCATTGCTCGTGCTGTGTGTCACGTTACCTGTTGGATATTGGCAGTTGAGATTGTCCGCAAGGAACCGATCCTCGAGTTCTTTCATTTCCAGCCAGCACACATTCATTAGCGGATTGTCCATTCCTGTGCAGCTCCCGCACCACCCCCCCGCCTGATTCACTCGTTCGTTAAAGTTTATTTTGTGCCCGAAAAGACCATCTGGCGCCACAACTTTCACATCCAAGGCAGACTTTCCTTCGGTAGGGTTATTTTGTCGTGTTGGATCGAAGCGATAAGGTTTAATCCTTCCGGGTTTGACGCTAGATGCACGGCTGCGTTGCATAGTGCTTCCATAGTGTAGCGTTTACACACTAGTGACGTAAACATCCGGGTTATTTAGTCACGTGTAACAAACATGCCGGCGTTCGATTCATTTTAACATCGGTTTAAAAGTTATTAAATGTACATAAAAAAATAATCACGTCACCAAATTAATTATTGAAAAAGTAGCAACTTTTTGCTGCTAAAAATGGATCAATAAGTAAAGTGTTCCTTTAAGAAATTACTTCCCTTTTCACACAATGACAAAAAAATTATTATTATATGGAGTTATTACTTGTTTTACGTTATTACGTGTTATTACGTGTTTATTAGACTAGTCAGGGTGATCACAACATATTATTGTTAAGAAATTACTTCCCTTTTCACACAATGACAAAAAAAAATATTATATGGAGTTATTACTTCTGAAATTTTCATGGTAGTTAGCATTTATTACATTTTAGAGTTTTGCATTTTAAATGTATTTAATTTTAATTAGTGTCTTCAGAGTGGGTTTGTTACTTTTTATTACCGTAGTTTTTGTTTTTTCGAACATGCTTTGTTTCAGTTTAGTTTGAATTAGTTTAAATTTTTTTTGTTTTTGTTTTAATGCGTGTTTCTCGTGCACGATTAAAAACAACAACAACAAAAAACATCATGGTAGCATCATGTGTAGTTAAAAAAAAGCAATGAAAATGTTATTTTAAAAACATTTAAAAAGCAACCATCCACAAATCAAATACAAGCAGTGTATCTCCCGCCCCCAAACACAGTGTCGCTCTGTGATTGGTCCAAACCATCAGTGGTCGGTGCGGGAGCGGTTCAAGATGTATTCTCCGGAGTTTGTGAACTTACAAATACCGCGAGAATTCATCTTGCAAGAGCAAGGTTAGGGATGTATAGGACGTTATCTAAAATTATCTGTCAGTTTTTTTGTGGAAATTTTATGTATCAAAAGTACTAGTCGTATCTAGGGATGTAACGATAATGTGCAATATCGTGATATTAAAACTGCCACAATATCGTCGTTGTCATGTTCACAATATTTAAAAGCAGCACATCTTGTAAAAAAAAAAAAAAAAAGTCAGTTAATTTCTATTTGTACAGTTTTAGCACCCTCTCGTGGCTAGTTTTTTTTTTAGTGCAATTTAATTTTCATTAGGGATGTTTTGGCCCTTCTATGTTTAAAATCTAAGCACCTCAGTAGGTGTTATTTGAGATTGTAGGTGGTTTATATGCATTGCTGTTATGTACAAAGCACAATATTGTGTTTTTTTTGTTTTTTGTTTTTTTAGTGTGTTTATTTTTATACAATATTTTGACCTTTTTTTAAATTTCGCCAACCTCCCCACAATATCGTGATAATTATCGTATCGTGAGCTTCATATTGTGATAATATCGTATCGTGATGTTTGGATATCGTTACATCCCTAGTTGTATCTGCACTTGGTATCGGTGACTACATAAGAGTTGAGCACTCGTACTGGTATCGGTCTGGAAAAAAAAATGGTATAAAAAATCCCTAGTAAGGGCATTATAGCAAATTGATTGCTCTATTTTCACGTCCCACAAAACAAAAAATTGGCCAAAGATGGCTCGTACTTTAAAAATTCGCGAGTTGGGACACGTGGAAGTCTAACCCAGGACCGAGCAACGTTTGTCCAATGGAAATGGAGCATATTGGATATTTACAGCCAAGAAGAAAGCCTTTAAGTGTCTGCTACAAGACGCGGAGAGATGCTGGACGTGTACGACATGATTTAGATGATAGGCGACTGCAGCCCTGTAATCCTCCATTCAAATGAGAATGCGCAGACTGACAACAACAGACCAAAGGCAGCAGGGGAAACAAACCGAAAGGGGGGGGCGACAAAAGCCAAAAATCAGCCAACGAGTTTGACGATGAGATGAAGAGCGAGCGAGCGCCCAGACACGCAGACTATCCGTCTCGGGCTTGTGGGAATGCGGTAAAGACACAGTCGTGGGCAAGGGCCCGGCTGGGAAATTAGAGAGTGGCGCTTAAGAGAAGGGGAGCCAGAGCCAAAGGCCGTCTGGGAGCTGCCAGGGGCTGCGTCCCCGGCGCATTGCCCCGCCGTGATTTACTGCCAGCCCGCACTCCGGGTTGCACGCTATCGAACGCATCGCGTGCCGTCCCGCATGGACGGCCGCGCGATGCGTGGAGAGCCCCCCCTCTATGACTTGACAAAGACCAGGTCTGCTTCACATAGTCAGAATGTCGGATCCACATGAGTGTGCGGCACAAAAAAACACTGTGTCATGTTTTAGGAAGTGTCAAAAAGTGTGATGTGACGTTGTCGGTCAGGAATGCCCGGAAAACAAAAAAGAGAAAGAAAAAAGAAAGCTGCAAGGGCTTTGACATTCTTCACCTTTCATTTAATAAATGCACTAAAACCAAAAGAGTGTAGGTAAATATAATTTATAGTCAGCAATTGAATATTGTATATGTATATATACAGTGGTCACTTGAGATAGAAGTGTTTTTTAACTCTTTGAGCGCCAAAAACGTTTAATAACGTCTAGTAAAATCACGACGTATGCCTCCATAAACGTTAATTGACGTCAACTACTTTTTCTTTTTTTTTTTTTTTTTTTAAATATATCAGTGGTCAGTGCAACGCCCAAGTGCAGAGGAGTCGGGTCAATGAGTTCTATTGAGTTCTAATTCTAGCAAAAATTGCAGTGAGTTTCTAGGGTCATCAGCATGTGTTAAGCTAAACACTAAACAAATGGTTTTCTACTGTCAATAAAGTTTTGTAAAATTTCAACATAATTTCTCAAGTTTTTTTGTTTTATTTTTAAAAATAAAAAGTGTAGGTAGTTCCCAGTGTCACCATCATTTTTTTTATAAACTGGAAATTTAAATAAATCCATAAATTAAAGTTCATGTGAATGTAGCTAAATTGGCGTTTTCGGCAGGGTTCGTAAAAGTTTTCAAGAGATCTTCGTAGACAGCAAAAAAATTGTCTCAATATGTTGGAAATGTTTTGGTGACAAGTCAAAACCGTCTGTGAGCATCTTACAAATCCTGATAAAAACCCTAAATTTTGCTACGTTCGCAAGTATTCACTGCTCAGTGAGATACCACCTTTATCGATATTCGGATTTGTAAAAATCGGTGCCGATATTCGGCATTTAATAAAACAAACGGTGCCTAACCAGTACTTGCTTGATAGACCGGTTTAATGACCGAAACTTGCAGAGTTTCACTGGACCTTTTGATTTATTTATTTTTTTTTCTGTATGCGACCCAGCAAGTTTCGGTGTACTTGTTTTGAGAGGGCGACAGATAAGACGTGAGACAGCCGGGGTGATCTTGACACGTCCCGTCCATGACTCACCGGCGAGGAAGTGGGAGGCCGGCCGTGTCTGCGCGCCAGTCGGCTTGGATAAGCCCGACAGATAAACAGTCGAAGCTCAGCAGGCGGAGGAGGCAGAAGAGACGAGGGAGGCCACGCCGACCGTCGAGTCTTATCTCCTGGTTCACACCAGGAGGAGGCCCGTCGAGAAGACCAGAGAGGAGCGGCTGGCGTCTGCCAGATAAGGCTCGGAGATAAGATACGCCACTGTGATTTATCTTCTTGTTTTGTTTGGTGTCACATCAACTCACTGAAGGTTTTCACTGTAAATGACACAGACCAGTGGCAGGTCATGAATTTGGTACATTTGCTCTCACCAACCAAACAGGTGGAAAAATGCAGGCGTTATTGTTACGTTTTGGCTAGCTCGACCTATAAGGCAAATCTTAAATCTAATTGGTTAAAGGAGTCCCTTATACTGGAGTTAGGGCTGGGCGATATGGCCAAAAAAGAAAATATCGATTTTTGCAGTCATTCAGGACGATTACGATTTTAATCGATTTTAACCTAATACATCCACCAAATGTCGTGAGTTGGTTCCTCAACCTTTGAGCAACTTTTATGTTTTTTTGTTTTTTTCAATTCTTTATTTCACTCTGTTCCAAGTGTAAATCTTATTCAATTTTGACATGGACGCATCTTCTGCATTGCGACTGGAATTCCCCCAGTACTGGCTTTCCAAGACAGAGGCGGTCATGTACTCATTTGCTCCCAATAACGTATAAATATGTTTTTTTTAATGTTCTAAGTTTCCCAAAGACGTATTTTGACGTTTTTGTTTGTTTGTTTGTTTTTATGCTAGAGCATACAGAAGGCTTTGATTCAGCCTCTCAACTGCAAAGAACGGTTGCAGAAATGGTAGTTATTACACAAACGGCCAGCAGGTGGCAGCAGAGCAAAGGAGATCAACCAGGGCCATCGAGAAAAAAAGCTCAATTACTTACAATTTTGAATAGATTTGTGAAAACTGATGAAACTTAGCTCTCTTCTAATGCTAATTGCTGCAAAACGGAAACAGATAAAAACATACTTTTTTTTCCTGATGAAAGAAGAGACTTTAATCTTTCTTTTGGGGGTCCATGCTTTTGTAGCCATAGAACACAATATTCTGTGGGCCTTGCAAAACCAGTCAAAATCCAGTAAAACAGCTGGCAGCGAACGGGATTGCTTCTGTGAAAATGGCTGCGAGTGAATGAGTTAATTGCACGTTAAAAAAAATTAGTGACGTTAAAGGAACATTAAATTAACTCAAAATTAACGCACTAATTTTGACACCCCTAATTTAAAACAATCCCTAATTTTCAGTTACAGGGAGCCATCCTTTCCTCCAGTCTCGACATACGACATTTTGAGGCATGCATTTTTTATACCAATATTTACTGCAATGATGACAAATGCTGCATTAGCGTACGTTACTGTTAGACTACCTACAAATTTGGGTCATGTGACCCTATTAAGGAAGTGAACTTGCAAACCAATGACCTCCCTTTAATTGTCATACATGTATAATTCAACTCGTCTAAAATTCAGCCGTGGAAAAACAACACATTTCAAAATGTCACGGTTCAGATAACGTATGGATGAAAGTAAACCACTAATGTATACGCCAAATGATGTCAACTTTATGTAAGGATTACTTGTTTTACAACTTGCATACAAATTTGATTAACATCAACGCTGGCGTAAAATGCAGTCAGGCCCCAGCGAGAATTGAACTCGCGACCCCTGGTTTACAAGACCAGTGCTCTAACCACTGAGCTATGAGGCCTCGGTGCTGAGTCATGCTGCCAAGTGGCTTAAATGAAATACCATTACCTCACTTGCGTAAGCTGAACCGGACTGTTGCCAATTGGTGGAAAAAGGTCATTAAAATGTGCGGCCTGGGGTCAGAGGTGAACACAGACGGTCCTTGTAGGGGGTTCGAGAGGTCACTGCCACCAGTCAGCTAAGGAGGGGGTCTTCTCAGCAGACCCTGTGCTTGCCTCACTTTGCACCTTGACATTGGTACCAGGCCTCTTTGCCCAAATCTGCTGCTCAGATGAACAGAAATTCTCCAGTCTCTGAATTAATGCGGTAATGACTGTTAGCCAATGGAGGTGCATCTCTTGCGCGTCACTCAAGCCGTCTCATCGCCGTGCACAACAAGACGCCAGCCACATTCCAGCTCCGATTGTAAATATGACGCACACACGGCGGGCGTGGTCGTGCCGCCGCATTTTTGTTTTGTTTGGGATTCTTTAGAGCGACCCACATACCTTGCCGTCGTTCTATTTTGGGCTTATGACTTTCATGCTGACTTTTCGTAGCCGATGTTAAAAGATTTGGTGGGGGGGGGAATGTTTTTATTTATTTTATGTATTTTATTTATTTTATTTTTATTATTATTGTATTTTATTATTAATGATTTATTTTATTGTATTTTTTATTTTTATCAAAATGGAAGAAAAATTACATTTCCACTCCAGAATTTCTGCCTAAAATGCAACCCATTTTACAGAAGCGTATTGCATTCACTTGGAAAAAAAAAAAAATCCAGATTTTCTTTTTTTTTTTTGGGGGGGTGGGGGGGTGGGGTGGGGGGGTGGGTTGTCTTTGTTTTGTTTTTGTTTTTTGAGTATTTTTTTTTCTGTTTTTTTTTTTATCTTTTTTTACTGAATATTTTTTCTGTCATAAAAAAATATTCAGAAAAACAGGAGAAAAAAATATTCAGACAAATGGGTAAAAACATTATTCAAAAAACAGGAAAAAAATATTCCAAAAAACAGAGCACCAACTTCTTTTTTTCTGAGTATTATTATTATTTTTTTTTTTTACCTCTGAACTCCAAGTGACTATATATATTTAAAAAAATTAAAAAAAAATAAAAAAAAAAGCTCCCCAAAAAATTAGTCAGAAAAACAATATTTTTTTTTTTCCAAGTGAATGCAAAACGCCTCCGTACCATTTATCCAAAACATGACCTGGACACATTATATTTGTTTTATAAAGTGCTGCAGCGGGGCCATGCGTTTGACACCTGAGATTTAGAGTCTAGTTTGTCCTCACTCGCCATCGAGGCTGATTACACCTCCGATTATAACGCCGCAACACAACTCGTATAATCAACGTGAAAGAACCGCAACCCCACTTGGGTTGGCGTCTTCCAATCTCTTTTTTTTCTCTCTCTCTCTTTTCACTCGCTCCTGCAAAAATCACACAACAAATGGGGCCAAAAAGCAGTAAATTAGCTCAGAAACCCAATATGGACTCCACCCTGGAGATTACACAGTCCACTCTGCCAGCGTGCACAGGCCTGGCGTGCCCTCACTGTTCCTTGCCCGCACTTTGCGTGTGTGCGCGTGTGTTTTGTTGCTGTGTTGCACACGCCTGAGCGACTCCAAGTAGCGTGTGTGTGTGTGTGTGTGCGTGTACCTGCACTTTTGTATACATTGTGGCAGAGCGCCAGCTTAACGTGAGCGTGCGTCCCCGTCAGCTGTTGAGCAAAGAATGTGTTATGGCGCAAAGTGTGCCGCGGCTGTTGTCTGACACATGGACACACGCGTCTGCTGTGACGCACCTGTCGGATTCAGTCAGCAGCAGGCACACACGCGCGATGCTGTGTTGTGTGAGTAAGCTTCAATCTTGTGCGTTAGTATGAAATAAAATACACAAAAAACTTATTTAATTCATGCGGAAGCGTAGAGCTGCCAATGTAGGGTAAACATTTTTGGCATATGAAAAAAAAAAAAAAAAAAAAAAAAAAAAATTGGCAAATATGTTCGACCGTATTGAAATATGTTCGAACATACTCGCAAATATGTTCGAACATAGTCACAAATACATTCGGACATACTCGCAAATACGTTCGGACATACTCGCAAATACGTTCAAACATACTCGCAAATACGTTCAAACATACTCGCAAATATGTTCGAACATAGTCGCAAATATGTTCGAACATATTCGCAAATATGTTCGAACATAGTCGCAATACGTTTGAACATACTCGCAAATATATTCGAACATACTCACAAATATGTTCGAACGTACTCACAAATATGTTCGAACATAGTCGCAAATATGTTCGAACATGCTCGCAAATATGTTCGAACATGCTCGCAAATATGTTCGAACGTACTCGCAAATATGTTCGAACATAATCGCAAATATATTCGAACATGCTCACAAATATGTTCGGACATACTCGCACGTTCGAACGTACTTGTAGGCTACATGCTACAAAGTTAGCATACCTTCCCATTATTTGTGCATGTGCGAGTGAAAAAAAATGACAAACCTAAATCATGCACGGCAGACATGATAAATCGTAAAAGTTATGAATAAACACTGTTTTTTGTCTACTTAATTTTCTAATGAATTTGTAATGTGGCCCAAATGCCTAAAAAATGGGGTTTTGTTTTTGTTTTGTTTAGCGACCGTAACAAGTGAACTGCTTTTTTTTGTTTTTGTTTGTTTGTTTGTTTGTTTTTTGTTGATCATATGAATCGCTGTGACAACCGCGATCGACATGGCAAATACCGGGACTGAGGGGACGCGTGGTCACCCTATTATGAAAGCATGAACAAAGTGCGAGCTGACATAACATCAAATACTCATTTTCCCCTGCTACTGATGATGTCACTGGCATTCTATAGCGTGATTGTGAAACCATCGCACTCGGGGAGTGACCGCGCGCGCACGTGCATACGTGCTTGAACATCACGCACAAATCATAAACGTCATGTTGACAAGGACACGACAGTCCACATAGTTTACGACAAGCGGCGTGCACGGCAGGAAAAGGGCCCGCGTTGATTTGGTTTGGGAGATTACAAGCGCGCCCACTTGACCACGCCGCATCCAGCGGGCGGCCACCAGCCAGGCTGCGGGCGCCGAGGCGAGCCTAATAGCTAGCTAGGTCGCTCGCGGGCATGCCGCTGATGAGTCCCAGCCGCGCCGGAGGTGCTGAACGTTTGGCGGTCATCGCCGTGCGCAGTTACACACGCACGCGCGATGACCTATGAGTGGATACGCACACACGTGACATGTTATATGTGACCTTGCTAGTCTAAACATGAAATTCTGATGAATATTACATTTGTGGAATATGAGTTGTTTGTATGTCTTACAGCAAATAAGAAGAGTTATGAAGCAAAATCCAGCCATTTTTATCCATCTCAATGGGGCGGCCATTTTGTCACTTGCTGTCGACTAAAGATGACATCACAGTTGCTCAGGGCTCAGTCGACTGAAGATGACATCAACGGTCTCGGGTAACAACCAATCACAGCTCAGCTTCAGGCAACAGGTGAGCTGTGATTGGTCGTTGCCTGAGCCCTGAGCAACTGTGATGTCATCTTCAGTCGACAGCAAGCGGCATTTTTTAAAAAAATTGCTTTATTTAACAAATTGACATCAAAAGCCATACATGGCAAATATTAAACAATCAATCAACATCACACAACAATCTTACGATAATATTAAAGGAAAAGGGAAGAAAAAATCAAATAAAATAATAATAAAAAATAAAAAATGCCAGGGTTCTTAAACTAAGAAATATTAAAAACACCAAAATGAGAACACAAAATCAAGGTCTTGACAGCCTTCTTATTTTTGTAAGTAGAAATAAAAAAAAAGTAAAAAAAAAAGACTTTACACAAAACTTAGCAAGATAAATTAACAAATTAATCAAATAATATTCGTTTTCAAATGAACTGCCATGGTACAAAAAAAAAAAAAAAAAAACATTCGGTAAGGAAAGCTCAAAATTCCAATAGATATTGTCCAAAATAAATTTGCAAATGTCTCACCTTTGCTTGCGAGCATAAGTACATTTCCAAAACAGATGCACAAGAGTCTCTGATTGGTCACAGAAGGAGCAGTTCAGATCCATATCATAACCAACTTTAACAAAAACAAAAGGATTTCACAGGATAACAACGAAGACACTTCCTTCAGCAAGGGCCAAAATGGCCGCCGCCTGAGATGGATAAAAATGGTTGGATTTTGATTCATATTACACAAATGTAATATTCATCAGAATGTCATGTTTAGACGAGAGAGGGTCACATGTGACATCATTGTCAAGAAATGTTTCAGGTTGACTTCCACTTTAAGTCATTTTCACCCGAGATGACATCATCACGATTGCGCCTCGAACATCTCTCACGACAAAACATTGTGTCAATAGGCGACATTCACACGCTGACGCACAGGAAATGACACATTTTACCTAGCAACAAATACATTCAGTTTACTTATTGCAGCACTTTGTTTTTATTTTAAATTTTATAATTGTCCCACAGAGTTAAAACAATCAAGCTAAATAATTGAAAGATAGTGGAGTTGAGAGTTGAGTTTATCTAATTACATAAATTTACATTTACATAAATTAAAAAAAAAAATGTAATAAAATAAAGCCAATCCCTCATTAGCTTATTATTTTTGACGTATAACAAAATATTTTTTTGACAACTGGACATATTAATGAAGTATATATGTACATATCTTTTTTTTTTTTTTTTTTTTTTTTTTTTTTTTGTAGTGCAGATCTGCTAACTCAAGTCCAAAAGAGGCTGAGTGTGCGTGTGCGGGCGCATGCAGTCACGCTTGTGTGCATGCCGTATCACAAGATGTAGTGTGACGGGCTTGGAAGGGGAAACGCTGACACGCGAACGCACGCACACATCAAGCCTCTTACGCAATAATAGGGGAACAGAGCATAAGGAGAAGTAAACCTCTTAGCCGCATGTGGACGGAATTAATTCACGATTATATCTGGCGCTAGCGTGGACATTTAAGTGTGGTTAAAAAAAAACATTGTATTGTGTTAAAAGTTTCATTCGCATTGCGTTGTAAAAAATTCTCTGTGATGACAATTGGCCTCTTTGTGTACTGCATATCATATTTACCATTTCGTCATATTTTTCTAGTGAAATGTCCCATACTGACTGGAATGTATGTAATGTAATGTAAGGGTGGAGTCACGAAAAGACAGGAAATACAGAAACGTATTAAAAACTCACGCTTGGAAAAAAAACACAGGAATTTGGGCATTTTCGTTTCAGGGCCATTTTGGTGAATTCCAAGACGAACGAGTCCTTGAGAGTTGTGATGGCTCGCCACCAAGTCTGAACCACGTCTCTCTGGACAGACAAATCGAAATAGGAAGGATTTGGAGTTTTTCTTTATACGATGAGGCTTGTTATGGCGCCCGACAGGCTCAGAGAAGCTTCAATGATGTCACATGATGTCACGTACTTTAAGCAGTTGCTCCAATAGTAAAGAAATCTTTACGTCTTGACCAAGTTAGAGTGAATGAGGAAACAGGGTAAATTGCTTTTTAATCTCGACCATAGTTATGTTGTATAATCTGGGTGGTAATTTCCATTTTCAACAGGCATTTGGATTCAGAAATCGACCTGGTGGAAATTCAGACTTAGCGTGATCATTGAGAGACTCATTTACTTTTCTCTTACTCGGATTAATGTTACACAGACGTGATCTGCTGATGCTGAAATGGTTAGCGTGCGTTTAGCGGCGATGTTAGCTAGCAAGCTAGCTGTTATGTGTTGCTGAATTACTCAAAAGAAAGACAAACCCAGCTAAACATTTTGTACATATCTGTGAGAAAATGGCCGCCACAAACCAAATAATGGAGGTTTTTGTCCCCAGTTTGTCCCCTTTGAAGTGGCGACTATGCCTTACTGTGCAACTGGTTATGACATCCACTCAATTTATCCTCCTCACCCAATTGAAAGAAATAGTAAAATGCCAAATCCTTTTTGGATCTAACTTTCTGCCACCCAGGAAGTGCAATGTTGTCCATTGCGTACTAACATTAAGAAATGGTCACCAAATTGTACTTCGATATACGAAACAGTTGTAAATGGCAAAGTTTTTGATCTGTGATCATACTAAAGGGGTGTGTCTTCGCATAAACTTTTGATGTCTCGCCATAAACAAAAAAAACTCAAAAACAGAGCTCCACAAAGTCGGATCTTGATCAAACCAGGTTGTTGGTAATGAAAGTAGCGTTCGTGCTGAGATCCAGACGTCAACATGTCGGGATGTAGTTATGACATGAGCAAAACCTATGCTTAGGAAAAGTGCAGACAAGTTGACCGTTTTTCTTTTTAAAGTCCGTTTCAGGGCCCTTTTGGTCATTTGCAGGCGTTCTTCCAAGACGAGCCAGTTTTGATGGATTGCTACCAATTGGCAATCAAGCTTTAACGCCAAGTACCAACCTAAAAACAAAAATACTTCACTCTAAGTACATGACCAACGTGAACTCAAGCAGTCACAGCGCCATCTAGTGGCGACAGGAACTAATGTTCAGGTGTCATATATTAATCTTGCATTCATGCTTCAAGGGAGTTGATCTGATTATGATTCAATTCTGACAGAGTCTTCAATCGGACGGATGAGCTGAGACGGTTTCATCTGCGAACGCGAGCGGTCTAAACAGGACTTGGTTGTTGAACCATCCAACTGCCGCGCTCGGGTCTCCTCGAAATGCGATCCTGCGGCTCAAAAGTGGAAACAAGCGACGCCTCTGCCATCAGCCACGCGAGAGACGCGATCTGCACCGCTGGCTGCCGCGCTCGTAAAAAACTTTTACACGCCACATAAAATCCATAAATATGATACGCTAGTGGAGGCGAGATTAAAACCTCATCCAAATCGAATGCCTTTGGTTACGTATTAAAGCCACGCTGGAGGCACTGGAGCGGCTACATTCACCTGCAGATTTTTATCTTTCATCTCGTCAAGTAACGGCTTTGAACATTTCGAGGGGGAACAGCTGAAAGATAACTAATCAACTACTCATAACTGCTAATCTTATCTTTGACTGGGGACACAGTAGGCCCTTTTATTGCGTTTTCAAAATTGTAACTCATTGACTAGCACGACTCGAGCCTGAAGAAAACAGGAGCTTCGATGTATTATTTACCTGCATGCTGGAATTATGTCACTGTATGCATTTGGACGGATTGTGTAATAATCGTCCGTGTGCGCAACCGGATGATGAAACCCGGCCTAAAAATTCACACATTTCCTACTAAAACGGACATAACAATCAAATCCCAAATGCGAGTGACGCCTCGCACAAATGCGTTGCTTTGTTTACGCCACAAAACAACCGTCCGTAGCGCAGTGGGGGGATAAACACATCATTGTGCAGTAAAACCGGATGACGCCATGTCATCTTTACAGCACAGGCCCCCAATTAGACATCCCTCTAAATCTTTCAAGCCCGTGTCATTATGTTTTGTGTCATTGCCCGGGTCCTGCGCTGTAATCAGCGCTTTTGGCCCGCCGCTCATTTAGGCCTCACGCGATTTTCCCGTGGTCGCGAAGGTGGGAAGCAGTGCAGGAGCTGTCACTGTGGGTGTGAAGTGTCTTTGGCGGTCGATAACTAGCGTTAAAGCGAAGACTTGTGGAAAAACTAACCAGCTATTCTGTGAAATGGTTAATTACGACGCTTCCCTGAAAAAAAATGACTTTGATTTGATAGCACTTTTTATGAATATTTTTGCATTTACAGTGTCGGCCATTTTGGACAGCACGCTTTAGCCCACATTAGGAGTGGCAACTCCCCACCGCCTCGCCCCCTACATGGTATCGTTAAATGTTGCATGCACTCGCAAACAGTTTTTTTGGTGGCAAACAGTTTCTCTTGTCATGTCAATTTTTTTTTTTTACAAAATGTCTTTATCTGCAGATGAATGCATACAGCTACATAAGAATATACCGAAATCCATCAAAGATTGCATCATTTTTCCATCAGTTGCAAATAGCCGACAGTCCAAGTCTGTCTTTGTATAGGACCTGTTGCACTTTTTGTCCCGCTTGTGTGTTTGCATACCGGTGCGTCTACACTTTGCATATCAATAGACGGCAGTTCCTGCAAAATGTTCCCATAAAGCAGTGCTGGTTAGCCGGTTCCATTCACAGCTTTCTAAGGACGAGAGTGCCCCCCCAACCCCCCACTCCCCTCCCGCGTTCATGAATGGGCTGTAATTACAGCTTGATGGAAAACACTAATGTGGCTCGTAAAAAAAAAAAAAAACAGGACACTTAAGACTGTTACGATTCCTCTTTCCAGGAGACAAAGCCAAGAATATATAGCGCGCACATGCGGCGCTTGCAAGTCAACAAGGGCTTCCGAGCGACAAGCACCGACGCCGTCAATCCCGACTCGTGTTTGTTGTCTTTGCTCCTTAAAAACCATAAGTGCGCCCCTCCCACCCTTTGTACTGAAGCTAATTTGAAAAGCCACCATGAAAGGAGCGCCTGCCCATCGTTGCCATAAATCTGTCCAGCATTAGGAGACAGTAAGGGTTTCATTAGTTTAGCATGTCCTGGGCCATTTTTTTGCCTTCATGACATCCACAATTTCAGGTTTTCCATGTTTTTACATGGATGATCTTGAAATCAAATTTCAAAGCTTTGATGGTTACTATAGATGTGATGGTGTATTGTGTGCTATCTATCTATCTATCCATCCATCTATCCATGTACCCATGTATCCATGTATCTATCTATCTATCTATCTATCTAGCTAGCTAGCTAGCTAGAAGCTAGCTAGCTAGCCATATGTCTGTCTATTTAGTCTTTATCAAAAAGTCAGGAGAAGCTAAAATCGAGTCATTTCACTATTTTCCTGAGTACTCTAGCTAGCAGCTAGCTAGCTAGCAGCTAGCTAGCCATATGCCTGTCTATTTTGTCTTTATCAAAAAGTCAGGAGAAGCTAAAATCGAGTCATTTCACTATTTTCCTTAGAACTCAAGCCATATCCACCATTTATTTTTTGATGTCTTATTTCTTTTTTCTTTTCTTTTTTTTTTTAATAAGCACAAAGTAGCCTAATGATAAGTAGGATTTAACATATGCTTTTTTTTTTCTTTTTTTTTTTTTTATGTAACTCATTGACTTGAGTTCCATATACTTTGGGAGGCGACCAGTAAATATGTTAAATGTAAATGTATTTTTTAATTAATGAATCTAATTTCATTATAAAAATTTTTTTTATCAACCTATTATTTAATGACATAAATGAACAAATAAAAAGATGAAAACGTGGCTATAAATTGATGGTCATACTTTATGCAACACTCAGGATTAGGGTTAAAAAAAAAAAAAACTTGTCGATGCAGAGAAAAAATATTTTGTCTATGTCATTTTTGAGCAAAATGGCCCAGGGCGTAACGGCTAAAAGTCAGAGCCTCTTTGGGTGATTTGTCAAACTCCAGGTTGTACGGTGCCATGACTGCTCGAGGGCATGTGCATTTTTCATTTTCCAAGTCCTGAAAAATCTCCAGTGACACCGTTGACCCGAATTAGTCACAAGGTGGACTCAGTTGTCGCGAGCTTTCAACATCTGTGTTTGCTGAGCGCAAAAATCCGGCAATGTCAATAAAAGTGGAGTTGGCCCAGAGATGTCTGGGCGAATAAAGTCAAGCTAAACAGGCTAAACAGAGCAGAACATGGAAAATAACAGCTTATGTGTGTGTTGTGTGTGTGCGTGCGTGTGTGGTTGGCCGGCCATTCCCGTCCGGATCCACCGCACTCTCGCTGACAGCTCTGCCTGACTCACTGTTCCCATGGAGTGCGCGGGGCTGACTCGTCTTCCCGCCACCGCTGACCTCCGCCCGCTCTTTTGTTTGGAAAGATGGGCGCATTATTTTTATGCACTTGCGCTTAAATACGCCCTGCACCGAGGGTAATGAGTGTGCCTCGCTCCGGGGGCACAGCCTTGGAGGCCTTCCCGATCCCGCCGGCGCGGCCGAGTCGCCGGAGCAATTGGGTTGGATGCGACAAACAAAGACGAGCTTGTTAGGGGCTCACGATCAGGCGGACGGTGATTATAATTCTGTTGACTCATTAGGAGAGAAAAGAACAGAGAGTGAGAGACAAGGAAGTGGCATTTGACGTGGCTGTGGTTTGTCATTTCTCTGCATGAATGGGTGGGAATCTGTTGGTGCATGCAATATATGGCGCCAACTATTTGCCGCATATTTTCTCATGGCCTACGCAGTGGCATCGTGCTTCTGGTTCGCACTCATCTTTGTGGAGATGTAATAGAACAGTGGTGCCACAATTTCTCATTGAGATCAAGGAGATTTTGTATTAATAGTTACATTCTGCCTAATTTATGCAGCGTGGGTTCAGTTCCCACTCCGTTAAAGAGAAAGCGCAGCAATATAACAGTAATAGTGTCAACTGTCGTAATAATTATGAAAATGCAAGAAATGTCATTTGTATAGCATATCTATCTATCTATCTATCTATCTATCTATCTATCTATCTATCTATCTATCTATCTATCTATCTATCTATCTATCTATCTATCTATCTATCTATCTATCTATCTATCTATCTATCTATCTATCCATCTAGCTAGCTTGCTAGCTTGGTAGCTATCTAGCTAGCTAGCTTCCTACTGTTTGATAGATAGTTAGCTACCCAGCTAGATAGATAGATAGAAAGATAGATAGTGTTTGATAGATAGTTAGCTACTGTAGCTAGATAGATAGATAGATAATGTTTAATAGATAGTTAGCTGCTGTAGCTAGCTAGTTAACGACCGTCTAACCGTCTGTCTTGCTGTCTATCTAATCTATATATTTCTTTTCCCTTACAGTATCTTACATTTGAAAACCCTAATCACCGCCCTGGTTACTTATGCTTTTACTATGTAAAAACTATGACTGTATACTAGATTTGCCTATGTTTTTTTTTTTTTGGCCAATTCTAGCCTGCAGGCTTTGATTTTGACACCTTTACTTGAAATTGTCTGTCGCGATAAATGTGAGCGTGACTGCTTGTTTTTGTCAGTATGTGTAGAGAGATTGGTCGTGACTGGCGACCAGTCCAGGGTGAGCCCTGCCTCTTTTCGGACTCCGCAGAGATACCCTCCAGTTTATTTTGTTGTTTTTTTCTGCCATCCCAGTCCCCCGTAGCCTCATTCCCCGCAGTATCGCATTCCTCTCAGGCTGTCCATCACTGGCACGAGGCCTCCGCTTAGCAGCAGCGAAAGTCCTCGGGGTCAGCCCATAATGGAGCAAAATGCAGCTCATTATCCTGATAAGGAGAGCGTGGGGTGCTGCCCGACCGGCTGAATGGCGGTCACGCAGCCCCTGACAGGTAGGCCGAGCGGGGACGCGCGCGGGACGGCTATCTGATGGAGCCGGCTGCCGGATCCGGTTGCAGCGGCCTGCTGGTCCACGCGGCGCGAAGGCAGGGAAGGAAAACTGCATGCGGCTCACTCAGAATGAAACATGACGTGTTGGGAATATCACTCGCTGCAGGCGTACGCTCTCGAAAATTATAATTGGACAATTAAATGACTATAAATTCAAATGTTTTTTGTAAGTAAATGATTGCCTGTCTTATGTTCCCTGCTTTTTGATTGGGGTTGGGTTGATTTACGTTGCTCAGATTTTTTTTTAATTCGCACCCCTTCACTTGTCGTTTAGGTTTAATGCATGAGTGAGATACTAATTAAAGTTACATAAATCTGTCAAACTGGACTGTTTTATTTATTACACAGCTGATTTCCATGAAACGTTGTACAGTTTACATTTGGTGCAGATCCAGAACCATTGCAGACATC